>NC_056725.1:1326298980-1326613980 GCF_019279795.1 Protopterus annectens | reverse complement strand
CTTAGCATGTATAACCTTTCCATTTGGATATCTCAAATGCGTGTGTGTGGCTGTCAGTTTGGAACTTTTGTTCCTACTAGGAGAGTAAAACTTCAATATTTGAAGATGTACATAGTTCTGTATGTTCTTGTTAAATTAGTAAGTTTTAAGGGGCTACTGGAGTGCGTTTGTATTTTGGCTCAAATGGAGATGACAAGAAACAGCTGTATAAAAGATTAACCTGCCAAACAGTACATCCATATAACACAACAGTTGGAACTAGGCATCAACAAAAAAGCTGTTATATATAACAGGTGGGAATAATTTTTCAAGAATATGATGCTTTCTATGTCTTTAAACGTTAATGGTCTCACAGACAAGTACAAAAAAGAAAGAGTAGTGAACTATATTAAAAGATGTAGAGTGCAAACAGCTGTGCTACAGAAGACAGAAAGTACCAAACATGTGAATTTGATAAAGAAAGGTTATCAGAATGGTTATTCAGCATACGTTGGGTAAAGGAAGAGAGGAGTACTTATATTAATTGCAAGAGGAGCTCCAGTAGTGACAGAAGAGAATAAAAAAAGACAATAATGATAGATTTGTAGTACTAAAGGGCTACTGGCAAGGGAGGAGGATTACACTGGCATGTACTTATATTCCACTGAAAAGTGCCATAATGGAGCTCAAGAAAATTCTGGGAGAAATAATCAGCTTTCAGCAAGGAATATTATGGAATATTACTTATAGGTGGGGACTGGAATTTGATTTGCAACAGTGAAGAGCTGGGGGGCCCAGAAAGGAAAATACAACAAATGAGGGTAGATTTTTACAGAAATTTATGAAAATATTTGGCATGGAAGATGTGAATTCAGTACTAGGAGTTTGGAATGAATTTACACATTATTCCCCAAGATACAAAAACTGGGCTAGGCTAGACAGAATTTATATTTCACAGGAACAAGTACACTTAATTGAAGGTCTTGATATGCACCCAATAACTATTTCAGATCATGTTCCAATAATAACCAAAATAAAAACACAGGGTAATGAAATAAAAATGGGACACTGGCGCTGTCCCACCTATCTGTTGAAAAGAGAAGAATTTAAGGAATGGGTAGTGGAAATTATTCAGGAGCTATTACAGAAGATATACATTTCTTCAGAAAATATAGCTAGGGACTGGGATAAAATTAAAGTGGAGCTTAAAAATACAGTGAAGATAAAAGAAAGGGAGATATGGTTTAGAAGTGACAAGAATTATTTAGAGGGACTGATAAATGTTAAAAGTATTGCAAAATAGGAGAATTTCACAGAACAAGAGGAGGAGCAACTGCAGAATACTAAACAGAAAATAAGGGATTATCTCAATAATATGCACGAGTTTAGAAAGACTGCTGTTAAGCAACGGTCTTTTAATAATAACTCATGAGCAAAAAAAAATTTGGCATGACGACTCAGACAACAGAAAGTAGAAAGGGCTGTCACCAAGCTTAGGGAGCCTGTAACAAGAAAGATAACAAAGGATCCTGTAGAAGTATTAGAAATAATTTGGGAATTCTATAAAAGTCTGTATAAAGCAGAAAATAATGAAATCAAGAAAAGGTACAAATGGAAATGTTTATGGAAGAATTAAATATGCCAAGTTTAGAGATAGAGAAGGCTCAATTGCTAACAGGATACAAGAAGATGAAATACAAATGGTGATGTATAACCAATGTATAAGAAAGTCCTCAAGAATAGATGGTATTCCTGTGGAAGTGTGGAAACTAGGAGGGCATAAACTGATAAAGATCTGGAAGGTTTTGTTTAATAGCATTTTAAGAGAAGTACCAACATCCTGAGAAAAAAGCAGTGGTAGCTGTAATACCTAAATAAGGTAAAGATCCATCAGATCCAGCTTCATACAGGCCCATTTCAATACTAAACCATGATTCTAACGTGTTTATGTCTACAATCGCTAAAAGAATGGTAAAAGTGATGACAAAATAGATATGGATCAATGTAATTTTGTGGAAGGGAGGCAAACATTTGACAACATTAATAGAACACTGGTGATCCACAGGGAAGTAGAATGTAAGAAAATACGACTGTTGCTGGTGTGTCTTGATGCAGAGAAAGCATTTGATAGAGTAAGCTGGTACTTTAAGGAGCAGAACAATGGAAGCATTTGCACTCCCTGATAAAATTGATTGATTAGGAGGATAAACAAGGGATTGGAGGTGAAAATTAAAGTGGGTGGGGTCCTCTCTGATAATTTCTGCTTGAGCAGAGGAACCAGGCAGTGGCTCTCTCCCCTTTGTTATTTGCATTACATTTAGAACTCTGACAAAGAAAATAAGAGACTCAGAAATTCAAGGATATAACTGGTGTGGTAGTCAAGAGAAGCTGTCTCATTTGCAGATGATATTTTATAGCTGACAAAAACAGAAAGGGACATGTCAGTTTTGTGGAACATTTTGAGACAGCCTCAAATCTTTTTTAGGATACAAAATTAATGAAGCAAAAACAAAGGCAACAGCATTAAATTTGTACCCACACACAAACTGGTTCAGTAATATCCATATTTATGGGAATATGATAAAATGAAGTATTTAGGAGCATGAATTAAAAATGATTCCAGTGTGGCAGCTAAGAATATGTGGGAAGAGACTAAACAAAAGATGATAACAAAAAAATGAGAAAATGGAAGCTCTGTTATATGGATATTGATAGTAAGATTTTTTTCTACCTTTAGTCTTGTACACAGGTCAGGCATATTTTTATCAACCAGAGGAGGAGTTGTGGACAGCTATTAATAAAGAGCTACATAATTTTATCTGGGAAGGGAAGATGGCAAGAGTCAAGTGGGACAAGCTTATTCTTCCAACAAAACAAGGCGGACTGGGATTACCCGATTTGAAGGGGTATACTGGAGCAACACAGTTATGGCTCCTATACACAGCACAAGCAGAAAACTATAATTCAAAGTGGAAAGAGATGATGATGAAACAGGGGGGGAGGAGAAGCTCAAGAAACAAGGAGAGACTGGGATTTGGGATTTTGGATGCAGAATTTAAGGAGAATAACAATAATCATACAGAATATTATAATCATAAAGCAGCAGAAAGTATTCTAAGAACTAAGCCAACATGGGAATGGAGAAAGGAGATCTGCCGACAGGGATGACTGTAATTATGGATACAGGCAATATGCAGCTGGAATTTACTGGAGAAAACTGGCAAAGGAACCAAGGTATTGGGAGCAAATAACTAGAGAAGGAAAGGTAACAGAATGGGAATATGCCAAGAACTTACTTCGACTGCAGGTTAGAGATTGTCTTCCCTATCAAGGATTGATAAAAGCGTATATGCAAAGAGAAAGGAATAGGGGAGGTCTTAAATGAAAGACCAGCACTGGCAGAGCTTTTAGTAGAATCTAGAACAGAAGTTGTCATTAAGAAAGGAATAATTTGTAGAGCATATAAAATATTGCAAGATAACTATAAGAATCAATCACAAGAGGTTAGAAGGGAGTGGGAAGAGATTGGATAAGCAATTCACAAAGACATAATGGGGGATATATGCATGTCTCCCAAATATGCAACAAAGTCCAGAAGATTTAGGATCTTTGCTTGGAAGTGTTTATATAGGTACTTTTATACCCCAAGTACACTCCAAAGAATTTTTCAAGTGGACAAATGTTGGAGGTGTGATGGAGGAGAAAGTGGTAACTAAACATATTTTCTCGGAGTGTAATGAGTTGGCAGACTTTAAAGATTCCCTGCAGGCTGCTCTGTCAGAGATACTGGGTAAGCAAATTGCTGTAACTAAGGAAATTACATTTTTGAGCTATGAGACAGAATCGGAATTGCCTAAACATAGTAAGGCCTTGCTGGGTCTAATTATGGTGGCTGCAAAACAGCAATTACTAGAAAATGGAAATCAAAGTCTAAACCAACTTTACTAGAAGTAACAGAGATAAAACAACTGGAACTGGGATCTTTTAGAAAAGTGTAGGCGCAGATTACATAGGAAAATCTGGGAACTGTTGGATCAATATATGCAGAAGACGAATGAAGTTTAAAAGATGGCAAGATTTGAATGATCTATGTAATGTTTGACTGACAATGACTACATATATTATAAGTGATGTATAATGTTTGCAACTTCAGCTGTGTCAGCATGGTTTGTAATGTATAATATTCACAACTGAAACTGTGTTGGTGTGATTTATTTTCACTTATATAAATGTAAGATTGCTTACATTATACATGCTAATTTAATAAAGATGTTTCTTATTTAAAAAAAAAAAGTGAAGCCAGGCATGATGCCTCATCGTAATATCCATACCTGCAGACAGTGCCACTCCATCAGCTGCATTATGCATTAGCTGCATGAAGCAGTTGTAAGTCTTGAACATGGTACCCAAGGTAGCCTCTAATTGCCTTTTAGAGTCTGGGGTAGGTAGCTTCTTCAAAGAAGCCATGGCTTGCTCAGACAGATCTCTTTGGAAGTGGTTCATGTGTGTAGCTTAGTTCAAGGCATTATGTTGAATGTGCCTGAAGCATATGCCTGCTTCTTCTTAATGTCCAAAGCTCTGTATTCCTTGCCTGGCAGATGGACAGAGGCTGTACCATCTTTCAGCTCTTTCATTGCCACCACCACAATAATACAAACCAACAGAGGATCTCTGGACTGAAAAGTGTCTGTCCTTTGCAGGTCAAATATTCTGTAAGGGCTTTTTTGGTAACTGACTCAGAGATATATGACTACTGACATGCTCTCCTGTAGGCCAAGTCAACAAGGTGGCCCTCCGGAGGTATCACCCAATAAAAGGACCCCCTTGTCCTGAGACGGTGGGACTATTGGCCAAGATCCCCTCTGTTGCATCAGTCTGAAGATCTCAGCAAAGTGGTGGTCTCCTGCAGGGGATTGTGGGAACCCTATCGACCATTAAAGCCAGTGTTTGACTCCTCTCCAAAGTCTGTCACTTCAATGTGCCTTCTTCTTCACATCCTCTTTCTTGGTATGTCATAGGGGTGAAGAAGACTTCTCAGAGGAATCTGATTGCCCGTGGGCAGGCTTTTTAAGGCCATTCCCTCAGTTCTCCTCTCCAGTTCTACTATACTGCTGTCTGTTATTTCCCTTCTTTCCCACAGTCACTTATTCAAACTAACCCAGACTCTTCTCTCCTTACCTAGTCTACATACAATCCATCTGGCCATACTACCTGATAACTCCTCTCTACTATTCCTTTTTATGCTCTGTACTACAAAGCAACGACTACCCCTGTTGTGCTCTGATACTACTATACAACTGTATATGAATGTGACTGAGTTTTAAAACTGAAATACCACGGATGTGTTTTGTTTATGCAATTGTGAACAATCATCAATGCAATTATAACCATCTAGGATTATCCCCTGCTTTTGCCTCTGTCAGTTAATAATCTTACTCTGTATTAAGTTACCCTACTAGGACAATTACTGCCAACTTTTTTTACTCTTTTGTGCACTGTGTCTTTTTTATATTGATGTATGCAACTTTTCTCCCTGGGCTTCTTCTAAAATGAGGTTTGCTTTTCCTGATGCATGTGGACTATTACAGTAAACAAATGTAAATATTAAAACACATTTCTAATGCTTGGAAGCATGAAGGGTTTGAGGTAGAGAAGATGGAGTGTCCTAGAATGGGAAAAATGCCAATGAAATCTGAAATTCAGTTCTCGGGGAGAAGCTATGATCTTCTCCATTACCTCAAATGCCACCCCACAGACAGCTGGCTGCCTGTGCTACTCTACCTGAAGAAGGGGGAGGCACCAATGAAGGCATCACCGAAGCAGACAGAGTGGACTGCCTCAAAGGGGGAATTGGTGCTGAAACCTGAAAAGACATTCTCAGAAACTGTAAATGTGGCCATATGGGATGGATAAAAATATGGTACCAAAGACTCAGTGTTGAGGAGTACCAGAGACCCACATGACTGCAAAGGTCATGGTATCAAGTGCATGAAATTTAAAATCTTAGGAGCAAATACTGGAAAATACAGTTGGTCCCAAGGAAAGAGATTCTGGGGAGAGCACTGGCTCCAACACTACCAGCGCCAAAGTATGGTTCATGGAAGAAGCCAAGTTGGGAGATGAAGGGCCTGCAGAATCCATCCTTCAGACTAAAAAAGAGAGAAAAAGAAGTTATTCCTTACCATAACATTTCATCTGTGTTGTTGATCTTCATCCATTCATCACTGATGGGTTTCAGTTCTGTTCTAGGAACTGAGTTGGCCTAATACCAAAGCTCGCACCAGTCAAAAACTCTTGAGCTAAGCTTTTATCCAAAATACCCTTCTCCCTGTTACCTCAGATCGAGTTTGCCCTAATTAGTAAAGCAGAGGCTGTCTCCCTGAGCAAAAAACCTTATTCCAGGAAAAGGACCCAAAGCATCCCCCAAGAGCCTCTAGGAGGGGGAAAGAGGGTGGGATGTGATGAATGGATGAAGATCAATAACACAGATGGAGCGTTATGGCAAGACGTAACTTCTTTATCTGATGTTGTTAATCTTCTTTCCATTCATCACTGATGGGACAGAGTCCCCAGCTACCTTACATCACTTGGGCGGGCCCTATGGAAGAACATTCCTGAGCTCCATTGAACCAAAAGAAGCTCTACCCCTGGAGACCAGATCCAACTTGTAATGAGTGAAAAAAAGTATGGGGGGAGCCCACACAGCTGCTGCACAGATGTTGTCCAACAAAGCTCTGGAATGGAATGCCACAAAAGTTGCCACTGATCTGATGAAGTGAGCGCTGATGTTTGGTGGAACAGACTTCTTTTCTTGGTTACAAATGAAAGTTATACAGTCTCTCAGCCATTTGGATAGGGTCATTTTAGAGAATGACTTTCCCCTTTTTGGACCAGAAAAGGATATAAATAACTGGTCTGATTTTTGGATAGTTTTTGTCCTAAGTAAAATCTCAACTGTCTGTGGACATTAAGTAAATGTAAACAATACTCTGCTTTGTTTGAAAAATTAGGAAAGAACACTGGTAGGTCAATAGTCTGATTAACAGAGAGTTCAGAGATTACTTTGAGCAGGAAGGAAGGGTTGATCTGTAGTGATACTCTGTCCTTATGGAATATCAAATAAGGACGCTTGGTATAAAGAGCCTGGAGTTCGGAAATGCATCTGGCCAATGTAATGGCTACTAGAAAAAGAGATTTCCAAGATAGAAACTTGATGTCACATGTGGCTGCTGACTCGAAAGGAGGTTGTGTCAAAGATTTTAAGACATGAGTGAGACTCCATGGTTCTGTGGGTTGCTTAATTGGAGGTCTGGCGTGATAGACTCCTTTCAAAAAGGTTTTGCTTAGACGATGAGAAATTAAAGAGGAGTCACCAAAACCATTATGAAAATTCGAAATGGCAGCTAAATGAACCCATATAGTTGATGTTGCATCCTCCTCCTCAAAGAAGTTAGATAAGTACTGAAGTACAGCAGAAACCAGTGCAGAATATGGATCTAGTTTTCTCTGTCTAGACTGAATAGAAAATCTTTGCCATTTGTCAGCATAAAGTTTTCTGGTGGAAGGTTTATGTGAAGCCAGAATAACATCACGTACTGGAGAGGTAAGATTACAATACCTGGCGATTATCGGAAGTGGAGAAGCCAAGCTGTGAGCTTGAGAGTGGGTCAAGTTTGGGTGGCTCAACCCTTGGGGGTGAGAAATCAGATTTGGAGTTGTATCCAAGGTCCATGGTCTGCAAAGCAGATGAGGCCAGAGAAAGGGGAACCACACCTGTTAAGGCCAATATGGTGCAATGAGGATCATTTTGCTTTTCAACCGAACAGCTTTCTTCAGGACATGAGGAATAAGCATGAAGGAGTCCCCATGGGCCAATCGTGGATAACAGCATCCCTCGGGGACTCCCCCTGCAGGGGGAATTAGGGAGTAGTATTTGTGGTTGGACTGGGAGGTGAACGGCTGAAAATTTTTGCCGCTATGTTGGGATTGAGGGACCACTCGTAAGGCTGGAGAAAGCATCTGCTCAATTTGTCTGCGATCACATTGGAATTCCCCAGGACATGCATTGCTATGAGAAAGCAGGTGGAAGCTATCGCCCATTGCAGACTCTCATGGCCTCTCGATATAAGGGATAAGACTTGGTTCCTCCTTGTTTGTTGATACACCAAACTACTGACATGTTGTCCGATTGGATAGCAATTGTTCCCCAAGGAAGGGCAGACTGAAATACTTGCAACGCCAAAAGCACTGCCCTCAGTTCTAGAACATTTACATGCAGACTGGCCTCTAAATCAGATGATGTGCCTTGGACAGTCATTCCCTGAAAATGCCCCCCACCCTATCAGGGAAGCATCCATGGTCACAATGGCACTGGGCTGAGGGGTGTGGAAGGATCGGCTCCAAAGTTCTGTCTCTGGCTTCACCCACCAAGAAAGGTCTTGTTTGTCTCGATTTGTTATTCGAATCTGGAAGGACAACGCTTGACAATATGGATACCATTGGGTTAACAAAAGCCATTGTAGGAGTCTCATGTGAAGCCTTGCCAGGGGTACGATTGATATTGATGCTACCATTGATCCTAACAGCTGCAGGACTTGTCGAGCTGGAATGTATTCGTAGCAGAGTATCACACAGAGTTGGATCCTTAATCTTTGAAGCATGTGATCTGGGAGACAGACTAAGCAAGAATGGGTACTGAATGTCACCCCTATAAATTCCAAGGACTGGGTTGGAGTTAGATTGGATTTCTCCCAGTTAATAGAGATTCCCAGGTGATTTGCCACAGAGAGGGTGTAATACAAGGCCGTTACGAGTAAATGCTTAGTGGGGGCGGTGAGGAGCCAATCATCTAAATATGGAAACACCCAGAATCCTTGTAGTGTCAAGTCAGCTGTCACTGCTGCCATGCATTTGGTGAACACTCTGGGGGCTGGCAGCGTTTGTCCATCTTGATGTGGTAATACGCATTCAGAAGGTCTATCGAGCACATTCAATCTCCTTCCTCCAGAAAGGGAAGAATGGACTGAACCCTGACCATCTGGAATCTTGTCTGGCTGCCGAACTTAATAAACAGCTAAGGTCCAAAATTGGTCTCCAGTCCCCTGTCTTTTTTGGCACCAAAAAGAATCTTGAGTAGAATCCAGATCTGATCTGGTGGGACTTTCTGGATGACTCTTTTTAAGTACAGCTTTTCTATTTGAAGAGCTGCTTCTTCCCTCAGACTGGGTGGAATGTCTGGGATACGTTTTGGTGACTTTGGGTAGGAGTTGAATGGGATTTGGTAACCTCTAGTTATTATCTTCTGAACCCAAGAATCGGTGGCAATTGATAGCCAGGCATTGGGGTGCAGAGAAAGACATCCCCTGACTGCTTCCAGAGGAAAGCAATCAGGGCCGCTCTTCGGGAGCGGTGATAGGGTTTCCAGAGAATGAATCTCTGGAACCCTAATTATGCAGACCCCCTCTGCCTCTGTAGGGGCGTCTTCCAGAAGAGTTGCTCCCTCTGCCTCTGGGGAGTGAACTCGTCACATGTCACGAAAAGGACCCGGAGACTTTTTGTGCCACAAATTTCCCACTTTTCTGGTTCCTGGAAAAGGAACGCTGAGGAGTGGAGAAACATACACAAATGGCAGGCAGGGTCTTGCCGTCCTTCTCACACCTAGCTAGCGTGTCCTTCACTTTAGGGCCAAACAGGGAAGATGCTTCCACAGCAGCTTTAAGGAAGGAAGACTTAAAAGGGTCTATGAAGTCATATAGGTGCATTCAGGCATGACGTCTCATAACTACACCTGAACCAGCAGCTCTAGCCGCCCCTTTGGTTGCATGTGAAATGAACCTCAAGGAAGAGTTAGAAATTTATTAAAGGGTCACTAGC
This sequence comes from Protopterus annectens, assembly GCF_019279795.1. Classification (NCBI taxonomy): domain Eukaryota; kingdom Metazoa; phylum Chordata; order Ceratodontiformes; family Protopteridae; genus Protopterus; species Protopterus annectens. The sequence goes on along the minus strand of NC_056725.1, from coordinate 1,326,604,128 downwards.
TGTGAGGCTACTTTGTCATTAACCTCATCACCTTGTCCTGATAGACTACCAGAGAGTTTGGAGATGAGGTCTCCCTGGAGTCTGGTGAAATGTGTCAGGTAGTTCAAGGACCAAATTGCAAAGGTCAATGAAGCAGCTACTCACTTCCCCAGTCTGTCCACCACTCAGGACTCCCTGTTAGGTGGGTGAACAGTATGGCTCACCTCAAAGAGCTCTTTTTTTCGTGGCTGCCACCACCACCATTGCATCTACTGGTAATCTTTTTGACCAATGAGGATTTTCTTCAGGGGGAGAGAGGATCCAGTCTGGTCTCATGGGGATTGCTTCAACAGCGTCAGGGTTCTTCCAGGTGCACTGCACCACAAGCTGAACATGCTCTTCTACAGGCAGGGTCACTCAAAATGTAGATGGTCAAGCACAAAAAGCCTGCAGAAAAACGGATTCCTTGGAGTAAGGGTTTTTGGGCTTCCAATCACCCCTCTGCTCCAAGATCTCACGGATGTCTCCGAAGGAGACATCTTCAGGGAGTGATAGTGGGGACCGTACCCCTTCATCGTAATCCGTATCCTCCATGTGGGACTACTCAGGGGAGTCCACATGCTTCCTCTTGCACAATTTCATCCTAGGAACTTCCTCAGTGGGAGCTTCTGAGGACCTGGAGGAAAAGGCACCCTGCAATAAGGTCTCCTGTGACACTCGTGGTCCATCCGGGATGGTGGCCTGTGACAGCTGCCGCTCAGGGGCAGGATATGGTGGTTCCGACGCCAAGGCTTGCCTACAGAGGCAAGAGCCCTCTCCATCGCATGGAAGGCAGGGTTGCCCGAAGAAGAGTGGGAGCCCGTAACCGAGAAGGACAACCTTGGAACTGGTGTCACACCCCACTCCATTCAGCCTGCACCCAGGAGTGGAGGCTCAACCTGGATCGGTACCAACAGGGCTCCTGGCACCGTGGACAGCACTGTAGACAGGGTCAATGCCTAACTTGGAACTGAGGAGCCTGTAGTCCAATCCCGGGACTGAGGAAGACCTGGTTTCAACGGAACTGAAGGCCAAAGGGTTGGCTCTGGGGGCAAAGTGAGATCCACTATTGGCACTGAAGCCAAGGGTGCTGAGAGAGGCGTTGGAGCAGAGGGTAGTGTAAGATGGAGTCCGTGAAGCAGAAAACCCAAGTCCTAGAAGGGATTGGGTTTTTGAATCAGAAGGAATCCCCCTAGCTGTCAGCAGCAGGTCCACAAGGCGCACCACATCTAGTTTGGTGAGGCTCCTGGTGGATCTAGTGGATATCCCCAAAGGGGACTCTGGATGCTCTAGGAAGGGACTATAAACTTGTCCCAAGAAGGGGTCCACAGACGGGGAATTTTGGGTCCCTGCTTGAATGTCTAACGGCACCACCATCTCCAATTTTGAGATGATAGAGGAAAGTACAGTTGTGTACACTTACCATAAATGTAGATGTTCGAGTGCATTCACTGTTGCAGTCATTACATTTGGGTTAACTGCTTGCAGTAGCCCTCAGTCGGCCTGATTAACAAAGTCTTGGGTTCTACATCGGTTGCTGTCTCTTTTTCTGTGACGTCAGGTTGTCAGGGGTATAAAACATGCAGCCGACATCATTACATCAATTTTCTTGTCTCAGATGTCAGGTGCCCCCCAACGGGAAGCAATTAAATCTATAAATATACAAGGTTATACCTCAAACAAAAAATCAAATACACCAAAAAGCATTTAAGCATTGAAAAGGAGAGAAGAGGTATAGCCAAAAAAAGATGGGGCTGGAGGGAGGGTAACCAGGACTGTGACAGTGAATACACTCGAACATCTATATTTATCGTAAGTATACACAACTGTACTATGTTCTTCGTGTTTCACTGTTGCAGTCATTGCATTTGGGTAGATTCCCAAAGCTAAGGATGGGAGGAGGAATTTAGATAGCATTAGGACCAGCTATAAGGCCCTACAAAACTGCAGTGGTAAAGCCAGCTCTGGATTTAGAGAAAATTGGCAAATGGTAATGCTTGGTGAAAGTATGTACAGAACTCCAGGTAGCAGCTTCTAGGATGTCCCTGGTAGGTACGCCTGTGAGAAAGGCTGTAGAGGTAGATGCAGCCCTGGTTGAGTGGGGTCTGATCCCGTGGGATAGGTTTTCCATGGTGCTTATAGCAGAAATGAATGCAATGGCCTATCCATTTGGGAAGGTTTTGCTTTGAAATAGCCTTCCGCTCTGTCCCTGCAGCAACTGCCACCAGAAGTTGTTCAGATTTCCTTTGAGGATTAGTCCTGTACAAGTAGTCAAGTTGTCTGTGCACACCTAAGGAGTGCAATCCGTTCCCCTTTGTTCTGTGGATTAGGAAAGATGGTTGGCAAATGAATGGACTGATTAAAGGCCACACTGGATATCACCTTTGGCATGAAAGAGGGACTGGCCCTGAGGGACACCCTGTCCGCATGAAAGATGATGAAAGGCTCCACTGCCATAAAGGTCTGTAATTCAGATACCCTTCTTGCTGAAGTGATGGCTAAAAGGGAAGCTGTTTTCCAAGAAAGGAATTTTAAATCTGCAGTAGCAGCTGGCTCGAAAGGAGGAAGGGTTAGTTTCTCCAATACAAAGTTAAGGTCCCAGGCTGGAGATGGAGCTCTCCTGGGAAGTCTTAAATTTTTGGCCCCTCTGAGGAACTGCTCGAGCAGTGGATGAGAGAAGAGGGGAGGTTCTGTGTTATAATGAGATGAAATGGCTGAGGCGTGAATTTTTATTGAGGAAAAAGACAGGCCCTTGTGAAGCATCTCAGTTAAGTATTGTAAAATCTGAGGTAAATTGGGCACTGCTGTGCTCATCCCTTGAGATTGGTTCCAGGCACAAAATCTTTTCCATTTTTCAGCATAAGATTTTCTAGAACTAGGCCCCTTTGCCTCTGAAAATAACATCCACCACTGGTTTACTGAGGGATGGTAAAGGAGAGCTTAGGTAGTTAGGCAGGCTGCTAGGTTCAGTGTTTGAAGCTGAGTGTGTGGAATCTGGTTCTCCTGCTGAGACGGCAGGGTAGGAGTCTGAGGCAGGTGCCATGGGGCCAAAAGTGACATACTGTGCAGGAGGGGGTACCAGTGTTGGCATGGCCAGGCTGGTGCAATCAAAATCATCCTTGGTTTGTTTTGTTTGATCTTTAGTTGTACTTTGGAGAGCAGAGGCAGAGGAGGAAAGGCATAAACTGATAGGTTTTTCACGCTGAAGGACAAGCATCCACCTTCCACGCTTGCCTGTGCGGAGTCCTTGCGCAAAATTTTTCCAATTGATAGTTCTGGGGGTAGGCAAACAGGTCTATATCTAGGCTCCCCCATTTGCTTGTCAACATGCTGAAAATCCTTGGTTCCAGTTTCTACTCGTGTGGGTCCATGAGGTTTCTGCTTAGTCTGTCTGCCCGTGTATTTAGTTTTCCTGGCAGGAAATGAGCTTTGTAGATGCACCTGGTAGCTCAAGGCTGTGTTCCACAATGCCATGGCTAGTCTGCAGAGGGGTAAGAATGTGTACCCCCCCCCCCGCTTGTTTATGTACCGCATAACAGTGGTGTTGTCCGTCTTTACCATTAATTGTCCTGGAAGAATGTGGTCTTCGAAGGCTGTCAGGGCATTCTGTACAGCTAACATTTCTTTATGATTGATATGAAGGTGCATTTGAATTGGGTTCCATTTGCCCTGAATGCACTTCCCTGCCAGGTGTGCCCCCCACATGCATAGTATGATGCGTCTGTTAGGGTTTGGGCGGCAGGGGTTAGTGTGAATGGTAGTCCTTTGTTTTGGTGGCAGGCCTCTGCCCACCAAAGGGACTCTAGGCGCAAGACAAGGAATGATAGGAATCATTGCTTCTAAATCCTGAGAATGTTGACACCATAGGCTTTTTAGATACCACTGTAGTTTCCTCATATGCAGACTTGCATATGGAATTAGAAGAATGCAGGAGGCCATGAACCCCAAGGCTTGTAGTATTTGCCTTGCAGATAGCAGGGTTATTGTGGCCACTTGTTTGAAGTAGGTTGTCAAGTGGATTTGTTTCTCTGGCGTGAGGAAAGCTATCTGGGAAGTTGTATTCAAGTTTGCTCCCAGGAATATAATTTATTAACAGGGTACCAGGTGTGATGTCTTTTCGTTTATGATGTACCCCAGACAGGTTAGCACCCTTTGTACAAAACCCAGATGTCCTGGTTTTCTGCCTGAATTAGACAATCGTCCAGGTATTGGTATATCTGAATATATCATTACCTGCAAAATGCAATGACTGGAGCTAGGCACTTTGTGAATACCCTGGGCGCAGTAGATAAGCCAAAGGGCAGTGTAGAGAACTGATGGTGTGTGTAGCCTGCTTTGAAGCGTAAGTATCTTCTGCAAGATTCCCTGATTGGGATGTGCAATTTAGTGTTGCCAACCAGGTATCTTTGCTTAGCATAGGAAGCAACTGGTGAAGAGTCAGCATCTTGAATTTTGGAATCACCAAAAAGGTGTTTAGAGTAGACAGGTCCAGGATAGGACGTCATGAATTGTCTTTTCTGGGTACCGGGAAAAATCTCGAGTAGAAACCTTGTCCCTTTTCTTCTTCTGGTACCATCTGAATAGCCCCTATGCTTAAGAGAGAGAGTACTAGCTTTTGGGCCTCTGCCCACAAATTTGGAGGTAGATCCAGCCAACAGCTTGGAGTTGGTAACGTGTGGAAGTGAAATCTGTATCCTTGGGACACTATATTTAAAACCCATTTGTCCTAGGTTATTAGTCCCCAGTTCTTTGCATGAAGTTCAATATTTCCCCCCAAAGGGGCAGTCAGTTGCTAAGTGCTTGGAAGTTTTAAAAAGAAGTCAGAGAGAGAGTTTACCACAGGGGGGAGTTTTATTACTCCCAGATTTGGAAGTGGAGGCCCCCCACTGCTTAGTCCTGTGCGTCCCCTGGAACTGAAGCCTGGGTGCTCTGCTGGATCTGGATTTGGACTTACAAGGTCTGGAAGAGGCAGGAAAGTACCATTTCTTAGAAGGCCAATGCCTACTAAATCTTGGAGGCTGTACTTGTAAAAAATCTTTAACAGTTTGCATAGTTTTAGCTTTTTCCTCCATCTTTCTAAGAACTTCTTCTGCCCTGTTGCCAAACAGGCAGTCCTGATTTAAGGAAGCATCCAGTAATTTCACTTTAACATGATCTGGCAAAGATTGCTCCTTAAGCCAAGCATGCCTTCTAAGTACAGACCCAGTTAGCACAGCCCTGCAACATGCCTCTAGTGAATCAAAACCACACTGCAATGTATGTTTACCAACTTGTTCAGCAGAATGCATTAAATCCTGTAAATACTTATTTTCAGCACAATCAGGAAACTATAATTTTCTGTTTAAGCAATCCAATAACATGCAGCTGATACTTTAACATATGAAACTGGCAATTCAAGGCCCTAATGGCCAAAGTTTCAGAAGTGTATACCTTCTTACCCCATCTATCCAGAGCCCTGGAGTCTCTATCAGAGGGGGTAGGATTTTTGGCAGTAGTAGCTTTAATGCCCTTGGGTCCCTGTGAAACGGTCTCAGGATCCGCAGTAGGATTTTTGAAAAGGAACTTGTGAGAGTCAGGAACCCTGTAATATCCATCAGGTTTTCCGGAAGCAGGAGGTAGAGTCAGGGGCCATGTCAGATTCTGAAAAGGCATCATCAACAATGTCCAGTACAGGAGGTATAGCTAAAGGCCTGTGCTGGGGCAGGAGTAAGAAATCCCTACGCCTCTTTTTTAGAATCAGAGAAATCCTGACTTTCCCAACGAAAATGCTCCCTGAGAGTATGCAAGGTTTCACCAAAAGAGAAATCCTCTGGGGGGGAAGCAGAGGGAATAGAGTCCTCAGCATCAGAATCCTCATAGGTAGATAAGGGTAAATCCTGGTCATCAGAGGAAACAGAAATTTCAGAATCCTGGTCAGAAGTATCATAAGCAAACTCAGTCCTAGGTAAGGTTGGCTTCACCTGATTAAAGTAATAAGATCTTCAGTCATTCTTATCATTCATTTTTTAGGTATAGAGGCCTGACCATGCGGTCTGGGCGTCAGTTTTCTAGGCATAGTTCGAGTTTTAGGCCTTGAAGAAGAAGATGACGTTGGTTTAATATGCAAGTCAGTAGGCCTGAATACCCCCTCAGAAGCCAGTGCCTGCACAGTGGCTCCGGACCCATCCAAGGTAGAGACATGGTACAGTTGCATACAGTTGTGTACCTACCATAAATGTAGACGTTTGAGTGTATTCACTGTTGCAGTCATTACTCTTGGGTTATCCTGCTGGCAGGCTACCCTCAGTCAGCCAGAATTCCAAAGTCTAGGTCCGGCGTCGGTTGCTGTTGCCCCTTCCCTGACATCAGTGTGCCAGGGGTATAAAAGATGCAGCCGACGCCATTTTCTTCAGTTTTTCTTGACCCAGATGTCAGGTGCCCCCAAATTGGTAGGCTGAAAAAATATGCCAATAAAAATGCATGCACAAAAATAACATTTCCTTCATCTACAAGCAAATACACCACATAGGTTGTATAGGATAGAGAAGTGCAGATAAGTCCCAGCAAAGAAAAGGGGAATGGTGGGTGGGTAACCTGGACTGCAACAGTGAATACACTCGAACATCTACATTTATGGTGGGTACACAACTGTACTATGTTCATCGTGTTTCACTGTTGCAGTCATTACTCTTGGGTTGAATCCCAAAGATGAGGATGGGTGGCTGGGCTAAATAGGATTAGGAGAGGCTATGAGGCCCTGCAGAACTGCAGTGACAAAGCCTGCTCTGGACTTAAAGAGGTAAGTGGTAGTGCTTTGTGAAAGTGTGCACTGAACTCCAAGTTGCAGCCTCTACGATATCTTTGGTTGGTACTCCTCTGAGGAAGGCTGCTGAAGTGGCTGCTGCTCTGGTGGAATGAGGCCTAATGCCCTTAGGCACTGATTTGCCATGCTGAAAATAGCAGAAACAGATGCAATGGCCTATCCATTTGGAAATAGTCTGTTTTGAGATAGCCTTTCCTTGTGATCCTGCAGCATATGACACAAAGTTGCTCAGTCTTTCTGAAAGCTTTAGTTCTGTCCAAGTAGAAGCGTAACTGCCTGTGTATGTCCAAAGAATGCAGAATTTTCTCACCCTTGTTCTGTGGATTCGGATAAAAGGTAGGCAAGTGAATAGTTTGGTTGAGGGCCACACTGGACACCACCTTAGGCATAAATGTAGGGTTTGTCCTCAGAGAAACCCTGTCTGGATGAAAAATGCTAAAAGTTTCCACAGCCATGAGTGCTTGTAACTCCAAGACTAGTCTTGCAGACGTTATTGCTAGGAGCAGAGCTGTTTTCCAGGATAAGAATTTTATATATGCTGTTGATGCTGGCTCAAAAGGAGGCAGTGTGAGTTTTTCCAAAACATAATTGAGGTCCCAGGCCGGAATTGGTGCTCTCCTTGGAGGCCTAATGTTTTTGGCCCTCCTTAGGTACTGCCTTATTAAACGATGAGAAAAGATAGGTGGTTCCGTATTGTAATGGCCTGAAATGGCAGAGGCATGAATCTTAATTGATGAGAAAGAAAGGTCTTTGCTCAGCATCTCAGTTCGGTATTGTAAAATCTGAGGGATATTTGGTACACACGTGTCAATGCCTTGTTCCAAGCACAGAACCTCTTCCATTTGTCTGCGTAAGATTTTCTGGTACTGGGCCTCCTGGCCTCCAAGATAACATTCATAACAGCTTTTGAAAGAGGAGTATTCTGAATGGCTACATTATCCGCCATGCTGCCAGATTTAAGGTCCTGAGTTGGCTGTGCAGGATCCGATTGTTTTGTTGGGTCAGCAAGTGAGACGTTTGAGGCAATATCCATGCTGGACCTTGAGACTAGCTCTTTAGGATTGGGTTACCAGTGCTGGTGCGGCCAGTCTGGTGCAATCAGTATAATTTTTGGCTTCTCTTGTCTGACCTTTAGGAGTACCCTGGGAAGGAGAGGCAGTGGAGGAAAGGCAGATACTGTTAGATTTTTCCAGCTGAAGGATAGGGCGTCCACTTTCCATGCTTGCTTGTGATAAATCCTTGTGCAAAATCTCTGCAATTGGCAGTTGTGAGGGAAGGCAAATAGATCTATGTCTGGGCATCCTCATTTCCTTGTTATCATGCTGAAGACTTGTGGATCCAGTTTCCATTCGTGGGGATCCATGAGGTTTCTGCTTAGTGCGTGTGCCAGAGTATTTGTTTTTCCTGGCAGGAACTGTGCTTGCAGGTGAACTTGAAAAGTCAATGCTGTGTCCCATAAGGTCATTGCTTGTCTACAGAGGGGGTAGGAAATGTGTACCACGTGACTGTAGTATTGTCTGTCTTTATCAGTAGCTGTCCTGGATGAAGCAGGTCCTTGAAAGCTATCAGGGTATTTTGAACAGCTAGCATCTCTTTTTGATTGATGTGAAGATGTATCTGGTTTGCAGGCCATGTGCCCTGAATACATTTTCCTGCCATACGGGCCCCCCAGGCATAATCTGACACATCCGTTGTTAGTGTCTGACTGGCTGTGGGTAAACTGAATGGCAGACCCTTGTTGTGGTGACAGGCCTCTGCCCACAATCGAAACTCCTGTTGCAGGCAGGGAATGAGTGCAATTACTGTCTCCAGGCTGTGGCAATACTGAGTCCAAACACTTTTTAGATACCATTGTAGTTTCCTCATATGCAGTCTGGCATATGGAATTAGTAGAATGCAGGATGCCATGAAACCCAAGGCCTGCAGGATTTTCCTTGCAGATAAGTGGGTTTTTGTTGCCAATTTCTTGAAGTAAGAAGTCAGTTGCTTTTGTTTGTCTGGCGTGAGATAAGCCATCTGGGCAGTTGTATTTAAGTTTGCACCCAGGAATATTATCTCTTGAGAGGGCACTAGTTTTGATTTATTTTCGTTTACTGTGTACCCTAGGACAATTAGTAATCTTTTTACAAATGCCAGATGCTTTACAAGAATGTCTTTGTTCTCTGCTTGAATTAGGCAGTCGTCCAAGTAGGGATATATTTGAATTCCTCTTTGTCTGCAAAACGCAATTACTGGTGCCAGACATTTTGTGAAGACCCTGGGCACAGTAGATAAGCCAAAGGGCAGTGCAGAGAATTGGCAATGCATTGAGCCAGCTATGAATCTGAGGTATCTTCTGCAAGATTGTCTGATTGGGACATGCAGGTATGCCTCTTTTAGGTCCAAAGTTACGAGCCAAGCCTTCTTGCCCAGCATGGGCAGTAGCTGCTGTAGAGTCAACATCTTGAATTTTGGAACTTCCAGAAACGTATTTAGTATAGACAGGTCCAGTATTGGTCTTCAGGTTTTGTCCTTTCTGGGCACTAGGAAAAGTCTGGAGTAAAATCCTTGCCCCTGCTCTTGTTGTGGTACTTGCTGAATGGCCCTCATGTTCATGAGGGCTGTAATTTGTTTTTGTGCCTCTGCCCATTGATTGTGTGGCAGGGTGTGAAAATGGAACCTGTAGCCTCGGGACACAATGTTCAGGACCCATTTGTCTTGGGTAACCATTTGCCAATTTGATGACAAAAGTGCTAGTTTTCCCCCTAAGGGGGCTGCCAAAAGAAAAGTGCTTGGATATGGCAGAGGAAAGTCATTGGGACTGTTTCCTGTAAGGTTGTGATTTGTCTTTTCCGCTTTTGGAGGTAGGAGCACCCCATTGTTTAGGCCTGTATGAGCCTTGGAGCTGAGATCTGCCTCTGGGACGCCTGTATCTGCCTCTTTGTGGTCTGTCTGACACTGGAAAGGACCAATTTTTAGAAGGCCAGTTCCTGCTAAACCTGGGTGGCTGTACCTGTAAGAAATCCTTGACTGTCTGTATGGATTTTGCTTTATCCTCCATTTTCTTCAACACCTCTTCTGCTTTAGTACCAAACAAAATATCATGCTGTAATGGTGCATCTAATAATTTTGCTTTAACATGATCAGGCAGATTCTGTTCCTTTAACCAAGCATACCTTCTAATAACAGAACCTGTACCAGCGGCCCTGCAAGACGCCTCCAGTGAATCATAACCACATTGCAAAGTATGCTTTCCCACTTGTTCAGCTGCATGCAATAAATCCTGCAATTCCTTATTCTCTGAACATTCAGTATTTGTCAACAATTTCTGTTTAAGCAGTGACATTAAATATTTCTGATATTTAAGCATATGAAACTGACAATTTAAAGCCCTTACAGCCAAGTTAGCAGAAGTGTAAACTTTTTTCCCCCATCTGTCTAGAGCCCTAGAATCCCTATCAGAGGGGACAGGGTTTTTTGCAGTGGAAGCTTTAACTTCTTTGGGACCCTGAGATATAGTTTCTGGGTCAGCAGCGGTGTTTTTATATAGGAATATATGAGAATCTGGGACCCTGTAGTATCTGTCTGGCTTAGCAGGTGCAGGGGGTAAAGAGTCAGGGGACAGGCCGGACTCTGAAAATACATCATCCACAATGTCTAGAACAGGTGGAATAGCAAGGGGTCTGTGCTGAGGAAGTAGCAGAAAGTCTCTGAGCCTTTTCTTAGATTCAGAATAATCTTGGCTCTCCCAGTGGAAATGCTCCCTCATGGTATGCAGGGTTTCCCCAAAAGAATAATCCTCAGGAGGAGAGGCTGAAGGAATGGATTCTTCAGCATCAGAATCCTCATAGGGAAGCATGGAATAATCCTGTTCAGAAGAGGAATCAGAGGAAATAGAAACCTGATCAGAAGAATCATACTCTGTCTCTTGCCTAGGCCTCTTATCAGGAGGGGGATAGGAGCCCCTGATCAAAGTAATTAGGTCTTTGGCGATTTTGAGCATCTGTTTTTTAGGCATGGAAGTCTGAGTAGGAGAATGCTGTACTTGTTTGTCTTTAAAGCTGCTTTAGTCTTTGTCTTTGAAGCTGAAGATGGCTTAATATATAGTTGTGTAGGTCTGAAGACACCCTCAGAAGCCGATGCCTGCTCAGCGGCTCCGGACCCATCTGAGGGAATGATTTCCGAGTGTCCAATACCTTGAGTATCCAGAGGCCCAGTTGGCTCCACATGAGAGTCGGAAGCAGCCTGTGGCTCTGAGGTAGTGGGCACCAGGGGCTGCGAAAGCGCCTCACTGAGAACCGGCGACTGGCCTAGCAGAGGCCTCGTCGTCGGTTTTGGACCTCGGATGCCTATCCTTTTCCTTGTCCTTGCGTTTTTTGTAAACTCCATTTGTCGGTTGTTCCGATGGCATTATATAATTAAATCTTTGGCCAAAGTAATGAAATGCAAAATCGAACTGACGCTTAATACTGAGTTGGTTAAATCTAGCACAAAACCGACAGCTAGCAACGTTGTGATCAGGGCCTAGGCAAGGAATACAGTAAGAGTGAAAATCCTTATGAGGTATTTGCTTCCCACAAGAAATACAATTGTTAACTTTTTCTGACATCGGTCTGGAGCAAGAAAATAGTTTCCCTAACGGGGTACTTAGCTTTAATGAAGACTTCGGTTCTGAAATTCGGATTTCAAAATATCAGGAGTCGGCCGACCGGCACTTGCGAACTGCTTTTGCTTCGGGCACCGCGCGGCAAGAAAGACTGAAGAAAATGGCGTCGACTGCATCTTTTATACCCCTGGCGCACTGATGTCAGGGAAGAGGCGACAGCAACCGACGCCGGACCTAGACTTTGGAATTCTGGCCGACTGAGGGTAGCCTGCCAGCAGGATAACCCAAGAGTAATGACTGCAACAGTGAAACACGATGAACATCCACAGGTTCCACAGTTGAAGCATCTCGTGGCATACCGGACTCCGAATGGGTCTCAGTAGAGGCCTGCAAATCTGAAGTAGCGGGTATCAGGGGCTGCGAAAGCGCCTCACTGAGTACCAGCGAACTGGGTGGCCTGTCTCTGTCTTTATCTTTGCGTTTTTTCGGAATGTCAGTAGTCGAATGGCTTACCGAAGACCTATCAGGATAATTGAACCGAGCACCAAAATATTTAGAAGCGCAAATATACCAACGACAGATAGTTTTTGGTTTAAATAAGGCACAAAACCGACAGCGAGATACATCGTGGTCAGGGCCTAGGCAAGGAATACAGTATGAATGAAAATCTTTGTGAGGTATTTGCTTTCCACAAGAAATGCAATTATTTACTTTTACTGACATCGGATTAGAGCAAGAAAAAGTTTCCCCAACGGGATACTTAGCTTTTAGTTGAAGACTTCGGTTCTGAAACTCGAAAACAAAAATTTCAGGAGTCGACCGACCGGCACTTGCGAACTGCTTCTGCTTTGGGCACCGCACGGCAAGAAAGACTGATGTAATGACGTCGGCTGCATGTTTTATACCCCTGATGACCTGACGTCAGGGAAGAAGAGACAGCAACCAACGTAGTTAATCAGGCCGACTTAGGGCTACTGCAAGCAGATAACCCAAATGTAATGACTGCAACAGTGAAATACAAAGGAAATGTAGTGTCCACCTGAGCTAGTGGAACTGTGGGAAGGCTCAGTGCCAGTATCAGAGTAGAGGTCAAAATCGTAGTTTTAATCATAGTTGGTGCCTTAGATGTTGTTGGTGCCAACAAAGGTGCTGCCAACGCAACTAAATTAGATGGTACCGAAATCGGTGCAAAGAAGCAGGCTTCTGATCCGGAGCAGAACGTTTTGGACGTTTGGGTTTCGGCGGTCTTTCCTTCTCACCAGAGGGTGAGGAGGGAACAGAATGTGGCCTCTTTCTTTTCTAGGAGGGCGTGAACCCTTTGACGTTGAGAGAACCTCTGAAAAGGGCAATTTAAAAAGGCCATTTAAAATCAGTTTATTCCTACGTTCATTCATGGTATGTAAACTAAAACCCTGACAAATAGAGCAAGGCGGTTGTACAGAGAGATGAGGCACACCCAAATAATAAACACTGTCATCATGAGTGTCACTATTCGGCATTTTTCTCCCACACTTCAAGCATTGTTTGAAGCCTGAAGTGCCCTTTTTTTCAGACATGTTAACACCAACACAAACAGTACAGTTGTTGTTTTGTCTTAGGAAAAAAAACTCAGGCCACAACAAAAATAATATAACAACCACAGCTTAGTTACAAAAATCACAGAGAAAAATACCAACAACGGTACTGGAAGATTACCACAGTGGGTACAGAGAAGGGAGTGTACCAGCAATGGTACAAAGATTACCAACAGGTAGTTGACAGGAAAGTTGGAAAACAGGTTGAAAAAACTTAGCGATAGGTACGAAAAAAAATAAAGCAGAATAACATATCACACTTTCCAAAAAAAAAAATTATTTAACCAAAATATCAAAAATCAAAGACTTAGCTGAGAGCTGGCTTGAATGCAGCTTTACGGCTATGCGGCAAACAAGATCTGAGGTAATAGGGAGAAGGGTATTATAAGTAAAAGCTTAGGCCAAGAGTTTTTGGCTGGCGTGTGCTTGGTATTAGGCTGAATCGGTTCCGAGGATGGAACCGAAACCCATCAATGATGAATGAAATGAAGAGTAACAACATCAGATGGACACATCTCAAACTACTCCTTTATGAAAGCTCACATCACATGATTCTAATCAAACTCTGAAGAATTCTTGAAGTTCCAGACAAAGTGAATTGAAAAAGGATGGAGTCCAACATGGAAAATAAGACTGTTCCCTCTCAGACAAAGTCTGGATCATTTTCTCTGAGGACCTGTCTGGTATGACAATCAACTCAGAAGTAGAGGGATCGGAGGACAAAACTTTTGCTGGTGTTGAAATTGGTGCTTTCAGATCCAGCTCTAGTCCAGCAGACTTGGAAGACAACGAGGCAGCATCAGCATTGGATTTTTTTCCTTTTTAATCTCTCTCAATCTCTGTTGGGAGATGGGGGTCAGCCTCATTCTACAGAGGCAGCAGCCCAATAATAATAAATTTATTTTTGCAGTCTGACAATGCAACAGAATCAAAAGCTTTACAGATACAGCAATCATTAGATAGCGGTTCTAGCCCTCCAGGCACACCAAAAACAGGTCATGCGTGTCAGGGAAGGGGGCCTTTGTGACTGAACTTTGCACCTTTGTGGAAGTTATTTTCCTTTTCTTGTTCCATAAACACTATGGCATGGGCACATGGCATACAGGGTCGAACCTAAACATGGTGAAGAAAAAAAGCAGTTAGACACACCTAATCCTAAAGTTCACCTTATGCTATATACAACAGATTTTTTTCAAGTTTTGTAAACAGGCGAAAGGCCTATTCCACATTAAAACAGTGGAAATCTAATTGAAAAAAGGAGGACCTCAAAGACTATTAAAAATAAAAGAGAGCTAAACAGGTATAAAAAAAAGTCTTAATTAGATAAGATGTATCACTTATCTTGCATGGTGAGATCTGCATCCAATAGCATTAGTGGCAAATGAGATATCTGAGATAATTTACCCCTGCGGGTGTATTACGGAAGGGAAAAATTAAAAGAGCTTGTGGTTGGAGGCCTGGTTTTATTGCCCTGGATTTGACGAGTGGCCCACACAGCCATTAGTCGGATCAAACAGACGGGATGAACATGATCCCTACCAGCACTCCCTCAAAGGAGTATTTTGTAGTCAAATATAGAGCCCTTTTAACTTGCACAACGTGACGTACAGACTGTAGCCTGGTGGAACAGCATGCAACACTTTTAACTTAATGGCTTTGGCTACCTGTGGGTGCTATTTATTCTTACAAATTGAAACCAATATCATTAAAATATGCAGTGATTTCTCCTGGAATGCTGTTTTTAAATTCTATGAATTTTCTTAAGGCACTGACTATATACTGACTCGTACAACAAAATGTTTCTCAAGTGCTTTAAAAACTGTAAAAGCAATTTCTGGTTATGCTGCGCATCAACTTAAATAAGGCAGAAAACATAGCAGGGTAAACATATGAGAGTCTTACACACAATTAAGAAATGGAAGGATGTTCCATTTCTTATTTGCAAAAAATATATTTATATTGTAATATTAACATAATATAGTTACAACATATGACAAGACATGGATTCACTATCAAACACTGTAAGCTCTGAGTGTTCTGTGAGGTACTACACAATAAGTAAACTTATCCACAGACTTATGGTCCAGAATACAACAAACACCACAGCCCTCCCCCAAAGTTGGCTCTACACAATAAATTTTAAACTACAGTTACTATACTGTTTCTGGATATTATCATAAGTTACATTGTTTTACACTGCATTCTACTATTTATCTATACCTAGAGCTGATTTAATCCCTTTTTATCACTGGTTCCAGTATTTTCACCTTATGCAGCGTAACAGGAAGCACAACTGCAGAAATGCTTAAACACCCAACATAGTTGTAGCACCTGTTGCAAATATCTCAGGACAAATTTTGTATTTGGAATGCAACCAGCAGTGATTAGTCTTCTCTTCTTCCTGCTGTCAAAAGTGCAACTGTGAGAATATACTCGTGGTCAATCCTCTGAGAACCAGAAAGAAAATTTGTGAAGTGGGTATTGCCGAAGTAATGTTCAAATACATATATAACATACTTAAATACTTATTTTTTTAACAATCTTCATTCAAAAAACATACAAATCAATACAATTGTTATTCTGCCATTTGTTTGCATACAGAAAAATGTCCAGTAAAAACAGTCCGAGTCCCTTTTCCTGTACATTGTGTCTTTAAAAACGTTATTAAAATAATTACAACTGAACCAGTCTTCCATTCACATAAAAGTATCTGGATGCTGCTCTTTCAGTTATGTACACTGATCTTCAAGGCACCTTTATCATAAGCCTCATCTGTCAAAGTCCAGGCATAATGTAAGCAATATTATCCAAAGTGTTTGACTGTAAACAGAAAGAAAGGAAAAGAATGATTAATAGTCTTACATCTTCCATATTACATTTTACTGTTTTACCTATATAATTGCATGCCACCTTTTTAATAAAGCTGTTTTTCATGCCACCTGTTAAATGTAGCATCATCATGATGTCAATTAAAAACAAGTCCAAGAGTGTATTATCAACATACAATACCATCACCCCATGCAAAATAACCCAGACTCAGTGGGACTACCTGATCAGCAAACTGAATAGCCAAGGAAATCTGACAGATACAGAGGACTATGACTGGGTCTCCAATCACACAGATGTCAAATAATTCACATAGAAAGCTGTGAGAAATAAAGCTCGAGATGTGAATCTTAACATCCGTGCATTGAAGATGTAATAAGTGGGACATCTTTGGACAGATCCAATTGAAATTCTTCGCAGTACATAAAGCTTTAGCTGCACTAATGTACTACTAGTCAACAGAGAAAAAAACAAAGTGTTTACAGCTTTGAAAGCTTAAACACACAGCTGCTTCAAAGACCTGTAAAAATCTGCAATACACTTTGTGTTGAGCTGAAGTGTTTTACAGCTTTTAAAGTGTGATACTGTTTTGTGGTGTCCAACATAAGCTGATTATGCTCTAGTGCAAGACTATAAACTACAGTTGTGTAAAATCTTACTGTAACAGTAGATGTCCTCCTTCTCAATGTGGCAGTATTCTTCACCTTAGGGATTTCCTGCCAAGGATGGCCCAATGTCCAGTGAGTATACCAAAGCCTTTAGATTTCGTATGTGCCATATGTCACAAACATGCTACCCACACAGGATGTAAAGCGTAAAGGTGATGTAAGGATGCAGTTACCCAGAAATAAATTTCCCCAGTAGAGAACAGTTTCCATAAGACAAAATGTGACTATACACATCCAAAGGGAGAGAATGCAGATGGAAAAGGGTAACCCTTTGCCAGGAGGGTAGCCAAATCAAAATACAAAAGAAAAAAGGAGGATGGAAGGAACAAATACTGTAAGAGTGAAGAGTAGGACATCTACTGTTATGGTAACATTTAACAGAACTGTACTATGCCCTTCTATATCACTGTTGCAGTATCCTTCACTTTAGGAAGAGTACAAAAGGGGAACAGATACTGCACTCCTTAGATGTGCACAGGCAACTTAGATTCTACTTGGACAGGACTAAACCTCAAAAAAAATCTGAACAACTGCTGGTGGCATTTGCTGCAGGGACAGAGGGGAAGGCTATTTCAGAGCAAACCATCTCCAAATGGATAGGCCATTGCATTCATTTCTGCTATAAGCACCATGGAAAACCTATCCCACTGGATCAGACCCCACTCAACCAGGGCTACACCTACCTCTACAGACTTTCTCAGAGGCATACCCACCTTATAGCTGGTCCTAATGCTACCTAAATTCCTCCTCCCATCCTTAGCTTTGGGAATCTACCCAAATGTAATGACTGCAACAGTGAAACACGAAGAACATAGTACAGTTGTGTACACTTACCATAAATGTAGATGTTCAAGTGTATTCACTGTTGCAGTCCTGGTTACCCTCCCTCCAGCCCCCTGACTTCTTTTGGCTATACCTCTTCTCTCCTTTTCTATGCTTAAAAGCTTTTTGGTGCATTTGCTTTTTTGTTGGAGGTATAGCCTTGTATATTTATAGATTTAATTGCTTCCCATTAGGGGGCACCTGACATCTGGGGCAAGAAAAACTGATGTAATGACGTCGGCTGCATGTTTTATACCCCTGTCGACCTGATGTCACGGACGAAGAGACAGCAACCGACGTAAGACCCAAGACTCTGTTAATCAGGCTGACTGAGGGCTACTGCAAGCAGATAACCCAAATATAATGGCTGTAACAGTGAATACACTCGAACATCTACATTTATGGTAAGTGTACACAACTGTACTTTATGTATGTAGTATATATGTAATATGTGTTATTTGTGGATTGACTAGAAATTAAGATTTTTTCAGATGTCAAAAGTGGGACTTTTTATGGCAACATAATATTTTGCAGGGCAAAACATATCCACAGTCTGTACAAAGGACTGGAAGTCCTGTTTTGTCAGAATCTCCCTCCTGTAGAATTTGAGTTGTTTTATTGTTTCACATAACATTAGGGCATTTCAGGTACAAAATAACATTCCACCATTTCAGATGTCAAAAGTGGGACATTTTTTATGACAGCATAATATTTTGCAGGACAGAACATATCCACAGTCTGTGCAAGGGCCTGGAATTCCTGTTTTGTCAAAGTCTCCCTCCTGTAGAATTTAAGTTGTTTTTGTTGTTTCGCATAACATTAGGCCATTTCAGGTACAAAATAATATTTTTATACAACTGTTAGAGGAAATGTAAGAGACCAGTTTTGTTCTAAAATTTCAGGACATTTTCCATGCTTTATCGCAGGGAGGGGCCAGTGGTAACCCTACTAGCAATGTAGTCTTTCTTTTCTCTTAAGTGTTGATTTCAGTTTAAGGTTTTTAGAAGGGCTGAGGTGTGTGAGTATTTTGTGTGTGCTTTGTGTGAACTTTCATTATTTTATTGGTTTGCTTAAATATGTTGTGAAATGTTAATACAGGTAGAATGTACACAAAATGATGATGTGAATGGAATGTGTACACAAAACTACTCAGATAACATTTTTAGTCCAAATTAACGCATAGATCCATTGTTTGGATGAGTATTTATATAACAGCATGATCTAAAGCAGCTTGTACTGCATGAAAAAAGTGATTACATTCTGACTTCAGGGGAAAAGACAACTTTAAGTACCTTTCTAACATAGGAAAGGTTCCTAAACGTTTTTCTGGGGGCCTTTCAGCACTGTTGATGTCCTTCTATATCACTGCTGCAGTACTGTTCTCCTTAGGGATCTCCTGCCAAGGCTAGCCCAATGTCTAACCAGTACACCAAAGCCTTTAGGTCTTGTATGCTCCCCACAAAGGACATGGGGCATAAAGGTGACATATGCATGCAGTTACTAAGAACTTCTTTGCCGCCAGGCTGAACCCCATTATCGCTCGTCAGTCTGATTGCCCTTTGTTGTGCTGAATACCTAGCTGTCAGGTAAGTGCCTCTTTGGGGTCTTTTTTCCTTTTTACTGTTGGTCTTGTTTTTCTTTGGTTACCTGGAGTTCATGTCATCTAAGAGGGGAAAATGTCAGTGTGGGAGGCAGATTCCCCATAAGGATCATCACAAACAGTATCTCTCTCTTTTGGGTGTTTCCCATAACCACACCTCCTATAGTATTTGTAAGGCATTTTTGCCTATGACTCTTAGAAGCTGGTCGTCTTCCCTGGCCATTTATTTCGAGAACCAGAGGCTTAAACATTTAGCCCAGGGTAGCATGGTGGAATCAGTTGACCCCGAGGTACTTCCATTAAGCAAAAAGAAGGCCAAGAAATCTTGGCTGGATTCTTTGGCTGTCTAACCTCCACCAGATGTCACTCTACAAGTGGGTGATAGCTCTGTAGGCCATCCATTGTTGACTTTGGATTCTTCTGCCACAACCCTATCTGAAGCCAGCATGGATCCTTCCTTCCTTTCACACATCCTCTGAGGCTTTGTAGGCATCTGCTCCTGACATTGAGGGGGAAACATGATTAATTATCTCGGGCCCTAGAGGGATTCTGCAGTTTCTAGTCAGGGAAACGTTTCCAGGTACTCTTAGTGAATCCAGTCAGGGTTAGAACCTCCAGTGTTTTGCTACGGCTGACGTCCCTACCAAAAAAAAGCCGAAGGTTAAACTTTCTTCTGTACATCCTAAGGACTCACAAAGGGAATCCAGGAGTTTACTCAGGGCCTGTTTAATTCCGTAATGGCCAGAAACCTCCCCAAGGAGTTTCTGTGCCTACTCCCCTTTAGACTTCAACTCCTTCCAAAAGGCCTAGGGAACCTGATTCCTCAGATGAGGATTTGGAGTCTGATGAAGGGTACTTATCTTACTCTTCCCAGATGTCTTCCCCTTTGGCTTATGGTTCTGATGAAGAACAGTTCATTAGGCCTGAGTCTCCTTTAGAGGAGTTGTGTTTTGGGGACACAGTAGCCCGAATAATGGAATATTTTAAGTGGGATTTTTCTCAGGTGTCTGATATCCAGTGGAGATATTAAGAGTTGCTTTAGGTAGACACTCCTAAACCTTCTGTAGTACCTCCTGTGTTGGCTGCTTTGCTAGACACCTTTATAGCTGCCATTAAGACTCCTTATTCTTAGCCGCCTACTCCAAAGAAAGCTGGCAGGTTACATAAGGTTCCTGAGGATTGTCATTTCCTATTTTAAGTATCCTCCTGCTGATCCTTCTGTGGTGTCAGTCTACTCTAACAAACCTAAGCTTTTGCCATCTGCCAAGTTTTTGCCTTTGGATAAGGATAGTAGGGCCATGGAGAGGATTGGAAAAAAGGTCTATAATGCTTCCACTTTGGCCTTTAGGGCCATCAATTACCAAACCCACTTAACCAGATTTGCTTTGGCCTTGCTTGTCCAGACTTGTCTGCATTATTTCTGACCTCCCTGATTCTGAAGGAAAGCTTTCTGATCTATCTGTTTTGGGTTATGCCTCTCAGGTGGCTCACCTCTCTGTCAAGTGCAGCTGTGGTGCTGCTGATGCCTCTTCCAGAGCTGCTGCATTTGGGTCTGTCATGAAGCATTACTCTTGGCTTCATCTGTAGTCATTACCTGAAGATACTAAGGCCAAGTTGCTGAATAATAAAAATCTCTTTGTGACTGCTGCTGCTATGTTTGTTTTTTCAAGAAAAAGGTAAAGCTTTGCAAGACCTTAAACATATTTTTGTATCCTATATTCCTAAGTTCAGAGGAACTATCCTACTAGGTCTGCTTTTGTTTGCAGGCAACCTCGTCAGGCCACTAAAGGCAGGAAGGTTAGTAGGCAAACATCTCCTGCTAAGTCTTCTGAGGCATCTGTGGCCCAGAAGTTTCCTTTATCTGATAAGCCTTTTCCACTTTGACATTTTACCCCATCCTCAGCCAGGAACCCTTGCCCCTTTGGTTCTCCCTCTGTTTTTCAAACTGGCAACTCATCACCCCAGATTCTTGGGTTCTGGCCATCATCCATCAGGGTTACTTCATTGTGTGGAAGTCTCTCCCTCCTTTTTCAAAGATTCCTCAACCTCATTGAAAATAGCTTTCTAATTTTTCAGAGGTTCTTGAGTCCCTGGTGGACCAGAGAACTATTCAGCCTGTCCTTCCTTCCCAAGTAGGAAAGGGATTTTACTCCGGAATGTTCCCCATTCCTTGAAAGTAGGGCACTTGGAGACCTGTTCTGGATCCCTACTTGCTCAACACCTTTCACAAGGTTCCATCTGTTCGGATGCTTTCTCTTCAGACCCTGTTTTCTCTGTTGCTGCCACAGGCTTTTCTGGTGTCCTTGGATCCGAAAGATGTTTACCTTCATATATCTATTCACCCTCTTCAGGAAATTTTTTATTTTTTTGCTGTTTCTTCCTCTCATTTTCAGTTCTCTGTTTTATCCTTTGGCCTCTGTACTGCCCCAAGGATATTCACAAAATACCTAGCTCCTTCGATTGCCTTTTGCAGGCTCCAAGGCATTCAGATTTTCCCTTATTTAGATGACCTGTTAATCAAGGCACCTATTCCCAGTTCCTGTTACAGGCTCTGCTACAGGCTCCAGAGTTCTCCGTATCTCTCCTTCAAAGTCTGTGGTTTGCTACCAACTTTAACAAGTCTGTGCTGACTCTCTCTAAGAACCATGTCTATTTGGGCTGCCAGATTCAGACAGTGCAAATGTTGGCCTCGGTTCGACCTCCAAAGGTTTTGCCCTTGACAGCTTTCTTCTGTCTCTTCTTCCTTTGCCTACCATTCCAGCCAGAGTGTTTCTGCAGGCCCTAGATTATATGGCCTCTTCTATTCCAGTGTTCCCTTTTGCCAGACTGCATATGCAGAAGCTTCACTGGTACCTCAAGTCAGCTTGGCTTCAGCATTGCCACCCTCTGGATTTTGGAGTACCACTCCTTCCTTGTCTCAAGCAGAAGTTCTAGTGGTGGATTCCACAACTTCCCCTCAACCCAGGCCTGTTTTTTCAACCTCTGGTTCCTTCTCAAGAACTGTTCGCCAACACCTCAGACATGGGGTGGGGTGGGGATTCCTGTAGTCATCTGAAAGGTCAAGGTGTCTGCCCCCCCCCCCATTAGAACTCAGATCGTAGCAGCATCAAAGAGATGTGAGCTCTGATTCTGACCCTTTAGGCTTTTCACCCCATGCTTTCTTCTGGCCCTGTGAAGGTTCACAAAGTCAACACCACAGTGATGTGCTGTGTCAACAAGCAGGGGGGCACAAAGTCTTACCTTCTTTGCAGGCTGGCTCTTCAGGCCTGGAATCTGGCTATCAGTTACCAGCTAACTTGCAGGCTGGCTCTTCAGGCCTGGAATCTGGCTCTCAGTTACCAGCTAACTAACCAGGCAGTGTATATTCCCTCAGAGCACAATCTAGTAACAAACTCTCTGTGCAGTTCAAAAATGCAGGTTCACAAATGGATGCTTCACAGCGACTTGATTCTGGACTTGGTTCATTGGTGGAGTATTTATCGGGTTTTTGGCACCCTTCTGAACAGGCAGCTCCCTCTTTTCTGTTCCAGAGTTACATGCCACCTGGCGTGGAAGACTGACACCCTTTCTTTTCCTTGGAAGGGGATGTTTCTCTATGCCTTCCCTCTGTGTCCCCTACTACCAAGAGTCCTGCAGAAGATTCTGCTGGATTCCCCACAAGACTAGCTAGTGACTCCCTTTTGGCCAAGACAGCACTGGTTCCCCCACTTAATGCGTCTGACCAGGGACAATCACCACAACTTACTTTACCGGTAGGACTTCCTCACACAAGACAAGGGGTCAGTCATTCATCCTCACTTGTCCACTACAGTCAGCCAGTCTGGAGCAATCAAAATCATCCTTGCTTTGTCCTGTTTGATTTTTAGTTGTACTGTGGAGAGCAGAGGCAGAGGGGGGAAGGCATAGACTGACAGGTTTTTCCAGCTGAAGGACAGAGCATCCACTTTCCAGGCTTGTTTGTGGGGAGTCCTTGTGCAAAATTTGTCCTATTGGTAGTTCTGGGGAGAGGCAAACAGGTCTATATCTGGGCTCCCCCATTTGCTTGTCAACATGTTGAAAATCCTTGGTTCCAGTTTCCACTCGTGCGGGTCCATGAGGGTTCTGCTTAGTCCGTCTGCCAGTGTATTTAATTTTCCTGGCAGGAATTGAGCTTGTAGGTGCACTTGGTAGTTCAAGGCTGTGTTCCACAATGCCATGGCTAGTCTGCAGAGGGGGTAAGAATGTGTACCCCCCTGCTTGTTTATGTACCACATAACAGTGGTGTTGTCCATCTTTACTATTAGTTGTCCTGGAAGAATGTGGTCCTTGAAGGCTGTCAGAGCATTCTGTACAGCTAACATTTCTTTTTGATTGATATGCAGGTGCATTTGACTTGAGTTCCATGTGCCCTGAATGCACTTCCCTGCCAGGTGAGCCCCATGCATAGTCTGATGCATCTGTTAGGGTTTGGGAGGCAGGGGTGGTGTGAAAGGTAGTCCCTTGTTTTGGTGGCAGGCCTCTGCCCACCAAAGGAACTCTAGGCGTAGGCAAGGTATGATAGGAATCATTGTTTCTAGATCCTGAGAATGTTGACACCATAGGCTTTTTAGATACCACTGTAGTTTCCTCATATGCAGTCTTGCATATGGAATTAGAAGAATGCAGGAGGTCATGAACCCCAAGGCTTGCAGTATTTGTCTTGCAGATAGCAGGGTTTTTGTAGCCACTTGTTTGAAGTAGGTTGTGAAATGAATTTGTTTCTCTGGTGTGAGGTAAGCCATCTGGGAAGTTGTATTCAAGCTTGCTCCCAGGAATATAATTTGTTGACAGGGTGCCATGTGTGATTTATTTTCGTTTATGGTGTACGCCAGACAAGTTAGTACCCTTTGTACAAAGGCCAGATGATTCAAAAGAATGTCCTGGCTTTCTGCCTGAATTAGACAATCGTCCAGGTATGGGTATTTTTGAATATTTCTTTGCTGCAAAATGCAATAACTGGAGCTAGGCACTTTGTGAATACCCTGGGTGCAGTAGATAAGCCAAAGGGCAGTGCAGAGAACTGATAGTGTGTGTAGCCTGCTATGAAGCGTAGATATCTTCTGCAAGATTCCCTGATTGGGATGTGCAGGTATGCTTCTTTTAAATCTAGAGTTGCCAACCAGGCATCTTTGCCTAGCATAGGAAGTAATTGGTGAAGAGTTAGCATCTTGAATTTTGGAATCTCAAAAAGATGTTTAGAGTACACAGGTCCAGGATAGGACGCCATGAATTGTCTTTTCTGGGTACCAGGAAAAGTCTCGAGTAGAAACCTTGTCCCTTTTCCTCTTCTGGTATTTGAATAGCCCCCATGCTTAAGACAGAAAGTACTTGTTTTTGGGCCTCTGCTGACTGATTTGGGGGTAGGTTCGGCCACCCACTTGGTGTTGGCAACGTGTGGAAGTGAAATTTGTATCCCTGGGACACTATATTTAAAACCCATTTGTCCTGGGTAATGATTACCCAATTCTATGCATGAAGAGCAATCTTTCCCCCCAAAGGGGCAGTCAGTTGATATGTGCTTGGAAATTTTAAAATGAAGTCATTGAGACAGTTTACCATAGGGGGGAGTCTTATTATTCCCAGATTTGGAAGTGGAGGCCCCAAACTGCTTAGTTCTGTGCGTCCCCTGGGACTGAAACCTGGGGTTTTTGCTGTGTCTGGGTTTGGCTTGAGAAGACCTGGAAGGGGCTGGAAAGGACCAGTTCTTAGAGGGCCAGTGCCTACTAAATTTAGGAGGCTGAACTTGTAAAAAATCTTTAACAGTTTGCATAGATTTAGCTTCATCTTCCATCTTTTTAAGAACTTCCTCAGCCTTGTTGCCAAAAAGACGGTCCTGATTTAAAGGAGCATCCAACCATTTAGCTTTAACATGATCAGGCATATATTGTTCCTTAAGCCAAGCATGCCTTCTGAGCACAGACCCAGTAAAGCAGCCCTGCAAGAGACCTCTAAAGAATCAAAATCACATTGCAAAGTATGTTTTCCAACTTGTTCAGCAGAATGCATTAAATCCTTTAATTCTTTATTTTCCACACAGTCAGGAATCAACATCATTTTCTGTTTAAGCAGTCCAATGACATGTTGTTGATACTTTAACATATGAAACTGGCAGTTTAAAGCCCTAATGGCCAAGGTTGCAGAAGTGTAAACCTTATTACCCCATCTATCCAGCGCCCTGGAGTCTCTATAAGAAGGGGTAGGATTTTTAGTAATAGAAGCCTTAATGCCCTTGGGCCCCTGTGAAATAGTCTCTGGATCTACAATAGGATTTTTAAAAAGGAACTTGTGGGACTCGGGGACCCTGTAGTATCTGTCAGGTTTTCTGGGAGCAGGAGGCAGGGAATCAGGGGCCAAACTAGATTCCGAAAAAGCATCATCAACAATGTCTAGTACAGGAGGAAGAGCTAAAGGCCTATGCTGAGGTAGGAGAAGGAAATCCCTAAGCCTTTTTTTTGAATCAGAAAAATCCTGGCTTTCCCAGTGGAAATGCTCCTTTCGAGTATGTAAGGGTTCCCCAAAAGAAAAATCCTCAGGAGGGGAAGCAGAGGGAATGGAGTCCTCTGCATCAGAATCTTCATAAATAGATAAGGGCAAATCCAGATCATCAGAAGAATCAGAAAAAACAATCCTGATCAGAAGATTCATAATCAACTTCAGTCCTAGGCCTCTTAGAAGGGGAGGGGGGTTGGCTACCCCTGATTAGAGTTATTAGATCTTCAGCCATTCTTCCCATTTGTTTTTTAGGCATAGAGGCCCGAGCAAGTGGCCTGGGTGTCGGTTTTTTTAGGCATGGATCGAGATTTAGGCCCAAGTAAAGAAGGACATGTCAGTTTAATATGCAAGTCCGTAGGCCTGAATACACCCTCAGAAGCTGGTGCCTGCACAGCAGCTCCAGACCCATCCAAGGTAGACATATCTGCGGGTTCCATAGTTGAAGCATCTCTCGGCACACTGGACTCCGAATGGGTCTCAGTAGAGGCCTGCGAATCAGAAGTAGCAGGTATCAGGTGCTGCAAAAGCGCCTCACTGAGTACCGGCGAACTGGCGACTGGCTTAGTAGAAGCGTCGTCGGCTGTTTTGGACCTCAGCGGCCTGTCTTTATCTTTGCGTTTTTTCGGAATCCTGGTAGTCAGATGGCTAACAGATGACATTTCTGGATAATTAAACTGAGAACCAAAATATTTAGAGGTGAAAATATACCGAAGACGGATAGTGCAGTGATTAAATAAAGCACAAAACCGACAAGGAACATCGTAGTCAGGGCTTAGGCAAGGAACTTTATGAGGTATTTGCTTTCCACAAGTAATGCAATTATTAACTTTTACTGACATCGGTAAGGAGCAAGAAAAAGTTTCCCCAACGGGGTACTTAGCTTTAGCTTGAAGACTTCGGTTCTGAAACTTGAAAACGAAAATTTCAGGAGTCGGCTGACCGGTACTTGTGAACTGCTTTTGCTTCGGGCACCGCACGGCAAGAAAGACTGATGTAATGGCATTGGCTGCATGTTTTATACCCCTGATGACCTGACGTCATGGAAGAAGGGACAGCAACCGACGCAGGACCCAAGACTTTGTTAATCAGGCCGACTTGAGGGCTACCTGCAAGCAGATAACCCAAATGTAATGACTGCAACAGTGAAACACGAAGAACATTTAGGATGGGCCTCCATGTTCCCTCTTTCTTATGAATTAGGAACAGTCTTGAGTAAAACCTTTTCACTGGGCCTGTGGAGGAACTGGTTCTATAGTTCCCTGGGTGAGAAGTTTCTGAAGTGGGGGGGGTTTGAGTTGGGACTGACTTGTAAAAGGTGAGGGAATTCCCCTCTGAGATGAAAGTTCTTTCAGAGACATTCTGTAACCATTCTGTGTGATAGGCAAGGCTGATTTGTCTGCAGTAATGATTTCCTAGGCTTGGAGGGACAGATTCAGGCTTTGGGAAAGAGAAATGTAAGGACCACGGGTGGGAGGGAGGAAGCAGAAGATAGTCAACTGGAAGTGGGTTTCTCTGGAAAAGAGGTTTTTCCAAACTTGGTATCCCACTTGAGGTTTCTCTTGAAATAGTTTCTTAGTAAGTTTCTTACTCTTTTTAAGGAGCTTTTGTTCTCTACAAATGTAGCAGGTTTAGATGGATAGTTTCTTTGTTATCAAAGATGATTTTTCTTAGATCAGTCTCTGAAGTCCTGCATGACTTTGCCTTTTTCCTGCAGCAGAGGGGCCAATAAGGAAGTCACTATGAACAGGAATGTCCAAAAGCTTGGCCTCATCTTATGGGAGGGACTGACAGAGAAGCCAAACCAACCTGCAGATAGCTGAACCAGTGGCTGCAGCCTTAGAAGGAAAGCCTTTGCAGCATCATAGCTGTATTTAATGGATTGTCTGGCTATTTGAGTGGCACTACTGAGAAGAGAGAACCTAGGATTTTTGTTCAGAATCCTCAAATTCAGCCAGAGACTTACTCAGGTTCCCAAAATGGAAAATACATTTTTAGTCATTTGTGTTTGGTAGTTTAAGGCTGTAAATATCAGGGTGGCAAAGGTATAGACTTTTTTGACATCTCTGTCCATGACCCTGCTTGTCTTTGTTTGAAGGCAGAATATTCGATGCAGGATGAGTTTGTTGGGTATGTCCATACTGAAGGAAAACCGAGGGGACTACTACCAGATTTCTACACAAGAATTTCATATCCTCATGCAGCTTGTAGGATCTGTCTGGTTTCTTATATGTGGGTGGCTGAAAATCAGGATTAGAAGTGGAAGCAAAATCATCTAAAAAGGCTTCTGGGACAGGGAGTGCAACAGAAGGCTTAGAGGCCCCTGCTTCCCATAATACACAGTACCTTTTCTGTATGTCTAAGATCTCACTATCCCACTCAAAATTCTGCATCATCCTGGAGATGGTTTCCCCAAGGAAATCTCTACCAATTGAGAATCTGATGACAATGTATCCTCATCATCTGAGGCCAGTCATCCTGGAAAATGCATCTGGGAGGAATAAGCCAGCAAGAGTTCTCCTCTGAATCAGATTTCTCCTGCTATGAGGAAGATTCAATCTGCCTTTCCAAAGGAGGAGGGGCAGACAAATGGGAAGAGAGGAAGGAAGGTGATTTCAAAGACATATGGCTTTACATAAACCTTGAGAAAAATACATCCATTCCTTCTCAAGGGACATCCATTGAGGAGAAAAGTACAGTTTTGTACCTACCATAAATGTAGATGTTCGAGTGGTTATGCTGCTGCTGCAGTCATCACACTTGGGTTATCCTGCTGTCAGGCGGTCCCGCAGTCAGCCTGAATTCCAAAGCCTTGGTCCGGCGTCGGTTGTCGTCGCTTCTTCCCTGACGTCAGTGCGGCAGGGGCATAAAAGAGGCAGCCGACGCCATTTTCTTCAGTTTTTCTTGCCCCAGATGTCAGGTGCCCCATACTAAGAAAGCAAAATAAGAAGTTTGCAAAACATACCTTAGTGCAAAACAATGGTACTAGTTGTAAGCAAATACACCATATAGACATGCATCCCAAGGTTGAAGTACATGGAGGTATGAGAAAAGCCTTGTTAGGTAGAGGGGATGGAGGGAGGGTAACCTGGATTGCAGCAGCATAACCACTCGAACATCTACATTTATGGTAGGTACAAAACTGTACTATGTTCATCGTGCTATGCTGCTGCAGTCATCACACTTGGGTAGAGTCCCAAAGCTATGGTTGGGTGGTAGGAGCTAAACTGGGTTAGGTGCAGCTAGGATGCCCTGCAGAATTGCAGTGGCAAACCTAGCTCTGGTTTTTGAATATAGAGGAAGGTGGTAATGCTTGGTGAAGGTGTGCACTGAACTCCAGGTAGCTGCCTCCAGAATGTCCTTTGTTGGGACACCTCGGAGGAATGCTGCTGAGGTTGCTGTAGCCCTGGTCGAGTGAGACCTAATACTAGCAGGCACTGCTTTCCCG
Source organism: Protopterus annectens (assembly GCF_019279795.1). Taxonomy (NCBI): domain Eukaryota; kingdom Metazoa; phylum Chordata; order Ceratodontiformes; family Protopteridae; genus Protopterus; species Protopterus annectens. The sequence continues at coordinate 1,326,575,278 of NC_056725.1, read as the reverse complement.
TGGTGTGAGTAGCAAAAGCGGATGCAATGTGCTACCCATTTGGAGATGGTCTGTTTTGAAATAGCCTTTCCTTCTGAGCCTGGTGCATAGGATACCAGGAGTTGGTCAGATTTTCTGAAGGCCTTTGTCTTGTAAATGTCTGTGAATGTCCAAAGAGTGAAGGAGTCTATCTCCTTTATTCTGTGGGTTTGGAAAAAAGGTGGGCAAGTGTATGGTCTGATTGAGAGCCACACTGGATACTACCTTTGGCATGAAGGAAGGATTGGTGCGTAAAGATACTCTGTCCTGATGGAAAATGATGAAAGGTTCCACTGCCATAAGTGCCTGCAGTTCTGAGACTCTGCGTGCTGAGGTGATAGCTAGCAGCAGGGCTGTCTTCCATGACAAGTACTGAAGCTCTGCTGAAAAGGCTGGTTCAAAAGGAGGAAGTGTTAATTTTTCCAGAACAAAATTTAGATCCCAAGTTGGAGTTGGTGGTTTTCTGGGGGGTCTTATATTTTTTGCCCCTCTGAGAAACTGCCTTAGCAAAGGATGAGAGAAAATGGGAGGGACCGTATCATATTGAGCTGAAATGGCTGAAGCATGGATTTTTATGGATGAGAAAGAAAGGCCTTTGTGTAGCATCTCAGTTACATATTGAAGTATGTGCGGGATATTTGGAATGCCAGGAATTAGGTTTCTGGCCTGGCTCCATACACAAAATCTTTTCCATTTGTCTGAGTAAGTTTTTCTGGTGCTGGGTCTCCTGGCCTCCAAGATGACATTCTGGACGTTCTTTGAGAGAAGTGTGGTGTGATAATTTAAGGTATTTTCCATGCAGCTAGATTTAAGGTCCTTAGTTGACTGTGAAGGATCTGAAAGTTTTGTTGGGTTAACAGCAGAGGGAATTGAGGTAAGATCCATGGAGGACTGCGAGTCAAATTACGTAGTAATGGGTACCAGTGCTGACGTGGCCAGTCCGGAGCAATGAGGATCATCTGTGGTCTCTCTGATTTGGCTTTCAGTAATACCTGGGTCAGTAGAGGCAGAGGTGGGAAGGCGTAGACTGACAATGCTGTCCAACTGAATGATAGGGCATCCACTTTCCAGGCCAGGGGATAAGTCCTTGTGCAAAATTTTTGTAGCTGGCAATTGTTGGTTGAGGCAAACAGATCTATGTCTGGTGGTCCCCACCTTTGAGTTATCATTGAGAATACTTGTGGGTGTAGTCTCCACTCGTGAGGGTCTGTCAAATGTCTACTTAATTTGTCTGCCAAAATGTTTTCTTTTCCTGGCAGGAATTGTGCTTGCAGTTGTACTTGGTAAGTTAATGCTGTGTTCCACACGTCCATTGCCTGTCTGCATAGTGGGAAGGAGTGTGTTCCTCCCTGTTTGTTGATGTACCACATAACTGTGGTGTTGTCCGTCCTTATTAGAAGTTGTCCTGGTTGCAAGAGGTCCTTGAAGGTCGTTAGTGCATTTTTTACAGCTAGCATCTCCTTTTGATTGATGTGTAGTTGCCTTTGTTTTGAAGACCATTTGCCCTGTATGCATTGTCCTGCCATGTGTGCACCCCAGGTGTAGTCTGATGAATCTGTTGTCAAGGTTTGGTTTGCTGGAGGTGAGACAAAAGGGAGGCCCTTGTTTGCTTGGTATGCTTGAGCCCACCACAGAAACTCTTTTTGAAGGCAGGGAATAAGAGTTATACTTGCTTCAAGGCTGTGTCTGTGTTGGGACCATACACTTTTTAGGTACCATTGTAGTTTTCTCATATGCAGTCTTGCATATGCAATTAGTTGAATGCAGGATGCCATGTACCCCAATGCCTGCAGGAATTTCCTTGCAGTGAGCTGGGTAGAAGTTGCCATTCTTTTGAAGTACTGAGCCAGTTGTTTTTGCTTGTCTGGCGTGAGGTAAACCATCTGGGCCGTTGTATTCAAGCTGGCACGCAGGAAAATTATTTCTTGTGAGGGTATTAGTTTTGACTTCTTTTTGTTTACTGTGTACCCTAGGCAACTTAGCAACTTTGTTACAAATGCCAGATGCTGTAGTAGGATGTCTTTGCTGTCCGCTTGGATCAGGCAGTCGTCCAGATATGGATAAATTTGTATTCCTCGTTGTCTGCAGTATGCAATTACTGATGCCAGGCATTTCGTGAATACTCTGGGTGCAGTAGATAAGCCAAAGGGCAATGCAGAGAATTGATAATGCGTTGTGCCTGCCATAAATCTGAGGTATCTTCTGCAATCTTGTCTGATAGGGACATGCAGGTATACCTCTTGGAGGTCCAACAATACCAGCCAAGACTCCTTGCCCAGCATGGGAAGAAGCTGCTGTAGAGTGAGCATTTTGAATTTGGGAATGTCCAGGTACGTGTTTAGAACTGACAGGTCTAAGATGGGGCTCCAGGCTTTGTCCTTTCTTGGTACTAGAAACAGTCTTGAGTAAAATCCTTGACCTTGTTCCTTTGCAGGTACCTTTTGAATTGCTTGCATGTTCATGAGAGCTGAAATTTGTTTTTGTGCCTCTGCCCATTGATTTGTTGGCAGATTTAGCATGCCTCTCATCCGTGGTAAAGTGTGAAAATGAAATCTGTAGCCTCGGGTAATAATATCCAGAACCCATTTGTCCTTTGTTATGATGTGCCAATTTTTTGGGAAAAGAGCCAATTTTCCTCCTAGAGGTGCTGCCTGGGCAATTTTGCTTGGCAGGCGAAGAGGAAAGTCATTGAGTTTGCTTTCTGAAGGGTTGAGATCTGTCGTCTCCCCCTCTTTGATGTGTTGTTTGCCATTGTCTAGGCCTGAAGGTACCTTGTGGCTGGCCTCTGCCCCTAGGGCGTCTGTACCTGCCCCTTTGGGGTCTGTCTGAAGCAGGAAAGGACCAGTTTTTTGATGGCCAGTTTCTGCTGAAACGAGGAGGTTGCACCTGTAAGAAATCTTTAACTGTTTGCAATGATTTTGCCTTTTCTTCCATTTTCTTTAACACTTCCTCTGCTTTGACACCAAATAAAGCATCCTTTTGCAGTGGAGCATCCAGTAACTTTGCTTTAACATGTTCTGGTAAGGTCTGCTCTTTTAGCCAAGCATGTCTACGTATTACAGACCCTGTGACTGCTGCTCTACATGAGGCCTCCAAAGAATCAAAACCACACTGCAATGTATGTTTTCCCACTTGTTCTGCTGCATGCAACAAATCTTCCATCCCTTTGAAATCTAGTTGATCTGTTTGAGGGATCATTTGCTGTTTTAACTGAGTAAGCAAGTACTGCTGGTATTTAATCATGTGGAATTGGCAGTTTAATGCCCTCCTGGCCAGAGTGGCAGAGATATACACTTTTTTCCCCCATCTTTCTAATGCCCTGGAATCTCTTTCCGCAGGTAGCGGATTCTTAGCAGTAGAGGCCTTAACCCCTTTGGGACCCTGGGAAATGGTTTCTGGATCTGCAGCAGGGCTTTTATATAAAAACTTGTGAGAGTCGGACTCGGTAGTATCTGTCTGGTTTAGGTGGAGCTGGAGGTAAGGAATCTAGATTTAGACTGGATTCAGTGTAGACATTATCCAGAATGTCTAAAACAGGAGGGATGGTCTATGCTGAGGTAGAAGAAGAAACTCACGGAGTCTTTTCTTGGAGTCAGAGTAATCTTGTCCTTCCCAGTGGAAATGCTCTCTCATGGTGTGCAGGGTTTCCCCAAAAGAGAAGTCTTCAGGGGGGGAAACAGAGGGAATAGACTCCTCAGCATCTGAGTCTTCATAGAGAGGGAAAGAGTAATCCTGTTCCTCAGTGTCTGCTGAAGAAATGGATTCCTGGTCAGAAGGAGGTAAATCTTCCTCCAGTCTAGGCCTTTTGTCAGGAGGGGGCTGGGAACCTCTGATAAGGGTAATCAGGTCCTCCGCCATTTTGAGCATCTGTTTTTTAGGCATAGGGGCCTGTGTGGGAGTCGGTGGACCCGGTTTCTTAACCTTAGGGAGCTTAGCGTAAGACTTAACAGAGAGAGTTGTCGGTTTAAAGACGCCTTCTGAAAACGAAGGCCTGTCCATAGTCTCCGGATCGCCACCAGGGCTGGCGTCCGCGAGTAGAGGAGGAACCGGCTCTAGTGGCCCAGTAGATTCTGACTGAGAGGTAATCGTATTTTCTAAATCTGCGGTAGTCAGGGGCTGCGTAGGCGCCTCACTGAGTACCGAAGGCCTAAACGAGACCTCGGTATCCGGTCTAGGCTGCCGGTCTTTGTCCTTGCGTTTTTTAAACATAGCGGTAGTTGGAGGTTCCGATGACATAATGTAGTTGAATTTTCTGCCAAAATAATGTCGGGCAGTATCAGCCCGACGCTTAATAGTGCGTTTATTGAACCTAGCGCAAAACCGACAACCAGAAACATTGTGGTCTGGGCCTAGGCAAGGAATACAATAAGAATGAAAATCCTTATGAGGTATTTGCTTCCCACAAGAAATACAATTATTAACTTTGTCTGAGGCAAGAAAAGTTTCCCCAACGGGGTACTTAGCTTTACAGAAGACTTTGGCTGAAATTCTGTTCGGAAATCTCAGGAGCTGGCCGACCGGCACTTGCAAACTGCTTCTGCTTCGGGCACCGCGCGGCAAGAAAGACTGAAGAAAATGGCGTCGGCTGCCTCTTTTATACCCCTGCCGCACTGACGCCAGGGAAGAAGCGACGACAACCGACACCGGACCAAGGCTTTGGAATTCAGGCCGACTGCGGGACCGCCTGACGGCAGGATAACCCAAGTGTGATGACTGCAGCAGCATAGCACGATGAACATCATGTTTTTTGCTACTTCAGCAGGAAGTCTATTCTAACAAAGCTCAATGGTGCAGAAACTTACTGGACCTCAATAAGGGAGCCAGGTAATTCTTCTCTAACTAGTATCTGAGGTATGCCCTCTGGTCCCTCAGAAATAATCACCCTGGGCTCCCCTTCCCTCTCAAAGTAGCAGGAGATTATGTCTCATCAGAATTGAGAGCTAGAAATGCCATACTAGTCTCAGGCGGAGTTGCAGTAGCTGGCATCTCAGCAAAGCTTGGACATACAATGGATAATTCTGAATCAGACTGGGCAGCTAAAGTATCTGGTTTCAGTTTTCTAAACAACTTTTTGAGTGCGAGCAAGACATCTGATGCAGAGGGCTCAACCATTCTAGAAAGCACAAAAGCCGTGAGATGATGGGTCTTCAAACATATTTAAGGAAGCTAACATGGTTTTAAGGGGGGGGGGTCATATGGAGAAATAACTGACATTTTACAGCTATGATAATGGTGCTCAGACCCTAAACAAAACAAACACAGAGTGGAGATCTGTATAAGAAATCAGCCTTCCACAGTCACACTTCCCTATTTTATCCCAACAAAGCAATTATTTGATCAAGTCTTGGCAGTGGCACAATGATGCAGAATTCAGACGGACGTTGGTGAAGTTTCTGCATTTGGGCTGATGGCTAGATAGGATCCTATGCTCATATTCAAATAGATCACTGGTACTGTAGTCCCTATTATTAGGACTTAGCCACTAGGTGTCCTCATACATCTGACCCAACGTCCAGAGCTCAGGATCATTTCCCCTTTATGTGATGTAATGTCCAGCCTCTGGCACATCTGAGCCTGCCAGAATAAGGACATTCATCAATGCCATTTTAGAGCTTTCTTGCCCAGAATGCCCCCCAGGAAAAGACCCTAAAAGATAACTATAAGACCAAGATAAGCTAGGATAGTAAACCCTGGGAGAGATAGCAAGTTCTCCACCCTAATCCCCAAAGGATGAATAAGATGATGAGAAGACAGGTGAGGTGGAAGAAATGCAATTACCCTGAACCACTACCCAGAGCTATGTAAACCCAAGGCTTGGGGAATAGCTTGACAAATAGGGGAGGATAAATTACGATAGATGAGATATAGTTCCTACGCTCCAGCCCAAAAGCATGAGAAAGCACTTTGGGGACCAACAAAACAGGATGGTGAGTGAGAGATAACTACTGCAACACAGTGATCTATTTGAACATCTACTATTATGGAATGTTACTAATATAAGTGTACTATATTCTTCATTTAGATCACTGTTGTAGGAGTCTTTACTACTGGAATGATTCTCACACCTCTATGGAGTATGGAAAATGAAAATGAGGGTCTAGGGTTCAGCATGCCCTCTAAGACTACCCTAACAAATACTGACCTTGACCTGGAACAGATGTTCAGCCTATAGAAGGTATGAACCGATGTCTGGGTGGAAGCATCCAAAACTACCTTGACTATCATCTCCTTTTAAGAATGCCACGGCTCCCCTGGTACTATGAGCTTTGACTGGGCCTACTATGGATTCTCCTTTGGAAGAGTATAAAAAGTGAATGCACTGAGAGAGCCATTTAGAAAGAATTTGCTTGGACACCAATTCCTCATCCTCTTCAGCAATAAAAGTATACTTTTTGACCACCTTTGCAAAAAAATGCATTTTTTTTGCAGAATAGGTCTGGCCCCAATGAAAAGGGTGTGTTAAAAAAATGAATGACAGACATTACTTTTCACATATGGTTAGACAGTGGTACAGTGAGCAGCATTGCTGCCTCTCAACAAGACATTCTCTGGTTTGATGTTTGGCTGGGATATCTTCTATATACATTCTTGTATGTCCTACTATATTTAAAAGGATTTTTGCAGGTATTCTGTTTTCCTTCCACCTCTTGTCGACATGCAGCAGGTGAACTGGGAACTATAAATTGTTCCAAGTTGTGCATGTGGCAAATGTATGACATAGAAGAAAGGCCTGGCAATCTACTTCCATTCCCTAGTTGCCTAGTAAACTCCATGGCTTCCTGCTGAAATGTCTGCATTCAAAATGCTGGATGCTGCCCCCCCCAAATCAAATATGCAAGGAGACAAGCACATCTTAAACATCGCTCGTCTCCTTTAAACTTATATTTTGCAGGGGCACAACCACCAAACTTATATATACTAATTCCAAGATTGCCATATCTCAAAGAAAAAGGAATATTTGAAGAAACGGCCATCTTGGACTTAGTATATACACGTATTTTTTCAGTCATTCAGTCTCTGTGCTTCTGTACTCACTCTAGCAAGTCTTGACATTTCAAATGGTTACCAAATCCCATAAATGGTGATGGCTGTTCACAGGGTCACTATAGGAGATGGGCACAACTCAAAGCATGAATGGCTGGATGGACAGATTACTTCTTACTAGTTAATGGAAAACCCTGCATTTTATCTCTGGTCTCTTTTCTATAAAGACTGTGGAACTCTGACCTGAAACAGCACTGGAGTCAAAAAATAATTCTTGTCTGAAACTTTGCAATTTGATTGCTAAATATCCTGCAATGTCTGAAGTACTCTCAACCACTTATTACTGCAGAGATTATGAAATGTGTCTGGTACAAAAGTAAGCTGAATAAAACTTCTTTAAATACTTGGTTTCTTGCATACAGAATAGTGCAGGTGCAGCCACACTGTTTCTCAAGAGCATCTGTTACTAAACAGATATAATGATTAATGATCCACATAACACTCATTACTATTGCAGTTCATAAGTAAAACTCAACTACAGTAAAGTGCATGCATTTATACAACACAAAGTAAATCAGTCAGAAACAAATTAGAAAAAAGTTTGCTAAATTTCTCTTTGTTAGCAAGTCTCACTGGTCTAGAAGGATAATGCCCTGACTATGGCCCAGGCAGCCGAAGTTCAAGTAGCAGCTTAGATACTTGGCAAAGTTGGCAAGGGAGGATTGGCATGGCCATTCTGGGGAGGTGGACCTTTACCTTACCAGGTAACTGCCTGGTGGTAGCTTTCATTATATTGTATGCTGCAGTATGCACTTGCAGTGGTGAGGTGAAGATAGCTTTCCCAATGTCCAGAGAGTGAAGTTGCTGACACTATGAATGTCAGGACTGCACAAATGACAATGAAGGCACAAGCGACCCTTTAGCTGACTAGTGACAGGTCCTCCAGACAGCTTTCACTCCCTGTACTATACAGCAGAGCTCTCAGTCCCTGTACTACATTGCAGTAACTATCTTTTAGGAGGGAACAAATGGGCAGAGTCCAGTTAGAGGAGTCTTGATGGTTAACAAGAATGGGAGCAAAAAACACCAAAGAAAAAAAATCACTTTTGTTTTACAATTATACTCTTCCTTACATCACACTACTACTATTACACATTTTCAGACTCACCCAGTACAAGCAGTATGTTTCTGAGGAGGAGCAGGAGGAAGTATGTATCAAAACTGGATGCTGGAAATATTACTTGACATACAAAGCACTGACCCTGAAGAATGCTCTCTTCAAGAAGATGCTGGGCTGCTTTAAGTGATAAGCTTTAATTAAGGACATTACATCCTGACTGGAAATGCGCAGTAAGTTATGAAGGGGAATTTGTGATATACTAGGCAGTTAATGGGAGGTTCAAACAAACTGCTGTGTCTTCTGATAAGGTATACTGCATCTTTGCTTATAAATGCAATTTTTGTGTGTTTTGCTCTTTTTCTGTGTACTACCTACTGTGTTACTACTGCAATCTCCTACAATGATACAACTTATTTATAAAATGTAAGCGTACTTCTGTGTTCTTCCTCTAATCAATATTACACTACCTCATGACTGCTCCTTTAGATAGCTGTAACAGCTGTTATAACTACAGATATAATACAGATCATGCTGCCACCTCATTATTCCTTCACTGACTCTGTACTTAGCATTCTTTTCTAACTTGCCTTACAAGCTCTAAGCCAACACTCAATTTACATGTTTTCTGCAATGACCTTGAATTCTTCATGCCCACAGACAGGTCACAAGATCTCACCAGTCCTCGGAACATAGCAGACTAACAGCTAATGTTATTAAATTGGGTAAGAACTGTAAATACCCCATGTCATTCTTCTTCAGGAGATGTTAGACTACCTCAATTGCTTTACCCTGTTAGCCTTAAGGAATTAAAGAAGGGAAACTTCAGAATCCACTTAATTTTACTTTGTCTAAGCTACCAATGCATAACAATGCTGCCATCTCGCTGTTACAGATCTTTAAATTGTGCAGTTTTATTTAACTCACCAAAACTTGTTTAGGACAGCCATTGAGTTCCGGTACTTGAGCAGTTAGACAAGACAGTGGACCTAATGCACACAGAATGGAGTCTAACAAGACGGACAGGCTTCCCGATACTGCAACCATTCCCTGTAATGAGCACAGAGATTAAAAAGAATAAAAATAAATTTAGTTTATAACTGCAGGTAAGAAAAGTTTATTTTCATAACCTACTATATGTATGTAAATATTTACATGCTGTCCTTGATGCACACCAACAGAATTAACATGCCACACCTCAATCACATATTGCTGTAAAAGTGTAAGACGGTGTTAATTTTTACACAGTTTTAATGAATGTCTTCAATTAAGTTTTGCAGACTGAGCCTCTACTGAGCTGCTAAACATATGCAAGTCCTTCCTCATCAGCTACCTCAGATTGTTCCCAAAAGTTAGGGAGACGCATATATTGGCAACCAGAACAATACATGTGGCAGTGCTTTATTTACTTAGTTTTAATGTAATCATCTTAAAAGTGTGCAAACCACTCAATACCCCAATGCAGGACATCAGGAGCAGGAGAACAAACTGGCTCACTGACAAGGTCTCAACTTCACAGCTTCATGATCCAGAGTTCAAGCCTGACCATCACTCACTGTCTGCATTGAGTTTGCAAGTTCCCCGTGTTTTTTTCCCCCAGGGACTACTCCAACCTCCAAAAAACAGGCTAGCAGTCTGGCTACTTTAAACTGTCTTATCTGAACACATTGTATTTATCTTTGTCAATATTGCTCAGGTCATGATTTAAAAGGGTCCCAGGAACAGCCCATTTACCTGACTAACAAATAATAAATAAAAATAAAAATTTCTGAATGCCTGTTTCTTCCAGGAACTAGGCTGTGAGGAAAGGACAGTTGTGTAATATCTTACCATAACAGCAAATGTCTTTCTCTTCACTGTTGCAGTACTCTTTATAATAGGGATCCCCCGCCAAGGGTAGCCCAATGTCTGGCCAGTATACCAAAGGCTTTAGGTTGTACTAGGGATGCCACACGTCCCACACATGGTCCCCGTGCATGGCGTAGGGCATAAACGTGATGTATAGAAATAACATGTTCAGAACTGAAAATCCCCAGGTAGAACTACAGTCTAAGAAGACAAAGAGGGAACATGTACATCCAGAAGGGGAAAATGAACAGGGGGAGGAGGGAGGAAGTGAATACTGCAACAGCGAAGAGAAGGACATCTACTGTTATGATAAAATTTTACGCAACTGTGCTATGTCCTTCCATATCACTGTTGCAGTATTCTTTACAACAGACAAGAGTATAAAAGCTTGGGAAGAAAGTTGGGAAGAGGACGGCCTGGCAGAGCCCAAACCATGCAAGATAGCCCTGGCAAATCTAGCTCTAGCCCTAGAAATAACATACAACTTATAGTGCTTGGTAAAAGTATGCACAAAAGTCCAAGTAGCTGCCTCAAGAATAGAATTAATATCTTTATGAGATTCAGAGAAACTAGAAAGGCCTAAGGAAGAAGAGAAAACCAGGTTTGAAGGGATAGCATCTGAAAAGAAGGAACCTTCAAAAAAGTGTTTAGCTGATTGAGATCCAGAATGGGTTTTCAGGTGCCTTCTTTCCTGGGGACCAGAAACATTATGGAGTAAAATCCCTTCCACTTCTGAGGAGCTGGAATTTCTTGAATTGTTCCTCAAGACAACAGGCCCCAGGGCATCTCTGGAAAAAAAGGCAGCTGTTTCTGAAGAGGTTGAGGAATGCCCAAAAAGTGTGTGTGTGTGTGTGGGGGGGGGGGGGATTTCCAAACCATATAATGCCCCTGGCGGATTATGTATAGAACCCAAGAATCCTGGATAATCTTTAACCAAATTGGATGGCACAGGGAAATTCGGAGAGAGGAAATTGATTGAGAGGAGAGGGGCAAGGATATTCAGACAGCATATGGCTTGTCTGGAAATGGAGGCTTCTGAGCTGAAGGAGTTTGAGTAGACTTAGCAGGAGGAGCCCTTCTACCACCCTTAACTTTGGTGGGAGTGCGAGACTGTCTGCGGCCAAAGGGAAGTTTATTAGGATAATTCCTTTGAAACTTGGGAACAGGTGAAACAAAAACATGTTTCAAATCCTGTAAAGCCTTACTCTTTTCCTGAAGGGGCTTAAACAGCTCAGCAGTAGCAACAAAAAGATGTTTATTATATAGAGCAGCATTCATCAGCTTAGCCTTAATATCATCAGGCAAAGGCTGAAGGTGAAGCCAGGAATGGCTCCTTAACATAGAACCAAAAGCAGCAGCTCTAGATGAGGCATCAGTAGCATCACAGCTGCATTTACCAGAATGGCGAGCTACTCGAGAAGATGACCCTAGTAAAGAAAGAGGTGAAGTCTTCTACACAGAGTCAGGAAGAACTGAAATAACCTGACAGGCCTGACAGAGAAGAGCTAACATATACCTGGTCATGTGGGTCTGGTAATTTACAGCTCTAAAGGGTAAGGTTGCAGAAGTATACACTTTCTTATGCAACCTCTCCATAGCTCTGCTGTCCTTGTCAGAGGGGAGCAGCTTTGTAGAAGGCAAAAGCTTAGATAGCTTCTCATAAACAACAGAAGGGTTAGCAGAAGGGCACTTATAAAGACATTTGCAATCCTCAGGCACCTTGTAAAACCTATCAGGTTTTTAGGAGTAGGGGGCAGTGAGTCAAGATACTGGGAAGCTGCAGAAAAAGCATCCAACATGGCAGCAAGAACAAGGGGGACGGCAGAGGGCTTAGGAGACTTCATTTGAAGGAGATCATAATATCTTTGGTGGACATCAGAAACCCAAAATCAATCTCACTTAACCTCCACCATTCGGAAAATTGCATCACCAAAGGAAATCTCCTCAAAAGGACAATAAAGAGTAATAGATTCCTCCTCCTCACAACCATAATCCAAGGGAGATAGAATTTGGGAAGAATAGGTCATGGATTCTTCATCAGAATACACATTCTCATCTGATGAAACCTGCTCCCTATGCCTCTTAAGAGGGGTAGAAAACCAAGGGGGGGGGTAGGAACAGACACCTACTGAGGAGGCTTCAAAGCCATAAAGGCATTAAACAGACCTTGTGTGAGATATTGCCATTCATGTTGAGGGTCTTTGGGAGCAGGAAAAAGGTGCTTAGTTTTCTGCTTCTTTTTCATGGGGACATCATCCCTAAGATCTTAGGTGGCTTGAACCACTGATGACACTCTAAGTATAGCAGAAATCTCATCTCTGACCAGGATCTGAGGAACAAGCCCAGGCCCTTCAGAAATAATCAGCCGCGGTTCCCCTTGAATATCCAAAATGGAAGTCTGCAAGGCCTTCATGGATGTGCAAGAAGCCAGATATATGCCAGCCTCCAAAATGGTTGCTGCAGAGGAATCCAACTGAAAAACCAGGTGGTTCTCGTGCTTTCACTAACCTTGAGTGAGACGTCCAGCAGAGGCAGCACAGCTGAAGAATCCAACCAAGCTTTCTTGGTCTTCTTCATGGACAGCTGACCCTCAGGCTGGGAAGATTACTCCATAGTACCGTAGCCAACAAGTTAAGACTCTAGTTCTCTAAGCAGATTGCTAAAGAGGAGACAGACGACTACATAAGATTTTTGAAGAAACACTTGACAAATGGGACAAGACGTATGGTTGTTAGAAGCACCTAAGCAAAACAAACATTGCTTGTGGTGATCCTTATGAGGAATCCATCTCCCACACTGGCATTTACCCTTTCTGGATGACATAAACCCAACAACTAGAAAAAAAAATGAGGTAAGAAAAAAAACCCTAATGGTGCACTTATCTGAAAGACAGTTTGGTAACTAGAAGAACAAGTGTTCAGACTGATGATCGAAGATGGTGTTCAGACTGGAGGCAAAAGAAGTTCTGAGGATGGTATATCCATACATCAACTTTATGCCCTACACCATGTGTAAAGAACATACATTTACTGCATCCCTATTACAACCAAAAGGCTTTGGTATACTGGCCGGATGTTGGACTACCCATGGCAGGGGATCCCTATTATAAAGAATGCTGCAACAGTGATATGAAAGGACAACAGTCAAGTGCAATACAAATAAAGGAAAGTACACGGTCAATCACCATGTTTGGGGAGATGGAAGGAAAAAGTACAGTTGTGTACACTTACCATAAATGTAGATGTTCAAGTGTATTCACTGTTACAGTCATTACATTTGGGTTATCTACTTGCAAGTAGCCCTCAGTCGTCCTGATTAACAAAGTCCTGGGTCCTGCGTCGGTTGCTGTCCCTTCTTCCATGACGTCAGGTCGTCAGGGGTATAAAACATGCAGCCGACGTCATTACATCAGTTTTTCTTGCCCCAAATGTCAGGTGCCCCCCCTAATGGGGAGCAATTAAATATAAAAGTACAATGATATACCTCCAACAAAAAAGCAAATACATCAAAAAGGCCTTTAAGCATAGTAAAAGAAAGTAGAGGTATTGCCAAAATAAGTTAGGGGGCTGGAGGGAGGGTAACCTGGACTGCAACAGTGAATACACTCTGACATCTACATTTATGGTAAGTGTACACAACTGTACTATGTTGTTCGTGTTTCACTGTTGCAGTCATTACAATAGGGGAGATTCCCAAAGCTGTGGTTGGGAGGAGGAGTTTAGATAGCATTAGGACCAGCTATAAGGCCCTGCAAGACTGCAGTGGCAAAGCCAGCTCTGGATTTAGAGAAAACTGGCAAATGGGCATGCTTCGTGAAAGTATGTACAGAACTCCAGGTAGCAGCTTCTAGGATGTTGTTCAGATTTCCTTTGAGGTTTAGTCATGTCCAAGCAGAATCTGAGTTGCCTGTGTACATCTAAGGAATGCAATATCCGCCCCCCTTTGTTCTGTGGATTGGGAAAGAAGGTTGGCAAATGAATGGACTGATTAATAGCCACACTGGATACCACCTTGGGCATGAAGGATGGATTGGTTCTGAGGGACACCCTGTCTGCGTGAAAGATGATAAAAGGCTCCACTGCCATAAGGGCCTGTAATTCAGATACCCTTCTAGCTGAAGTGATTGCTAAAAGGAAAGCTGTTTTCCAAGAAATATATTTTAGGTCTGCAGTAGCAGCTGGTTCGAAAGGAGGTAGAGTGAGTTTCTCCAAGTCAAAGTTAAGGTCCCAGGCTGGGGTTGGAGCTCTCCTGGGTGGTCTTAAATTTTTGGCCCCTCTGAGGAACTGCTTGAGCAGTGGATGAGAGAAGAGGGGGGGGGTTCTGTGTTATAATGAGCTGAAATGGCTGAGGCATGGATTTTAATGGAGGAAAAAGACAGGCCCTTGTGAAGCATCTCAGTTAAGTATTGTAAATTCTGAGGTAAATTGGGCGCTGCTGTGCTCATCCCTTGAGACGGGATCTAGGCACAGAATCTTTTCCATTTTTCAGCATAGGATTTTCTAGTGCTAGGCCTCCTTGCCTCTAAAATGATATCCATCACAGGTTTACTGAGGGATGGTAAAGGAGAGATTATGTAATTAGCCAGGCTGCAAGGTTCAGTGTTAGAAGCTGAGGGTGCAGAATCTGGTTCCCCTGTTGAAGCAAGAGGGAAGGAGTCTGAGGCAGGTGCCATGGGGATAACCATGACACACTGCGCAGGAGGGGGTACCAGTGTTGGCGTGGCCAGTCTGGAGCGATCAAAATCATCCTTGGTTTGTCCGGTTTGATTTTTAGTAGTACTTTGGAGAGCAGAGGCAGAGGGGGGAAGGCATAAACTGATAGGTTTTGCCAACTGAAGGACAGAGCATCCACTTTCCAGGCTTGTTTGTGGGGAGGCCTTGTGCAAAATTTGTCCAACTGGTAGTTCTGGGGAGAGGCAAACAGGTCTATATCTGGGCTCCCCCACTTGCTTGTCAACATGTTAAAAATCCTTGGTTCCAGTTTCCACTCGTGGGTCCATGAGGTTTCTGCTTAGTCTGCCAGTGAATTAAGATTGCTGGCAGGAATTGAGCTTGTAGGTGCACTTGGTACCTCAAGGCAGCATTCCACAGAGCCATGGCTAGTCTGCAGAGAGGGTACAAGTGGGTTCCCCCCTGCTTGTTTACATACCACATAACTGTGGTGTTGTCCATCTTTACCAATAATTGTCCTGGAAGGATGTGGTCATTGAAGGCAGACAAGGAATTCTGTACAGCTAACATTTCTTTTTGGTTGATATGCAGGTGCATCTGACTTGGGTTCCATTTGCCCTGAATGCACTGACCTGCCAAGTGAGCCCCCCATGCATAGTCTGATGCGTCTGTTTTTAGGGTTTGGGTGGCAGGGGGTAGATTGAAAGGGTGCTCTGTGTTGAGGTGGCAGGCCTCTGCCCACCAAAGGAACTCCGTCTTTATACAAGGAATGATAGGAATCATTGTTTCCAGGTCCTGAGAATGTTGGCACCATAGGCTTTTTAGATACCATTGCAGTTTCCTCATATGCAGTCTTGCATATGGAATTAGTAGAATGCAAAAGGCCATGAAGGGCTTGCAGAATTTTCCTTGCAGATAGCTGGGTCTTTGTGGCCAGTAGTTTGAGAGGCTCTCAAATAAACTTGTTTCTCTGGCGTGAGGAAAGACATCTGGGAAGTTGTGTTCAAGCTTGCTCCCAGGAATACAATCTGTTGGCAGGGTACTAGGTGAGATTTCTTTTCATTTATGGTGTATCCCAGCGAGGTTAGAAGTTTCTTTACAAATGCCAGATGTTTTAATAGCAAGTCCTGGCTTTCTGCCTGAATCAGACAATCGTCCAGGTATGGGTATATTTGAATATTTCTCTGCTTGCAAAATGCAATGGCTTGAGCTAGACACTTTCTGAATACCCTAGGCACAGTAGATAAACCAAAGGGAAGTGCAGAAAAAGTACAGTTGTGTACACCTACCATAAATGTAGATGTTCGAGTGTCTTCACTGTTGCAGTCATGACTGTAGGGTTCTCCCCTGCTGGCAGGCAGCCCTCAGTCGGCCAGAATCCCAAAGTCTGGGTCCGGCGTCGGCTGTTCAACCATGCTCCCTGACGTCAGAGCGCCAGGAGTATAAAGCTGACAGCGGAAGCCATCTTCTCCAGTTTTTCTTGCCCCAGATGTCAGGAGTCCCAAAATGAAAAAGGTCCCATAATCTTTGCAAATACACCTCAGAAGAATGGTGAAAAAAAAGGAAATACACAAAAGTAAAAATAAGAGGGGACAGGAGGGAGGGAAACCCAGACTGCAACAGTGAAGACACTCGAACATCTACATTTATGGTAGGTGTACACAACTGTACTATGTTCATCGTGTTTCACTGTTGCAGTCATGACTGTAGGGTAGAATCCCAAAGCTGAAAGAAAGGGAGCTGGTCATAAAGAAGAAGGGGCGGCTAAAAGGCCCTGCAAGACTGCAGAGGCAAAGCCTGCCCTAGACTTAGAGTAGAGAGGTAGATTGTAGTGCTTAGAAAAGGTATGCACTGAACTCCAAGTTGCAGCTTCCAAAATGTCTTTGGTAGGAACTCCCCTGAGGAAGGCCGCAGAAGTGGCAGCAGCTCTGGTGGAATGAGTCCGTATACTCCCTGGGATTTGCTTTCCATGGTGTGAATAACAAAATCTGATTCCATGAGCAATCCATTTAGAAATGGTCTGTTTTGAAATGGCTTTACCTTGGGAACTTGAAGCATAAGAAACAAACAATTGTTCTGATTTTCTGATGTCCTTGGTTCTGTTCAGGTAAAAACGTAGTTGTCTGTGTACATCCAAGGAATGCAAGATCCTTTCCCCTTTATTTTGAGGAATGGGGAAAAAGGTTGGCAAGTGGATAGTTTGATTTAAAGCCACTTTGGAAACCACCTTAGGCATGAAGGTAGGATTAGTCCTCAAAGATACCCTGTCTTGATGAAAAATAATATAAGGTTCCACAGCCATAAGAGCTTGTAACTCTGAAACTCTCCTGGCAGAGGTTAGTGCTAACAGGATAGCTGTCTTCCAAGATAAAAAACTTGATGTCAGAAGAGGCAGCAGGCTCAAAAGGAGGCAAGGTTAGTTTTTCCAAAACATAGTTGAGATCCCAAGCAGGAATGGGAGGAGATCTAGGAGGTCTTAAGTTCTTAGCTCCTCTGAGAAACTGTCTCATGAGCTGGTGGGAAAAGATGGGAGGGTCCGTATTATAATGAGCAGAAATAGCAGAGGCATGTATCTTAATGGAAGAGAAAGAGAGACCCTTATGTAAGAGATCTGTCAGGTAAAGTAAATTAAAGTAATGTTAGGAAGAAGAGGATCAGAATCCTGAGCCTGCATCCAGGAACAAAATCTTTTCCATTTTCCTGCATAAGATTTTCTAGTGCTAGGATGTCTGGCTTCTAAAATGACATCCATAACCTGCTTGGGTAGGAAAGAAGAAATCAAAGGCCCTGGATTAACCAGGCCGCCAGGCTGAGAGTTCTGACATGAGAGTGTAGAAACTGACCCTGATGTTGGGACAGAAGGTTCGGAGACTGAGGTAAAACCCAAGGGGACTCCAGGCATAGGTTTTTTAGAGTTGGATACCAAAACTGCCGAGGCCAATTTGGAGCCAGCAAGATTATCATCTTGGGCTTGTTCTGTTTTATCTTCAATAAAACCCGTGGAAGAAGAGGAAGAGGCGGAAAGGCATATCCCGAGAGGTTCCTCCAACTGAATGACAGGGCATCCACTTTCCAAGCTTCTCTGTGGAAAGTCCTGGTGCAAAAATTCTGTAGTTGATGATTGAGATGGGATGCAAGGAGGTCTATGTGAGGACATCCCCAGACTGCTGTTATCATCCTGAATAGTTTGGTGTCCAGCATCCACTCGTGTGGATCCGAAAGGTTTCTGCTCAGACTGTCTGCCAGGAAGTTTTGTTTCCTTGGTAGAAACTGAGCTTGAAGATCCAGATTGCAAGCTAGAGCTGTGTTCCATAGATCCATGGCTAGTCTGCAAAGGGGGTAGGAATGAGATCCCCCTTGCTTGTTTATGTACCACATAACTGTGGTGTTGTCTGTCCGTATTAGTAGTTGTCCTGGTTGTAAGAGATTCCTGAAGACCAATAGAGCTTTCTGAACGGCTAACATTTCCTTTAAGTTGATATGCAGGTGCTTCTGATCCTTTGTCCAAAGGCCCTGCAGACAATTGCCCTGAAAATGGGCTCCCCAAGCATAATCCGAGGCATCCGTGGTTAGAATCTGAGTGGCAGGAGGCAGACGGAAAGGTTTCCCTTTGTTTAGAGCACATGCCCTGGACCACCAAAGAAATTCCTTTTAAAGGCAAGGAAGGACGGAGATCAGTATGTCTAAACTGTGGCAATGCTGAGACCATACAATTTTTAGGTACCACTGTATTTTCCTCATGTGTAGTCTTGCATATGGTACGAGAAGGATGCAGGAGGCCATGTAACCCAAAGCCTGCAGGAATTTCCTTGCAGATAGTTGAGTTAAAGTTGCCAAGGTTCTGAAAGTTGAAGCCAGCTGTAATTGTTTTTCGGATGTCAGAAATGCCATCTGGGTTGTGGTGTTTAGAAGTGCACCCAGAAAAGTTATCTGTTGTGATGGTGTCAAATTTGACTTTTTTATGTTTACAGAGAATCCCAGGAACTTGAGGAGGTTCTGTACAAATTCTAGATGCTGGAGTACGACATCCTTGCTGTCTGCCTGAATTAGACAATCATCCAGATAAGGGTAAATTTGAATTCCCTTGAGTCTGCAGTAAGCTACTACTGGAGCCAGGCATTTGGTGAAGACCCTGGGTGCAGCAGACAATCCAAAGGGCAGCGCAGAGAATTGAAAGTGCCTCGATCCGGCCTTGAACCTGAGGTATTTTCTGCGATCCTGCTCAATGGGAATGTGTAAATATGCCACCTTTAAATCCAAAGTTACCATCCATGCATCTTTGGACAGCATTGGAAGTAGCTGCTGTACAGTAAGCATCTTGAATTTTGGAATCTCTAGAAAGGTGTTCAAGACCGACAGATCCAGAATGGGTCTCCATGAGTTTTGCTTCCTTGGGACTAGAAGTAGCCTTGAATAAAAACCTTTTCCCATCTCTGAAAGTGAAACCAGTTCTATGGCATTCATAGCCAAAAGATCTTCCACCTGGTTTAAGGCCTCCGTCCATTGATGTTTTGGAAGGTCTGGCCATCCGCTTGGCCTTGGCAAGGTATGAAAATGGAATTTGTAACCTCTTAAAACCACATCCAAAACCCACTTGTCTTGGGTTATTTGAGTCCAATTTTGATAAAAAAGAGAGAGTTTTCCTCCGAGAGGGGCTTCCAGGCAAGAAGTTCCTGTAGCCCAACAGAGGGAGTCATTGAGTTTGTTTCCTTTGAGTTTGTGACCTGTCCCCTCCTCCCCTAGGGGTGGAAGCAGTCCACTGTCTTTGGTCTGTAAGAAGCTTGTGTTTGAGGCCTTCCTCTGGAGCGTCTATATCTACCCCTCTGAGACCTGTCTGAAGTGGGAAAGGACCAATTTTTTGAAGGCCAATTCCTGCTAAATCTAGATGGCTGTACTTGTAAGAAATCTTTAACTGTTTGCACGGATTTCACCTTATCCTCCATCTTTTTAATCACCTCTTCAGCTTTTGATCCAAACAAAACATTATGCTGAACAGGAGCATCCAATAATTTAGCCTTTACTTGTTCAGGCAAATGTTGTTCCTTTAGCCATGCATGCCTTCTACTAACTATGCCAGAGGCCGCAGCCCTACAAGAAGCCTCCAAGGCATCAAATCCACAGTGTAAACCATGTATCCAACTTGTTCAGTGGCATGCAATAAGTCATGTAATTCCTTATCATCTGCACAGGCAGAAATGGAAGTAAGCTTTTGCTTTAAAACAGACAAGAGAAA
Source organism: Protopterus annectens (assembly GCF_019279795.1). Taxonomy (NCBI): domain Eukaryota; kingdom Metazoa; phylum Chordata; order Ceratodontiformes; family Protopteridae; genus Protopterus; species Protopterus annectens. Next base: position 1,326,555,408 of record NC_056725.1, on the reverse strand, counting down.
TTGCTGGTATTTAAGCATATGAAAAGTACAGTTTTGTACCTACCATAAATGTAGATGTTCGAGTGCTAATACAGCTGCAGTAATCACAGATGGGTTTTCAGCCGTCAGGCGGTCCCTCGGTCGGCCAAATTCCAAAGTCTTGGTCCGGCGTCGGTTGTCGTCGCTTACTCTTCTGACGTCAGTAAGGCCAGAGTATATAAGACACAGCCGACGCCATGTTCTTCAGTCTTTCTTGCCCCAGATGTCAGGTGCCCCCCAAAAGGAAGGCAATACATAAATAAGGCTTACCTACATATGCAAGCAATGCAATGTAATGCAAAATCAGTGTAAGCAAGCAAATAAAACATAGCAGGATAACCCAGTCAGGTGGTATGAAGAGGTTGTTAGGCCCCATGCCTTTACCAAGTGGGGAAGGAGGGAGGGAAAAGTACAGTTTTGTACCTACCATAAATGTAGATGTTCGAGGATTCCCTTGCTGCAGTCCTGACAATTGGGTATAGTCCGCGTCCCAGTCGGCCCGAATACCAGAGTATAAGGCTGACGTCGGTCATGGCGCCTTAGACTGACGTCAGTACGTCAGGGTACTAATGCGCATGACCGACGCCATTTCCTCAGTCTTTTCTTGCCCCAGATGTCAGAAGACCCAAAAAGACAAGTCCCAAAAACAACCTGCAGCAAAAAACATGTACAATATATACAGTAATATATACAAAAAATATAAGCATGTAAACTCACCTACACAACCACCCTGAAACACAGAGGGGAAGGAGGGAGGGTAAATTGGACTGCAGCAAGGGAATCCTCGAACATCTACATTTATGGTAGGTACAAAACTGTACTATGTTCTTCGTCTTCCCTTGCTGCAGTCCTGACAATTGGGTAGAATCCCAAAGCAGAGGTAAGGGAGGCTGGCAAATTATAAAGTAGCAGGAGCTGACAACATGCCTTGTAAAACAGCTGTGGCAAAACCAGCTCTAGTCTTAGAGTATATAGGCAGGTGATAATGCCTAGAGAAAGTATGCACTGAACTCCAAGTAGCCGCTTCCAGAATATCCTTAGTTGCCACCCCCCTTAGAAATGCTGTTGAAGTGGCAGTAGCCCTAGTGGAATGAGGCCTAATCCCAGCTGGAACCTCTTTGCCATGATGGGAATAACAAAATGCAATGCAAAAGCCAATCCACCTAGAAATAGTTTGTTTTGACACAGGCTTGCCCTGTGAACTTAAAGCAAAAGAAACAAGTAACTGCTGAGACTGCCTAAAATCTTTAGTCCTGCTCAAATAATAACGCAATTGCCTGTGTACATCTAAAGTGTGCAAAATCTTTTCCCCTTTATTTTGAGGATCTGCAAAAAACGTAGGCAAATGAATAGTTTGGTTTAAAGCCACACTAGAAACCACCTTAGGCATAAAGGAAGGATTAGTACGTAATGATACCCTGTCCTTATGGAAAATCAAAAGGGCTCTACTGCCATAAGGGCCTGCAACTCAGACACCCTTCTTGCAGAAGTAATAGCCAACAGAAAAGCAGTCTTCCATGACAAATATTTCAATTCAGCAGTAGCTGCAGGCTCAAAAGGTTGTAGAGTAAGTTTTTCCAACACAAAATTGAGATCCCAAGCAGGAGTAGGAACTCTACGTGGGGGTCTTATATTCTTTGCCCCTCTAAGAAACTGCTTGAACAAAGGATGCGAAAACAAAGGTGGGTCACAATCATAGTGAGCTGAAATTGCTGCAGCATGAATCTTTATGGAAGAGAAAGACAAACCTTTGTCCAATAATTCAGTAAGATATTGAAGAGCCACACTCAAATTAGGCTCTGAAATCTCCAAATTCTTTGCTGTACTCCAAAATAAAAATCTCTTCCATTTTTCTGCGTACACTCTCCTAGTACTAGGCCTTCTAGCTTCCATAATCACATTTAAAACTTGTGGAGGAAGCTGAGACCTACCATGCTTCAACACAGAATATGCCAAGCTGTGAGATGAAGAGATTGAAGCTTGACATTGAGCAGATGACCGTCCTTCTGAGATAACAGATGAGGAATCAGAGGTAAAGGCCATGGAGGCTTCTTTACAAGACTCCTTAGAAGTGGGTACCAGTGTTGCGAGGCCAATCTGGAGCTATCAAAATCATCCTTGGCCTGTCCTGTCTGACCTTTAGTAATACCTTTGGAAGAAGAGGTAGAGGTGGAAAGGCATAGACATGAAGGTTTTTCCAACTGAAAGACAGAGCATCCACTTTCCAAGCTGTGTGATGAAACCCCTTTGTGCAATACTTTGGCAGCTGGTGGTTTAGTGGAGAAGCGAACAGATCTATGTCTGGAGTTCCCCATGACACTGTCAATTTCTGAAATACATGAAGATCCAGTTTCCACTCGTGGGGATCCATGATTTGTCTGCTTAATACATCTGCTAGGGAGTTCTGTGCTCCTGGCAGAAACCTTGCCTGAAGAGTCAGTTGCAGGCTTAACGCAGTCTCCCATAAAATCATTGCTTGCCTGCATAGAGGATAAGAATGTGTTCCCCTTGCTTGTTGATGTACCACATGACAGTTGTGTTGTCTGTCAGAATCAACACCTGCCCTGGAAGAAGTAACTCCTTGAACGCCATCAATGCAAACTGGACTGCTAACATCTCCTTCATGTTGATATGTAGATGCTGTAGTCTGGCAGGCCACTTGTCTTGTATCCACTTTCCATTTAGATGAGCTCCCCAAGCAGTGTCCGAGGCATCTGTCGTTAAAATCTGACTCGCCTCTGGCCGGGTCACAGAGAGTCCCTTGTTTAGGTGACATTCCTGAGCCCACCACAAGAATTCCTTTTGAAGGCAAGGTATTATTTGAATGACAGTGTCCAAATCTTGGCAGTGCTGTGTCCATACATTTTTGAGATACCATTGCAGCTTCCTCATATGCAGTTTGGCATTGGGAAGCACCAGAATACAAGATGCCATGAACCCTAATGCTTGAAGGACTGTCCTTGCAGTCAGCACGGACTGATGAGATAGTTGATGGAAGTAAAGTGACAGACTCTTTTGTTTGTCCGGGGATTAAAAGGCCATCTGGGCTGCTGTATTCAGTCTCACACCCAGAAAGCACATGTCTTGAGCGGGTACTAGACTGGACTTTATTTCGCTCACAGAATACCCTAGGCATCTTAGCACTGCTATGACATATTCCAGATGCTGTAGAAGGTGTTCCTTTTCTTGAGCCAGAATCAGGCAGTCGTCCAAGTAAGGATAAATTTGAATGCCTTGAAGCCTGAAGTAAGCTATCACTGGAGCCAGAACCTTTGTGAATACTCTGGGCGCAGTAGATAAGCCAAAGGGCAATGCAGAGAACTGATAATGAAAATCTCCAGTTCGAAACCGCAGATACTTTCTGCAACTTAGCCTTATGGGCACATGAAGGTAAGCTTCCTTGAGATCCAAAGTTACCATCCAGTGATCCTTGCCCAGCAGAGGTAACAGTTGCTGTAACGTCAACATCTTGAACTTGGGAATGTCCAGATAAGTGTTGAGGATAGATAAATCCAAAATTGGTCTCCACGTGTTCCCCTTCTTTGGTACTAGGAACAGGCGAGAATAAAATCCAAGCCCCTTTCTGACACAGGGACTGGCTGAATAGCCCCTATCTGGAGTAACTGAGAAACTTGCTTGTGAGCCTCTTTTCTTTGTGGAGGAGGAACATCTGGCATGCCTTTGAAAGGGGCATTGTGTGGAAATAAAATCTGTACCGTGATGAATGATATCCGCACCCATCTGTCTTGAGTGATTAAATCCCAATTTTCTTTGAAAAGAGACAATCTTCCTCCCAAAGGAGCTGCCAGGAGAGTCCACTGGCAGCTGAAAAGGCAGGTCATTGGTTCTGCTTACGAAAGGACTGACCCCTGCCCTCACCAGAAGTCTGAGCAGGTGAACTGTCTGATCTAGGCCTAAAGAACCTTGAGCCCTGCCCCTACCACGTCTAGACCTACCCCTAGACTGGGAACCATAAGCAGGATATGTCCACCCCTTAGCAGGCCAATTTCTACTAAACTTGGAGGCTGCACCTGCAAAAATCTTTAACAGTCTGCATAGACTTAGCTTTGTCCTCCATTTTCTTTAAAACTGCTTCCACAGGCGGTCCAAACAACACATCAGACTGTAAAGGAGCATCCAAAATCCTGGTCTTAACATGCTCAGCTAAATTCTGATCCTTCAACCATGCATGTCTGCGAAGAACAGAACTAGTAGCAGCCACCCTCGAGGAGGCCTGAACAGCATCAAAACCACACTGCAAAGAATGCTTACCCACTTGTTCAGACACATGAACCAAATCCAGCAATTCTTTACACTCAATACCTTCCGCCAAAGCATCCACCTTAGATTTCAATTGTGAAAGGAGATAATTCTGATATTTCAGCATATGAAATTGACAATTCAACGCCTCATGGCTAGAGTGGAAGAAGTATATACTTTCTTACCCCACCTATCCAAAGCCCTTGCCTCTTTATCAGAGGGTACAGGATTTTTAACCACAGAAGCTTTAACACCTTTAGGCCCCTGAGAAACAGTTTCTGGGTCCGCCCTGGGACTCTTAAACAAATACTTATGAGCTTCGGGCACCCTATAATACCTATCAGGCTTAACAGGAGCAGGAGGCAAGGAATCAGGGTTCAGAGAAGCCTCTGCAAAACATCCTCCACCACATTCAACACAGGAGGAATAGCTAAGGGCCTATGCTGGGGCAAAAACAAGAATTCCCTAAGCCTTTTTCTGGAGTCAGAGTAATCTTGGCCTTCCCATTTAAAGTGCTCCCTCATGGAGTGAAGAGTCTCTGAAAATGAAAAATCCTCAGGAGGAGAAGCTGAAGGAGTGGAATCATCCACATCAGAATCAGAATAAGTAGGAAACTCTTGCAAGTCTTCCACAGAAGACTCTGAAGCCTGTGAACACTGTTCAAAAGTATCAAACTCCTGTTCCACCCTAGGCCTCTTATCAGGTGGGGGCATAGAACCTCTAATCAGAGTAATCAAATCTTCTGCCATTTTAAGCATATGTTTCTTAGGCACAGAGCCGAAATGCTAGGAGAAGCCCCTACAGAAGCTGAACTTGGCCTTCCTCTAAAAGAAGCTTTGGCAACAGAAGGAGAGGCCCTAACTACCTTGGGAAGAGAGGGAAGAACAGTAACCTGAGAAGCCCCTCAGCCTGGCCTACCTCCTGAGAGGGCACATCCTGTAACAGTAAAGTATCTGCCTGAGACTCCATAGAGACTCCTGGCAAAACCTCTGGCTCCCTGAGCCTTCTAAAGGACCGGCGTCCGGGACTGCCGGTTCCTCCCCTCTAGACTTCACTGTTTTGTCCTTGCGCTTCTTAGATGAAGCAGGCGTCGGAGCATCCGCCGGCATAGTATAATTGCAACGCTTCCCAAACACTAACCTAGCACAATCAAGCCTCCTCTTAATAGTGCGCTTGTTAAATCTAGCACAAGAGCGGCAACCAACAACGTCGTGCTCAGGCCCTAAACAAGGTATACACAATGTATGATAATCCCTATGCGGTATCTGCTTCCCACAAGAAATACAGTTATTCACTTTTTCTGACATCCGGTTAAATACTGAGGCAAGAAAAACCAAAATGTTCTAGCGGGTTACTTAGCCAACTCTGTATTCGGTCTGAAACTCCGGTTTCGGAAAATCTCAGAACGCCAACCTGCACTCGCAAAATTGCTTCTGCATCGGACCATGCGGCAAAAAAGACTGAGGAAATGGCGTCGGTCATGCGCATTAGTACCCTGACGTACTGACGTCAGTCTAAGGCGCCATGACCGACGTCAGCCTTATACTCTGGTATTCGGGCCGACTGGGACGCGGACTATACCCAATTGTCAGGACTGCAGCAAGGGAAGACGAAGAACATCCTGTACTGCAGCTGTATTAGCACTTGAACATCTACATTTATGGTAGGTACAAAACTGTACTATGTTCATCGTGCATACAGCTGCAGTAATCACAGATGGGTAGAGTCCCAAAGCTATGCATAGGGTGGTAGGTACTATGAGGAACTGGGTTGAGCCAGAATGCCCTGCAAAACAGCAGTGGCAAAGCCTGCTCTTGTTCTGGAATATAAGGGTAGGTGGTAGTGTTTTGTGAAGGTATGTACAGAACTCCAAGTGGCTGCCTCCAAAATATCCTTAGTAGGAACGCCTCTGAGGAAGGCTGTAGAGGTGGCTGTGGCCCTGGTGGAGTGAGATCTGATACCAGTAGGGACAGATTTCCCATGATAGGAATAACAAAACCGTATGCAGTGGCCAATCCACTTGGAAATGGTCTGTTTGGTAACTGGTTTCCCTTGAGCCCCTACGCATAGGACACAAAAAGTTGTTCTGATTTCCTGAAGGACTTTGTTCTGTCCAAATAATAATGTAGCTGCCTATGGCTGTCTAAAGTGTGAAGCAGCCTCTCCCCTTTGTTTTCAGGGTTAGGATAAAAGGTAGGTAGGTGTATGGCTTGATTTAAGGCTACCCTGGATACCACTTTTGGCATAAAAGATGGGTTGGTATGAAGGAAACCCTGTCCTGATGGAAGATGAGGAAGGGCTGCACCGCCATGAGGGCCTGTAGTTCAGAAACCCTACGAGCTGAAGTGATGGCCAGAAGGAAAGCTGTTTTCCAGGACAAATGTTGCAGATCTGTTGAGGCAGCAGGTTCAAAGGGAGGCAATGTTAATTTTTCTAGTATGTAATTAAGGTCCCAGGCTGGTATTGGTTGCTTCCTTGGAGGTCTTATATTCTTAGCCCCTCTGAGGAACTGTCGTAAGAGTGGGTGAGAGAATAAAGGAGGATCCGTGTTGAATTCTGCAGAAATGGCTGAGGCATGTATTTTATGGAAGAAAATGAAAGTCCACTGTTCAGCAGTTCAGCTAGGTACTGTAAAACCTGAGGCAAGTTCAATTTTCTAGGGTCCTGGCCTCTTTTCTCATTCCAACAGCAAAACCGCTTCCATTTTATGGAGTAAGCTTTTCTAGTAGATGGTCTTCTGGCCTCCAAAATGACATCCTGCACCTCCTTGGAGAGTAGGGACTGTTGTGGTGTCAAGGAATTTTCCATGCAGCGAGGTTGAGTGTTTTCAGCTGACTGTGAAGAGTTTTGTAGCTGTTCTTAGTCAGTAGGAGAGGCATTAGAGGCAGGGACCAGGGAGGAGTATGTGTTAGGCTCCTCAGGAGTGGATACCAGTGTTGCCTTGGCCAATCTGGAGCAATCAGTATCATCCTCGGTTTGTCAGTTCTTGCTTTCAAAAGCACCTTGGGCAGAAGGGGCAGAGGTGGGAATGCATAAACTGTCCATGCTGTCCAACTGAATGAAAGGGCGTCCACTTTCCAGGCCTTTGGATGAAAGGTCCTTGAACAAAACTTTTCAGTTGATGGTTCCTGTGGGAGGCAAAAGATCTATGTCTGGCCTCCCCACGCTTGGATTATCTCTGTAAACACCTGAGGATGTAACTTCCATTCGTGTGGATCTGTCATATTTCTGCTTAGAGTGTCTGCCAGTGTGTTTTCCAGTCCTGGCAAGTACTGTGCTTGAAGTTCGATTTGTCTTCCCAGAGCCAAGTTCCAAAGAGTCATGGCTAGTCTGCACAAGGGGTATGAATGTGTTCCTCCTTGTTTGTTTATGTACCACATTACTGTGGTGTTGTCTGTTCTTATCAGTAATTGTCCTGGATGCAGGAAGTCCTTGAAAGCTGCAATTGCATTTATTACTGCTAGCATTTCTTTTTGATTGATGTGAAGGTGCTTTTCCTTTTGGGACCATCTGCCCTGAATGCACCTGTCCTTCATGTGCGCCCTCCAGGCGTAATCTGAGGCGTCCGTGGTTATGACTTGTTTTGCTTGAGGCTTGCAGAATGGAAGGCCTGTGTTTACTTGACATGCTTGGGCCCACCATAGAAATTCCTTTTGCAAACATGGAATTATTGGTATAATTGCTTCCAAACTGTGACTGTGTTGAGACCATAGATTTTTTAGGTACCATTGAAGTTTCCTCATATGCAGCTTTGCACATGGGATTAGAAGAATGCAAGATGCCATAAATCCCAGAGCCTGCAGGATTTTCCTTGCAGTAAGCCTGGTACTTTTTGCTAGTGTTTTGAAGTACTGAGATAGTTGCCCTTGTTTTTCTGGCGTAAGATATGCCATCTGGGTGTTTGTGTCCAAGTTGGCACCCAGGAAGGTTATTTTCTGAGATGGTGTTAGTCTTGATTTCTCCTTGTTGATGGTATATCCCAGAGAAAGCAGTAACCGTGTCACATATGCCAGATGTTCCAGTAGTACGCGTTTGCTGTCCGCTTGGATTAGGCAGTCGTCCACATAAGGGTAAATTTGTATCCCTTGAAGTCTGCAGTAGGCAATCACTGATGCCAGGCACTTTGTGAATACTCTGGGCGCAGTAGATAAGCCAAAGGGCAATGCAGAGAACTGATAGTGGATTGAACCTGCAAGAAATCTGAGGTATCTTCTGCAGCTTTGTCTGATTGGGACATGCAGGTATGCCTCCTTGAGGTCCAATGTTACCAGCCAAAACTCCTTGCCCAGCATGGGAAGAAGTTGCTGTAATGTGAGCATCTTGAATTTTGGCACGAGTAGGAATGTGTTTAGGATGGATAAGTCCAAAATGGGTCTGCAGTCGGTTCCTTTTCTTGGTACCAGAAAAAGTCTTGAATAAAAACCTTGACCTTGTTGGTGTGTAGGTACCTTTTGTATAGCTCTCATGTTTAGGAGCTTTGAAATTTGCAGTTGTGCCTCTGCCCTTTGATTTTGTGGCAGGTTTGGCATGCCTCTCATTTTTGGAAGAGTGTGAAATTGAAATTTGTAGCCTCTGTTTATAATGTCCAGTATCCATTTGTCTGTTGTGACAATATGCCAATTGCTTGCAAATAATGCTAGTTTCCCTCCCAAAGGTGCTGTCAGCTGAGACTTCCTTGGCATGGAAATGAGATAGTCATTGGGTTTGCTTCCTGTATTGTTGTACACTGTCTTCACCACCTCTTGGTGCTGGAGATTGCCATTGTATGCCTCTATATGATCCTTGTGATTGCCCTCTGCCCCTTGTGCGTCTGTATCTACCTCTTTGGGGCTTGTCAGTGGCTGGAAAGGACCAGTTTTTTGAAGGCCAATTTCTGCTAAAACGTGGTGGTTGGACCTGTAAGAAAGCCTTGACAGTTTGCATAGATTTGGCTTTTTCTTCCATTTTCCGTAGTATGTCCTCAGCATTAGTACCAAATAGTACATCCTTTTGTAAAGGAGCATCAAGAAGTTTAGCTTTCACATGATCAGGTAAATTTTGTTCCCTAAGCCAGGCATGTCTGCGAATGACTGATCCTGTAGCAGCCGCTCTACTGGAAGCCTCTAGGGCATCATAACCACATTGTAAGGTGTGTTTACCCACTTGCTCCACTATGCATCATATCCTGTAACTCTTTTAAATCTGGTTGTTCAGGTTGAGACATTTTGTTCCTTAATTGTGATAACAGGTACTGTTGATATTTAATTATATGAAACTGACAGTTTAAGGCCCTCATGGCTAGGGTGGCCGAGGTATATACCTTTTTACCCCACCTTTCTAGAGATCTGGATTCCCTTTCTGCAGGGAGTGGATTCTTGGCAGTGGAGGCCTTTAATCCCTTGGGGCCTTGTGAAATGGTTTCAGGGTCAGCATTATGGCCTTTGTAGAGAAATTGGTGAGAGCTGGGTACTCTGTAATACCTATCAGGTTTTACTGGTGCAGGAGGCAGAGAATCAGGGTTAAGGCAAGCCTCCGAATAGACATCATCCAGTACATCCAAAACAGGGGGAATAGCCAGAGGTCTGTGCTGAGGTAACCAAAGAAATTCCCTAAGTCTTTTCTTGGAATCTGAAACGTCTTGGCCTTCCCAATGGAAGTGTTCCCTCAAAGTGTGCAAGGTTTCCCCAAAAGAAAAATCCTCAGGAGGGGATACAGAAGGAATGGACTGTTCTGCATCCGAATCCTCAAAAGGGGAGTAAGAGTGTTCCTCTGCATCAGAATGTTCTGATAAAATGAATCCCTGATCAGAAGAGGGAGATTCTTCCTCCACTCTGGGTCTCTTGTCTGGAGGGGGCTGAGAACCTCTGATAAGAGTAATTAAATCCTCAGCCATTTTAAGCATCTGTTTCTTAGGCATGGGTCCAGGAGAAGGGCCCTGTGCAACAGGCCTCGTGGGATGCCTGGCTGCTTTGGATTTAGAAAAAGAAGATGAGGGCCTAAATACACCATGGGTGGAGGTGGACCTGTCCACATTAGTAGGCTCGACATTAGCAGGGGCTTCGGTTGTAGTCTGGGAAAGGGCCGAGGACCCAGCGGTCTCGGGTACAGAGAACACCGCCAAAGGAGTGTCGTCGGTAGTCAGGGACTGCAAAGGCGTCTCGCTGAGAACCGGACCACGTGTAGCCTGTTTTGGCGTGGTGTCGGGGGGGACCATGGCTCTCGGGTGTCGGTCCTTTTCCTTGCGTTTTGGACAAAGCGGTAGTCGGAGTGTCCGACGACATCTTATAATCAAAAGCTTTACCAAAGTAGTGTTGGGCGAACTCCGCCCGGCGCTTGATAGTGCGTTTATTGAAGGTAGCGCAAAAGCGACAGCCCGAGACGTCGTGGTCTGGGCCCAAACAAGGTATGCAACGGGAATGGAAATCCTTATGCGGTATTTGCTTCCCACAAGAAATACAATTATTAACTTTTTCTGACATCGGTCTGAGGCAAGAAAAGTTTCCCCAACGGGGTACTTAGCTTTAAAGAAGACTTCGGTTCCAATTTTTTCGTAATTCAGGAGCTGGCCGACCGGCACTTGCGAACTGCTTCTGCTTCAGGCACCGCGCGGCAAAAAAGACTGAAGAACATGGCGTCGGCTGTGTCTTACATACTCTGGCCTTACTGATGTCAGAAGAGTAAGCGACGACAACCGATGCCGGACCAAGACTTTGGAATTCGGCCGACCGAGGGACCGCCTGACGGCTGAAAACCCATCTGTGATTACTGCAGCTGTATGCACGATGAACATCTGACAGTTTAAAGCCCTAATGGACAAAGTAGCAGAAGTGTACACCTTTTTGTCCCATCTTTCTAAGGATCGAGAATCCTTTTCAGTAGGAATGGGATTTTTGGCAGAAGCAGCCTTAACTCCCTTAGGACCCTGAGAAATGGTTTCAGGGTCAGCAGAAGGGTTCTTGTATAAAAACTGATGGGAATCAGAAACCCTGTAATATCTATCAGGCTTAACAGGAGCAGGAGGAAAAGAGTCAGGGGTTAAGTTAGCCTCCGAAAAGGCATCATCCACAATATCCAAAACAGGAGGAATAGCCAGGGGTCTATGCTGGGGAAGAAGAAGAAAATCCCTCAGTCTTTTCTTAGATTCCGAATACTCCTGTCCTTCCCAATGGAAATGTTCCCTCATTTCATGCAAAGTTTCCCCAAAAGAGAAATCCTCAGGGGGAGAAGCTGAAGGAATGGATTCTTCAGCATCAGAATCCTCATAAGGAGGGAAAGAATATTCCTGATCAGAAGAAGAAACTGAGGAAACAGAAGCCTGATCAGAGGAATCATAATAAACATCCTGCCTTGGCCTTTTATCTGGAGGGGGATGTGAACCCCTAATCATAGTAAGTAAATCCTCTGCCATCTTGAGTAACTGTTTCTGTGACTTGGGAGCCGGTTCAGAGGAGGCCTGTGTTGTAGTCTTTGATTTAGAAGGAGTCTTTGGCTTTGCCTTTATTAGAAGCTGAGTAGGCCTGAAAACCCCTTCGGAAGCCGGTACCTGCACAGCGGCTCCGGACCCATCCGAAGGAGCATTGTCCGAAGGTCCTGCAATAGAAATATTTAAAGGCCTGGTTGGCTCCTCATGAGAGTCCGTTTCGGCCGTCGGTTCTGAAATGGCCGACGACAGGGGCTACAAAAGCGCCTCACTGACAACGGCTGAACCTGAAGCTGGCTCTGCTTGTGCGCTATCATCAGATTTGGACCTCGGAGGCCTGTCTTTATCCTTGCGACGTTTGTGAACTCCGGTAGCCGGAACCGTATCCGACATTTTGTAGTTAAAGTGCCTACCGAAGTAATGAAAAGCAAAATCGTACCTTCGCTTAATTGTACGTTGATAGAATCTAGCACAAAACCGACAACTAGCTACGTCGTGGTCAGGGCCTAAGCAAGGAATACAGTAAGAATGAAAATCCTTATGAGGTATTTGCTTCCCACATGAAATACAATTATTAACTTTTTCTGACATCGGAGTGGAGCAAGAAAAAGTTTCAACGGGGTACTTAGCTTTGAGTGGAGAAGAAAATCTTCGGACTGAAGTATATCAGAAAAAATCGTCAGGAGTCAGCCGACCGGCACTTGCGAACTGCTATCACCGCACGGCAAGAAAGACTGGAGAAGATGGAGTTGGCTGTCAGCTTTATACTCCTGGCGCTCTGACGTCAGGGAGCATGGTTGAACAGCCGACGCCGGACCCAGACTTTGGGATTCTGGCCGACCGAGGGCTGCCTGCCGGCAGGGGAGAACCCTACAGTCATGACTGCAACAGTGAAACACGATGAACATCTGACAGTGCATGGAGCCTGCTCTAAAGCATAGGTATTTCCTGCAAGATTCCTTTATTGGAATATGCAGGTAAGCTTCCTTTAAGTCTAAGGTTGCCAACCAGGCATCTTTGCCCAGCATAGGAAGCAGCTGTTGAAGTGTTAGCATTTTGAATTTTGGGATTACCAAAAAGGTGTTTAGAACAGAGAGGTCCAGGATAGGACACCAGGAGCTGTCTTTTCTGGGTACCAGGAAAAGTCTTGAGTAAAAACCTTGTACCCTTTCTTCTGCTGGGACAGGTTGAATAGCCCTAATATTTAGAAGAGAGAGAACCTGCTGTTGAGCCTCTCCCCACTGATTTGGGGGTAAGTCTGGCCAACCGTTTGGGGTTGGTAAGGTGTGGAAGTGGAATCTGTATCCTTGGAAAGCTATATTTAAAACCCAATTGTCCAGGGTAATGAGTTCCCAGTTTTCTGCATGCAGGGCAAGCTTTCCTCCTAAGGGAGCAGGCAGTTGAGCAGGGCTTGGAAGGGATAAGGTCAAGTCATTGTGACATTTTTCCATAGGGGGGTGCCTTATTACTTCCAGCTTTGGAAGTGGGAGCCCCCCACTGCTTAGGCCTGTGTGTAGCCTGAGACTGTAACCTAGGTGGTCTGCTGTTCCTGGGTTTGGACTGAGAAGGCCTGGAAAGGACAAAATCTTAGAAGGCCAATGCCTAATAAATCTGGGAGGCTGTACTTGCATGTCTTGGTTTAAGGGAGCATCCAGTAATTTAGCTTTAACATGATCTGGCAAGTTTTGCTCCTTAAGCCAAGCATGCCTTCTAAGTACAGACCCAGTGACAGCAGCCCTGCAAGATGCTTGTAAAGAGTCAAAACCACATTACAATGTATGGTTACCAACTTGTTCAGCAGAATGCATTAAATCCTGCAATTCTTTATGTTCAGTACAGTCAGGAATCAACATAATTTTCTGTTTAAGTAGCCCCAAAATATGCTGCTGATACTTTTAACATATGAAACTGGCAATTTAAGGCCATAATGGCCAAAGTAGCAGAAGTGTATACCTTCTTACCCCATCTGTCCAAGGCCCTGGAATCTGTATTGGGGGGGGGTAGGGTTTTGGCAACAGTAGCCTTAATGCCCTTTAGTCCTTGGGAAATGGTCTCTGGATCTGCAGTAGGATTCTTGAATAGAAACTTGTGAGAGTCAGGTACTCTTAATACCGGTCAGGTTTTCTGTGAGCTGGAGGTAAAGTGTCTGGGGCCAGGCTAGATTCCAAGAAGGCATCATCTACAATGTCCAGAACAGGAGGGATAGCTAAAGGACTGTGTTGAGGGAGGAGTAAGAATTCCTTAGGCCTCTTTTTGGAGTCAGAGTAATCCTGGCGTTCCCAGCAGAAATGCTCCCTAAGAGTGTGCAAGGTTTCACCAAAAGAAAAATCTTCTGGAGGGGAAGCAGAGGGAATGGAATCCTCTGCATCAGAATCCTCATAGGTAGATAAGGGCAAATCCTGGTAATCAGAAGAAACAGAAATTTCAGAATCCTGATAAGAAGAATCAGAAGAAAAATCAGTTCTAGGTCTCTTAGAGGGGGAAGGCTGGCTTCTCCTAATTAAAGTAATAAGGTCTTCAATACTTCAAGAGAAACCTTGACGGGTGGATGGGAAACAGAAAATTTACCCCGGGATCACTGCAGTGGCTTTGCTGGACAGTGGCACAGGGAACTAGTGGCTCTGCTGGACAGGGGCACAGGGAACTAATCTAAGGGGGGTGGTGAAAGCCAACACATGCTGGCTAGGTTTATAAATGCCCTTGGGCAGATAGCCTAGTACTTACCTATGAGCCATTCTAAGCATTTGTTTTATAGGCATATGGGCCTGACCATGCGGTTTGGATGTCGGTTTTCTAGGTGTGGGTCGAGTTTTAGGCCTTAATCAAGAAGATTGTGTCGGTTTAAAATGTAAATCTGTAGGCCTGAATACAGCCTCAGAAGCCGGTGCCTGCACAGCGGCTCCGGACCCATCCAAGGTAGAGACATCCACAGGTTCCATAGTCAAAGAAGCATCTCGCGGAATACCGGACTCCGAATAGGTCTCAGTAGAGGCCTGAGAATCTGAAGTAGCGGGTATCAGGGGCTGCAAAAGCACCTCACTGAGTACTGGCGAACTGGCGACTAGCTTAATGGAAGCGTCGTCGGCAGTTTTGGACCTAAGCGGTCTGTCTCTGTCTTTATCGTTACGTTTTTTTTTTTTCAGAATACTGGTAGTCGGATGGCTTACCGAAGTCATTTCTGGATAGTTAAACAGAGTACCAAACTAATTTGCTGCGAAAATAGCTTGACGACGAATAGTACGATGGTTGATTAAGGCACAAAACCGACAGTGAGGGACATCGTGGTCTGGGCCTAAGCAAGGAATGCAGTACAAATGAAAATCTTTATGAGGTATTTGCTTTCCACAAGAAATACAATTACTGACAATTGTTAACTTTTACTAACATTGGTTAAGAGCAAGAAAAAGTTTCCCCAACGAGGTACTTAGCTTTTTTCAAAGGCTTCGGTTCTGAAACTCGAAAAAGTACAGTTTTGTACCTACCATAAATGTAGATGTTCGAGTGCTAATACAGCTGCAGTCATAACAGATGGGTTCTCCTGCCGTCAGGCGGGTCCTCGGTCGGCCGAATTCCAAAGTCTAGGTCCGGCGTCGGTTGTCGTCACTTTCTTTCCTGACGTCAGTGCGACAGGGGTATATAAGAGACAGCCAACGCCATTTTCTTCAGTCTTTCTTGCCCCAGATGTCAGGTGCCCCCATAAGGAAGGCAATATATATAAAAATATATATATATATATATATATATAATATATAATCATGCATTGCAATATAATCAAAAACCAGTAGTTGCAAGCAAATACATCATAGAAGGATAACCCAATCAAGATGTAAGATAAGGTGTTAGCCACTAGGTCTGTACCCAGAGGGGAAGGTGGGAAGGAAAACTGGACTGCAGCTGTATTAGCACTCGAACATCTACATTTATGGTAGGTACAAAACTGTACTATGTTCATCGTGCATACAGCTGCAGTCATAACAGATGGGTAGAATCCCAAAGCTACGCACAGGGTGGTAGGCACTAGGTGGAAATGGGAGGAGCCAGAATGCCCTGCAACACAGCAGTGGCAAAGCCTGCTCTAGTTTTGGAGTATAAAGGTAGGTGGTAGTGTTTAGTGAAGGTATGCACAGAACTCCAAGTGGCTGCCTCCAAAATATCTTTGGTAGGGACTCCTCTGAGGAAGGCTGCAGAGGTAGCTGTGGCCCTTGTGGAGTGGGATCTGATGCTGCAGGTACAGATTTACCATGAAAGGAGTAACAAAACCGTATGCAGTGGCCTATCCATTTTGAAATTGTCTGTTTGGAAATTGGCTTCCCTTGAGCTCCAACAGCATAGGGCACAAAGAGTTGTTCTGATTTCCTGAAAGGCTTTGTTCTGTCCAAATAGTAACGTAGCTGTCTATGGATGTCTAAGGAATGTAGCAGCCTTTCCCCTTTGTTTTGAGGATTGGGGTAAAAGGTAGGTAAGTGTATGGCCTGATTTAAAGCTACCCTGGATACTACCTTAGGCATAAATGACGGGTTGGTTCGAGGGGAAACCCTGTCCTGATGGAAGATGAGAAAGGGCTGCACAGCCATGAGGGCTTGTAGTTCCGAAACCCTACGAGCTGAGGTAATGGCCAGAAGGAAAGCTGTTTTCCAGGACAAATATTGCAAATCTGTTGAGGCAGCTGGTTCAAAGGGAGGCAATGTTAATTTTTCTAGAATGTAATTAAGATCTCAGGCTGGTATTGGTTGTTTCCTTGGAGGTCTTATATTCTTAGCCCCTCTGAGGAACTGTCTTAAGAGTGGGTGAGAGAATAAGGGTGGATCAGTGTTGTATTCTGCAGAAATGGCTGAGGCATGGATTTTGATGGAGGAAAATGAAAGTCCACTGTTCAACAGCTCAGCTAGATACTGTAATATCTGAGGCAAATTCAGTTTTCTAGGATCCTGGCCTTTTTTCTCATTCCAAGCGCAGAACCGTTTCCATTTTGCGGAGTAAGCCTTTCTAGTAGATGGCCTTCTGGCCTCCAAAATTACATCCTGCACCTCCTTGGATAGCAGGGTCTGTTGTGGTGTTAAGGAATTTTCCATGCAGCTAGATTGAGTGTTTTCAGCTGACTGTGAAGAGTTTTGTAGCTGTGCTGAGTCAGTAGAAGAAGCATTAAAGGTAGGGTCCAGGGAGGAGAATGTGTTAGGCTCCTCAGGAGTGGGTACCAGTGTTGTCTTGGCCAGTCTGGAGCAATCAGTATCATCTTCGGTCTGTCTGCTCTTGCTTTCAAGAGCACCTTGGGCAGAAGAGGCAATGGTGGGAAGGCGTAAACTGTCCATGCTGCCCAACTGAAAGAAAGGGCGTCCACTCTCCAGGCCTTTGGGTGGAATGTCCTTGAGCAGAATTTTGTCAATTGATAATTTCTGTGGGAGGCAAAGAGATCTATGTCTGGCCTTCCCCACGCTTGGATTATATTTGTAAACACTTGAGGATGCAACTTCCATTCGTGCGGGTCTGTCATATTTCTGCTTAGATTGTCTGCCAATGAGTTTTCCAAACCTGGCAGGTACTGTGCTTGAAGTTCGATTTGCCATTCCAGAGCCAAGTTCCAAAGTGACATGGCCAGCCTGCACAGGGGGTATGAATGTGTTCCTCCTTGTTTGTTTATGTACCACATTACTGTGGTGTTGTCTGTTCTTATCAATAATTGCCCTGGATGCAGGAAGTCCTTGAAAGCTGTAATTGCATTTATCACTGCTAGCATTTCCTTTTGACTGATGTGAAGGTGCTTTTCCTTTTGGGACTATTTGCCCTGAATGCACCTGTCTATCATGTGTGCTCCCCAGGCATAGTCTGAGGCGTCTGTTGTGATGACTTGATTTGCTTGAGGCTTGCAGAATGGTAGACCTGTGTTTGTTTGGCATGCTTGGGCCCACCATAGAAATTCCTTTTGCAAACATGGGATTAGTGGTATTATTGTTTCCAAACTGTGGCTGTGTTGAGACCATAGGTTTTTTAGGTACCATTGAAGTTTCCTCATATGCAACTTTGCACATGGGATTAGAAGAATGCAAGATGCCATGAAGTCCAGAGCCTGCAGGATTTTCCTTGCAGTTAGCCTGGTACAATTTGCTAGTATTTTGAAGTACTGAGTAAGTTGCCCCTGTTTTTCTGGCGTAAGATAGGCCATCTGGGTGTTTGTGTCCAAGTTGGCACCCAGGAAAATTATTTTCTGAGATGGTGTTAGCCTGGATTTCTCTTTGTTGACTGTGTATCCCAGAGAATTCAATAACCGTGTTACATAAGTCAGATGTTCCAGAAGTATGTGTTTGCTGTCCGCTTGGATCAGGCAGTCGTCCAAATAAGGGTAAATTTGTATCCCTTGAAGTCTGCAGTAGGCAATTACTGATGCCAGGCATTTCGTGAATACTCTGGGCGCAGTAGATAAGCCAAAGGGCAATGCAGAGAATTGATATTGGATTGAACCTGCAAGAAATCTGAGGTATCTTCTGCAGCTTTGTCTGATTGGGACATGCAGGTATGCCTCCTTGAGGTCCAATGTTACCAGCCAAGACTCCTTGCCCAGCATGGGAAGAAGCTGCTGTAAGGTGAGCATCTTGAATTTTGGTACGAGTAGAAATGTGTTTAGGATGGATAAGTCCAAAATGGGTCTCCAATCGGTTCCCTTCCTTGGTACTAGGAATAGTCTGGAATAAAAACCTTGACCTTGTTCGTGAGTAGGTACCTCTTGAATAGCTTTCATGTCCATGAGCTTTGAAATTTATATTGTAGCCTCTGCCCTTTGATTGTGTGGCAGGTTCGGCATGCCTCTCATTTTTGGAAGAGTGTGAAAATGAAATCTGTAGCCTCTGTTTATAATGTCCAGGATCCATTTGTCTGTTGTGATAATATGCCAATTTTTTGAAAATAATGTCAGCTTTCCTCCCAAGGGTGCTGCCAGCTGAGACTTGCTTGGCATGCAAAGGGGAAAGTCATTGGGTTTGTTTCCTGTATTGTTGTGCACTGTCTTCGCCACCTCTTGGTGCTGGAGTTTGCCATTGTCTGCCTCTATATGATCCTTGAGATTGTCCTCTGCCCCTTGTGCCCTGTATCTACCTCTTTGGGGCTTGTCCGTGGCTGGAAAGGACCAGTTTTTGAAGGCCAATTTCTGCTAAAAGCGTGGTGGTTGTACCTGTAGAAAAGCTTTGACTGTTTGCATAGATTTAGCTTTTTCTTCCATTTTCCGTAGTATCTCCTCAGCATTAGTACCAAATAATACATCCTTTAGTAAAGGAGCATCTAGTAGTTTAGCTTTAACATGATCAGGCAAGGTTTGTTCCCTAAGCCAGGCATGTCTACGAATGACTGATCCTGTAACAGCAGCTCTACTTGAGGCCTCTAGAGCATCATAGCCACATTGTAAGGTGTGCTTACCCACTTGTTCTGCACTATGCATCATATCCTGCAACTCCTTCAAATCTGGTTGTTCAGGTTGTGACATTTTATTCCTTAACTGTGATAACAGAAACTGCTGATATTTAAGCATATGGAACTGACAATTTAAGGCCCTCATGGCTAGGGTGGCCGAGGTATAAACCCTTTTTCCCCACCTTTCTAAGGATCTAGACTCTCTTTCGGAAGGTAATGGATTCTTAGCAGTAGAGGCCTTCATTCCCTTGGGGCCTTGAGAAATGGTTTCAGGGTCAGCATTATGGTTTTTGTAAAGAAATTGGTGTGAGTTAGGAACTCTGTAGTACCTATCAGGCTTGACTGGGGCAGGAGGCAGGGAATCCGGATTAAGGCAAGCCTCCGAGTAAACATCATCAAGTATGTCCAAGACAGGAGGAATCGCCAGAGGTCTGTGCTGAGGTAGCAAAAGAAATTCCCTAAGTCTTTTCTTGGAATCTGAAAAATCTTGGCCTTCCCAATGGAAGTGTTCCCTCAAGGTATGCAAGGTTTCCCGGAAAGAAAAATCCTCTGGGGAGATACAGAAGGAATGGACTGCTCTGCATCAGAATCTTCAAAAGGGAGTACGAGTGTTCCTCTTCATCAGAATGTTCTGAAATAATGGAGCCCTGGTCAGAAGAGGGAGAATCTTCCTCCACTCTGGTTCTCTTGTCCGGAGGGGGTTGGGAACCCCTGATAAGAGTAATTAAATCCTCAGCCATTTTGAGCATCTGCTTTTTAGGCATGGGACCTGGAGATGGGCCCTGTGCAACAGGCCTCTTGGGATGCATGGCTGGTTTGGACTTAGTAAAGGCCTTTATGGAAAAGGAAGATGAGGGTCTGAAGACACCATGGGTGGAAGTGGACCTGTCCACATTAAGAGGCTCAACACTCACAGTGGCTTCGGTAGCTGTAGTCAGGGTATGGGCCGAGGCACCTGCGGTCTCGGTTACAGAAGACACCGCCAGAGAAGTGTCGTCGGTAGTCAGGGGCTGCGTAGGCGCCTCGCTGAGAACCGGACCACGTGTAGTCGGTTTTGGCGTGGTGTCGGTGGAGACAGCGGACCTCACGTGTCAGTCTTTGTCCTTGCGTTTTTTGGACAAAACGGTAGTCGGAGATTCCGACGACATTTTATAATCAAAAGCTTTACCAAAAAGGTGCTGGGCGAACTCCGCCCGACGCTTAATAGTGCGTTTATTGAAAGTAGCACAAAAGCGACAGCCCGAGATGTCGTGGTCTGGACCTAAACAAGGTATACAGAGGGAATGGAAATCCTTATGCGGTATTTGCTTCCCACAAGAAATACAATTGTTAACTTTGTCTGACATCGGTCTGAGGCAAGAAAAGTTTCCCCAACGGGGTACTTAGCTTTAAAGAAGACTTCGGTTTCCAAATTTTCGTAATTTCAGGAGCTGGCCGACCGGCACTTGCGAACTGCTTCTGCTTCGGGCACCGCGCGGCAAAAAAGACTGAAGAAAATGGCGTCGGTTGTGTCTTATATACCCCTGTCGCACTGACGTCAGGAAAGAAAGCGATGACAACCGACGCCGGACCTAGACTTTGGAATTCGGCCGACCGAGGACCCGCCTGACAGCAGGAGAACCCATCTTTTATGACTGCAGCTGTATGCACGATGAACATCGAAAATTTCAGGAATTGGCCGACCGGCACTTGCGAACTGCTTCTGCTTCTGGCACCGTGCGGCAAGAAAGACTGATGTAATGGCATCGGCTGCATGTTTTATACCCCTGATGACCTGACATCATGAAAGAAGAAACAGCATCTGACACAGGAATCCAAGACTTTGATATTCAGGCTGGCTGAGGGCTACCTGCAGGCAGATAACCAAAATGTAATGACTGCAACAGAACATCTTAGACTTAAGGATATCTGTTGTCTCCACCAAATGATTTGTTTATTTTGACAAAGCCAGCACTGGGATTTGAAATGACAAAGGATGTTGGTACTGAGACCAGAAAGACTTCAGATACCACTGTATCTTTCTCATGTGGAGTCTTGTCAGGAGTATCATGAGAACTACAGAAGCCATGAGACCCAAAATTCTGAGGTACTCTCTTACAGTGACCAAAGCCTGAGTGGAAAACCTCAAAAATAGATAATGATATATTTTTCCTGTGGAAAAATATCCCTTTGAACTGAGGAGTCAGGCTGACATTCCAGGAACAGAATCCTCTGTGAAGGAGTCAAGAAAGAAGTCTGAATTTTCTCTTGGAATCTCAGCTTGTTAAGAAATTGCTCTCCCAAGAGAGACGATCCAAACACTTGGACAAAGACTCTGTGATGATAAGCAAGTCATCTAAATATAGAAAAATGTGGATACCCTGTAGCCTGCAATGAGCTATTACTGAAGTTAGACACTCATCACTCTTGGTGCAGTGGATAATCCAAAGGGTAAGGGAGAGAACTGATAAAGTGATCCAGACAAACAAAACCTTAAATGTCTGACGTCTGGACGAAAGGGGATGTGCTAAGTATCTTTTAAGTTTAGTGTATAAGAAAACTTGAAAGAGGAAGAAGGGTTAACAGGTTGCGAAGTGACATCATTTTGAATTTGGCCATTATCACAAAAAGGTTTAAGAAAGAAAGATTCAGAACTGGTCCCCAAGCATTTTCTTTCTATGGCACTAAGAACATCCTCGAATAAAAAACATTCCCCACTTGGGAAGGAAGAAAGTACAGTTGTGTACACTTAGCATATGTTCGAGTGTATTCACTGTTGCAGTCATTACATTTAGAGTAATCTGCTGGCAGGTTGCCCTCAGTCGACCTGATTAACAAAGTCTTGGGTCCTGCGTCGGTTGCTGTCCCTTCTTCCATGACGTCAGGTCGTCAGGGGTATAAAACATGCAGCCGACGCCATTACATCAGTTTTTCTTGACCCAGATGTCAGGTGCCCCCTAATGGGGAGCAAATAAAATTAAAAACACAAAAATATACCTCCAACCAAAAGCAAATACACCAAAAAGGCTTTTAAGCATAGTAAAAGAAAGTAGAGGTATAGAGAGAGAAAATTAGGGGGCTGGAGGGAGGATAACCAGGACTGCAACAGTGAATACACTGGAACATCTATATTTATGGTAAGTGTACACAACTGTACTATGTTCTTCATGTTTCACTGTTGCAGTCATTACATTTGGGTAAATTCCCAAAGCTATGGGTGGGAGGAGGAGTTTATACAGCATTAGGACCAGCTATAAGGCCCTGCAAGACAGCAGTGGCAAAGCCAGCTCTGGATTTAGAGAAAATAGGTAAATGATAATGCTTGGTGAAAGTATGTACAGAACTCCAGGTAGCAGCTTCTAGAATATCCCTTTTAGGAACACCTCTGAGAAAGGCTGCAGAAGTAGATGCAGCCCTGTTGGAGTGAGATCTGATCCCTTGGGGGATAAGTTTTCCATGGTGCTTATAGCAGAAATGAATGCAATGGCTTATCCATTTAAAAATGGTTTGCTTTGAAACAGCCTTCCCCTCTGCCCCTGCAGCAAATGCTACCAGCAATTGTTCAGATTTTCTTCGAGATTTAGTCCTGTCCAAGTAGAATGTAAGTTGTCTGTGCGCATCCAAAAAATGCAGAATCCATTCCCCTTTGTTCTGTGGATTGGGAAAGAAGGTTGGCAACTGAATGGACTGATTAACAGCCACACTGAAAACCATCTTGGGCATGAAGGATGGATTGGTCCTCAGAAATACCCTGTCCGCATGAAAGATGATGAAAGGCTCCACTGCCATAAGGGCCTGTAATTCAGATATCCTTCTAGCTGAAGTGATTGCTAAAAGGAAGGCTGTTTTCCAAGAAAGAAATTTTAAGTCTGCAGTAGCAGCTGGCTCGAAAGAAGGCAGACTGAGCTTCTCCAAAACAAAGTTAAGGTCCCAGGCAGGGGTAGGAGAGCTCTCCTGGGTGGTCTCAAGTTCTATGCCCCTCTGAAATACTGTTTGAGCAGGGGATGAGAGAAGAGGGGTGGGTTCTATGTTATAGTGAACTGAGATAGATGAAATGTAGATTTTACTAGAGGAAAAAGACAGGCCCTTGTGAAGCATCTCAGTTAAGTATTGCAAAGTCTGAGGTAAATTGGGCGCTGCTGTGCTCATCCCTAAAGATTGGTAACAGGCATAGAATCTTTTCCATTTGTCAGCAAAAGATTTTCTAGTACTAGGCCTTCTTGCCTCCACGATGACATCCATCACAGGTTTTCTGAGGGATGATAAAGGTGAATTTAAGTGATTAGCCTGGCTGCAAGATTTAATGTTGGAAGCTGAGGGTGCAGAATTTGGTTCTCCTGCTGAGAAAGCAAGGAAGGGGTCTGAGGCAGGTGCCATGGAGATATTTGTGACACACTGCGCAGGAGGGGGTACCAGTGTTGGCGTGGCCAGTCTGGAGCAATCAAAATCATTCTTGGTTTGTCATGTTTTACTTTTAGCAGAACACTGGAGAGCAGAGGCAGAGGGGGAAAGACGCAGACTGATAGGTTTTTCCAGCTGAAGGACAGAGCATCCACTTTCCAGGCTTCTTTGTGGGGAGTCCTTGTGCAAAATTTGTCCGACTGGTAGTTCTGGGGGGAGGCAAATAGATCCATATCTGGGCTCCCCCATTTGCTTGTCAACATGTTGAAAATCCGTGATTCCAGTTTCCACTCGTGTGGATCCATGAGATTTCTGCTTAGTCTGTCTGCCAGCGTATTCAATTTTCCTGGCAAGAATTGAGCTTGTAGGTGTACTTGGTAGCTCAAGGCTGTGTTCCACAATGCCATGGCTAGTCTGCAGAGGGGGTAAGAATGTGTACCCCCCTGCTTGTTTATGTACCACATAACCGTGGTGTTGTCCGTCTTTACCATTAGTTGTCCTGGAAGAATGTAGTCCTTGAAGGCTGTCAGAGCATTCTGTACAGCTAGCATTTCTTTTTGACTGATATGTAGGTGCATTTGATTTTGGTTCCATTTGCCCTGAATGCACTTCCTGCCAGGTGATCCCCCCATGCATAGTCTGATGCATCTGTAGTTAGGGTTTGGGCAGCAGGGGGTAGTGTGAATGGCAGTCCTTTGTTTTGGTGGCAGGCCTCTGCCCACCATAGGAATTCCAGGCGTAGGCAAGGTATGACAGGAATCATTGTTTCCAGGCTGTGACAATGTTGACTCCATAGACTTTTTAAGTACCACTGTAGTTTCCTCATATGCAGTCTTGCATATGGAATTAGAAGAATGCAGGAGGCCATGAACCCCAAGGCTTGCAGTATTTGTCTTGCAGACAGCAGGGTTTTTGTGGCCACTTGTTTGAAGTAAGTTACCAAATGAATTTGGTTCTCTGGCGTGAGGAAAGCCATCTGGGCAGTTGTATTCAAGCTTGCACCCAGGAATGTAATCTGTTGAGAGGGTACCAGTTGTGATTTATTTTCGTTTATGGTGTACCCCAGACAAGTTAGAACTCTTTTTACAAACGCCAAATGATTTAGAGGTATGCCCTGGTTTTCTGCCTGAATTAGACAATTGTCCAGGTATGGATATATTTGAATATTTCTTTGCCTGCAAAATGCAATAATTGGAGCCAGGCAAGTTGCGAATACCCTGGGCGCAGTAGACAAGCCAAAAGGCAGTGCAGAGAACTGATAATGCAAGTAGCCTGCTTTGAAGCGTAGGTATCTTCTGCAAGATTCCCTGATTGGGATGTGCAGGTATGCTTCTTTTAAATCTAGAGTTGACAACCAGGCATCTTTGCCTAGCATAGGAATTAACTGGTGAAGAGTCAGCATCTTGAATTTTGGAATGTCCAGAAAGGTATTTAGAGTAGACAGGTCCAAAATTGGATGCCATGATTTGTCTTTTCTGGGTACCAGTAAAAACCTGGAATAGAAACCTTGTTCCGTTTCCTCTTCTGGTACTAGTTGAATAGCCCCCATGTTTAAGAGGGAAAGTACTTGTTTTTGAGCCTCTGCCCACTGATTTGGGGGCAGGTCTGGCCACCCGTTTGGTGTTGGCAACGTGTGGAAATGAAATCTGTATCCCTGGGACACTATTTAAAACCCATTTGTCCTGGGTTATGAGTTCCCAATTCTTTGCATGAAGAGCAATGTTTCCCCCCCAAAGGGGTGGCTAAAAGGTAAGTACTTGGTAATTTTAAAAGGAAGTCATTGAGACTGCTTACCATAGGGGGGTGTCTTGTTATTTCCAGATTTGGAAGTGGAGGCCCCCCATTCCTTAGTTCTGAGAGTGCCCTGGAACTGAAACCTGGTGCTTTTGGTGTGTCTGGGTTTGGCTTGAGAGGATCTGGAAGGAGCTGGAAAAGACCAATTCTTAGTAGGCCAGTGTCTACTAAATCTTGGAGGTTGCACTTGTAAGAAATCTTTAACAGTTTGCATAGATTTAACTTTATCTTCCATCTTTTTTAGAACTTCTTCAGCCTTATTGCCAAACAGACCATCCTGATTTAAAGGAGCATCCAACAATTTTGCTTTAACATGATCAGGCAAAGATTGCTCCTTCAGCCAAGCATGCCTTCTAAGCACAGACCCAGTAACAGCAGCCCTGCAGGTGGCCTCTAAAGAATCAAAACCACATTGGAAAGTGTGTTTTCCAACTTGTTCAGCAGAATGCAATAAATCCTGTAAATCTTTATTTTCCACACAGTCAGGAATCAACATCATCTGCTGTTTAAGCAGTCCAATAATATGCTGTTGATATTTTAACATATGAAATTGGCAGTTTAAAGCCCTGATTGCCAAGGTTGCAGAAGTATAAACCTTCTTACCCCATCTATCCAGCGCCTTGGAGTCTCTATCAGAAGGGGTAGGATTTTTAGCAGTAGAAGCCGTAATGCCCTTGGGGCCCTGAGAAATGGTTTCTGGATCTGCAACAGAATTTCTGAAAAGGAACTTGTGGGACTCAGGAAACCTGTAGTATCTGTCAGGTTTACTAGAAGCCGGAGGCAGGGAATCAGGGGCCATACTGGATTCCGAAAACATATCATCAACAATGTCTAGTACAGAAGGTATAGCCAAGGGCTTATGCTGAGGTAGAAGAAGGAAATCCATAAGCCTCTTTTTTGAATCAGAAAATTCCTGACTTTCCCAGTGGAAATGCTCCTTTAAGGTATGTAAAGTTTTCCCAAAAGAAAAATCCTCAGGAGGGGAAGCAGAGGGAATGGAATCCTCTGCATCAGAATCCTCATAAGTAGGTATGGACAAATCCAGGTCATTAGAAGAGTCAGAACAAACAGAAACCTGATCAGAAGATTCATAATCAAGCTCAGCCCTAGGCCTCTTGGGGGGGGGGGGGGGGGTTGACTACCCCTGATTAGAGTAATTAGATCTTCAGTCATTTTGATCATTTGTTTTTTAGGCATAGGGGCCTGACGTGGTCAGGGCGTTGGTTTTTAGACATAGATTGAGATTTAGGCCTTAGTAATGAATGTGGAGTCTATTTAATATGCAAGTCTGTAGGCCTGAATACACTCTCAGAAGCTGGTGCCTGCACAGCTGCTCCGGACCCATCCAAGGTAGAGACATCCGCGGGTTCCATAGGTGAAGCCTCTCGCAACATACCAGACTCCGAATGGGTCTCAGTAGAGGCCTGCGAATCAGAAGTAGTGGGTATCAGGTGCTGCAAAAGTGCCTCAGTGAGTACCGGCGAACTGGCGACTGGCTTAGGAGAAGCGTCGTCGGCTGTTTCGGACCTCGGCAGCCTGTCTCTGTCTTTATCTTTGCGGTTTTTCAGAATCCCGGTAGTCTGATGGCTAACCAATGACATTTCTGGATAATTAAACCGAGAACCGAAATATTTAGCGGCAAAAATGTACCGACAACAGACAGTGCACTGATTAAATAAAGCACAAAACTGACAGCAAGGTACGTCGTGGTCAGGGCCTAGACAAGGAATACAGTACAAATGAAAATCTTTGACAGGTATTTGCTTTCCACAAGTAATGCAATTATTAACTTTTACTGACATTGGTAAGGAGCAAGAAAAAGTTTCCTCAACGGAGTACTTAGCTTTAAGTTGAAGAATTCGGTTCTGAAACTGGACAATGAAAATTTCAGGAGTCTGCTGACCGGCACTTGGAACTGCTTCTGCTTCGGGCATCGCACGGCAAGAAAGACTTATGTAATGGTGTCGGATGCATGTTTTATACCCCTGACGACCTAACCTGAAGGGACAGCAACCGATGCAGGACCCAAGACTTTGTTAATCAGGCCGACTGAGGGCAACCTGCCAGCAGATTACCCTAAATGTAATGACTGCAACAGTGAAACACAAAGAACATCTTGTTCTTTCATTCCGGGAGACAGCATGCGATGAAGAACCACAAGAAACAAAAACAATCTGATGTGGAGAATGATGAATGACCTCCTGGAAAAGAATAATTTCCTCAACCTGCCACCTGTAATTCTGATGAATGAACATCAGAACCCATTTGTCTTAAAATATCTGCTGCCAAAGAGAAAAATGGAGATTCCAACTTTCTGGAGAAAAAAGGGGCCACAGTGGGAGGGGATCACAATGTCTCTTGAAAAATCATCCAAACTTATTTTGGGAGGTCAGAGTTTTTTTTTTTTTGGAACCTCCTTGCCATTTCTTGTTAAATGTCTGTTTACCTGTATTTTGCTGAGACAATTTGTTCTGCTTTTTTTCAAAAATTGTTTGAGGAGTTACAGAATCCCTTAGAACATTTGAAAAAGGAGGGGTGAAAAAGTTTAGAGATCCCTTGGATCAGCTAATCCCTTTTCATCGCACTTTTTGATCATCTTTGCAGCAAAGGGGACGATAAAAAGAAGTTGTGTACCTACCATAACATTCCATGTTAGTTGTCTTCATCTCGCCTTCTTTCTTGCTGGTTGCAATCGGAGCCGATCCTCTGCTCCGACTTGGCCATCTTCTATAGCTCGAGAGCTGTTTACTGGCTCAAAGCTACCCCTTATCCCATGATGCCTAGCGCTAGCTACCCAGATCTCATTTGAAATAGCTAACCGCAGACATAGCTATAGAAAGGATCCCTCTAAACAAAAGGTCAATCATACCTGTCCTATTCTCTAAGTCAATAGAGGAAACGAACCAGAGAATACTCAGCCAGTGAAATCTGAAGTCCTCTCAGTCCAATAGGATAGGGGGATGGAGGGGGGGACGCAAGAAAGAAGGCGAGATGAAGACAACTAACAATGAACGTTATGGTAGGTACATAACTTCTTTATGTTAAGTTGTCAATCTCACCTTCATTCTTGCTGGTTGGGACAGCGTCCCTAGCACCTACAATCCTGGGTGGCTCATTGGAACAGACTCTTCAGAACAGTGGAACCAAAGTTAGCTCTACTCCTGGAGACCAAATCCAACTTCTAATGAGAAATAAAGGTATGAGGATTTGCCCATGTAGCGGCAGCACAGATAGAGTCTATGGGCAACCTAGACTGGAAAACTACAGAGATGGCCAAGGCCCTAGTAGAATGACCCTTCGGTTTGATAGGCAAGTCTTTGTTCCTTAGTTGATAGATAAAGGTAATAATGTGAGACAACCACCTGGATAAGGTCACTTTAGAAACTGGGAGACCCTGTTTGCCTCGAGCATAGGAGAGGAATAGTTGGTCAGACTTCCTAATATCCTTTGTCCTATGTAGGTAAAAACGCAATTGTCTATGAACATCCAATTGATATAACTTGTATTCTGCCTTGTTGGTGTGGTTAGGAAAAACACAGGTAGGTCTATGGATTTATTCAAATTATTTTCTGAGCAGACTTTCGGAAGAAAGGAGGGATTAGTCCTCAGACCAACCCTGTCCTTATGAAATACTAAGTATGGAGGAAGGGCACATAGTGCCTGAAGAAGTTCAGAGACTCGTCTGGCTGAAGTAATAGCTACCAGAAATAGAGTCTTCCAAGATAGAAACTTAATGGAGCAGGACGCAGCAGGTTCAAAGGGGGGCATAATCAAGGATGATAGTACCAGATTAAGGTCCCATGGAGGAGGGGGATCTCTCAATGGGGGTCTAAGGAGAGTAGTCCCTCTTAGAAAGACTTTACATAGCTTATGAGATATAATGTTTGCATTAGACCACCCCACATGAAAATTTGCCGCTAACTGAACTCTGACTGTAGCAGAAGCGGATCCCGAATGAAAGAGTTCTGTTAAGAACTCCAAGATTTCATGGAGAGGGGCTGTGAAGGGATCTATGTTCCTGGCCTCTGCCCAACAAGAAAAATGCTTCCATTTGCTAGCATAAGTCCTTCTAGTGGCAGACTTATGGGAGGAGACAATAATGTTGTGTACTGCCAGGGAAATGCTGGGAAGCCTGGCTAAGGTTGGAAGTAGAGCAACCAAGCTGTAAGCTGGAGTGTTTGAAGAGACTGATGCAGCCCTCCTGATTGATGGATCAGTAGGTCTGGAATTGGATCCAGAGTCCAGGGCTGCTCGAGAAGGTAACGATGCAGGAATGGGAACCATATCTGTCGAGGCCAGTAGGGGGCAATGAGGATCATCTTGCAACCCAACGAAATTGCTTTCTGTATGAGTTTTGGTATCAGGGGAAATGGAGGGAAGGCATAAAGAAGTCCCTGGGGCCAATCGTGGACTAGACCATCTCTGGGAGAGTGGCCTGGAAGCGGAAGAAGGGAGAAGTAGTTGCTGCATTTGGTGTTGAAGGGGGTGGCAAAATGGTCGCAGCAAGGCTGTCCCCATTTGCTGAAGATCAGATCTGCAACTACCTGACTCAGAGACCACTCGTGAGGCATGAGAATAGCTCTGCTGAGCCTGTCCACTATGATGGAAGTCCCAGGGATGTGCGTCGCAATCAGAAATCGTTGGGAGGAAATCGCCCACTGCCAGAGTCTGAGCGCTTCTCGACATAGGGGGTAGGACCTGGTTCCGCCCTGCTTGTTGATGTACCACACCACTGACATGTTGTCCGGCTGTATTGCAATGGCCCCAGAAGGGAAAGAGTCCTGAAGAGCTTGCAAAGCTAGGAGCACGGCTCTCATTTCTAGGACGTTTATATGCAGATGGTACTCGTGAGTCTGCCAAGTGCCTTGGACTGTCCTTCCTTGATAATGCCCCCCCCCCCCCAATCAGGGAGGCGTCTGTGGTCACTGTAGCAACCGGAGGGGGCTGAATGAAGGGTCTGCCCTGAGTCACTAGAGGGGAGATCATCCACCAGAAAAGGTGTCTTTTGCATGCTTCTGTAATCATGATTATATGAGACATGGGGAGCTGCTGGAAGGACCACTGTGTGAATAGAAGCCACGCAAGGATTCTCGTGTGAAAACGGGCCAGGGGTTATCAGAAGAAATGCCGCTGCCATAGAGCCTAGAGTTTGAAGGACATACCTGACTTGTACCCTTTTTACATTGCATGAGGAATTGAACTTGCTGGTGAATTGTGAACACCCTGTCCGAAGGTAGCTTTGCGTACATGCTCCTTGTGTCCAAGTCTGCTCCTCTATAGGTAATAGATTGACAGGGCAACAAGGCAGATTTTTCGAAATTTATAGTAATGCCCATCTGAGAGCAAATTAAAATTGTGTAGTCCATAGCTTGAAGAAGTTGATGCCTGGTAGTAGCAGTGAGGAGCCAGTCGTCTAGATATGGAAACACCTGGAATCCTTGACGACTTAGGTGAGCCGTGACCACTGCCATACATTTGGTGAACACCCTGGGGGCTGTGGTGAGACCAAAGGCCAGAGCTCTGAACTGGTAATGACTGGCTCCCAGCCGGAAGTGAAGGTACCTCCTGGAGCATCTGTCCATCTTGATATGATAGTTGCACAAACTCCACTCCATACACCTTCAGATAGAAACAACTCTGATCCAAAACAATACCAAAACAGCAAAATCTTCAGAAGTCAGGAATCGAAAAACAGGAACCAAAGTCAAATCCAAAAGCAAATTCTTTATTCTCCAGCGCCTCTGTGTAACCACCTTTCAAGAGTATACATTCTCACTGAAAGAATGGATATATATATACTCATAGCAATTAATTAAACAATTAATTAAACAATTATGTTCAAAAAAGTTTTAAAGCAGACACCTCCAGTTTATTTCATTATTCAGTCCACAGGGTGTCATTGTATTGTATTTCAAAATAAAAATACTTTCCTTATATTGTAAGTTATATTTCAAAGCATTTTCATCATTACAAAGACATTTCACACTTTCTAAAACTGTTCCTGTTAAAAATGAAGCATCACTATTATGATAAACACTAAAATGTGTGGCAATACA
The DNA here is from genome assembly GCF_019279795.1 of Protopterus annectens. NCBI lineage: Eukaryota > Metazoa > Chordata > Ceratodontiformes > Protopteridae > Protopterus > Protopterus annectens. The sequence continues at coordinate 1,326,524,103 of NC_056725.1, read as the reverse complement.
TTTATTTTCCCTTTTATGTCTTATGTCTCTAATGTGCTCACCTAACCTAATACGAAACTCTCTTTTAGTTTCACCTATATAATATAATCCACAGGGACAGTGTAAAGCATACACAACTCCCTTGCTTCTACAGGTAAAACTATCTCTTACTGAGAACCTAATGTTGTTAATATAATTAAATGTTCTAACTATATTCCTACAAACACTGCATCTACTGCAACATCTTGTACCAAATTCACTTAATGGTTTTGGTAAACAAAATTTTGGCATTACAAATTTACCATGTACCACCATATCTTTCAAATTTCTTCCCCTTTTATAGGAGAATAAAGTTTTTTGTGGCAAAATGTGCATCAACACCTTGTCTTTCACTAAAATTCCTCTACATCCTTTATGTCTCCACTTTTTACATTATATGTAGAGACAAAATAAATATCCTTACAAATGTTATCACTGGTTGCCAGATGATATTTCTTATAATGGTAATGTTCACCCTTATTACATTTATTCCTTACCATATTATTCTCCTTTTTTACCTTCATAAGGGCATTTTCTAAAATATTCACACTGTACCCTCTTTTCAAAAACATATTATATGTGATATCCCATTCCCTTTGTAACTAGATGCATGAAGGTATTGATTACCATCTATAAACTTCCTATGTATATTTGATATAATTTTACCATGTTCTGTACACTCCAAAACAAGATCCAAGAATATTACTTTGTTTCCCTTCTGTATTCCATCAAATTCTAACCCAAATGGGTTACCATGCAAGTCTGTCAAAAATTCATTAACTGAATCAAAACCACCATCACAAATAAAAATCAAATCATCTATGTAACGAAAATAAAATAACACATTACATTTCATAAAATTTAACTCAAATAGAAATTTCCTTTCAAAAAAATTCATAAATAAATTGGCATACATGGGGGCAAAAGCTGCCCCCATTGCTGTACCTTGTTTCTGCCGATACAAAACATCATTAAAAATAAAATAATTATTCTTTAAACAGAAATCCAACAAATCTACTATGAAATCAACAGAAGGGTTGTCTTTTAAAGAAGATCTCACTGCATTGAGGCCATCATCATGTCTAATAGAGGTATATAGACTTTTAACATCCATAACCAACCAATACATTTTGTTGTTCCAAGAGATAGAGGATATTTTGTTTAAAAATTCCATACTATCTTTGATGTAAACTGGAGATTTAACTACATATGGTAAAAATATTCTATGTAAAATCAAACCAGTGTTATGTAGGAAATAGTTGCAGGCTGAAATAATGGGTGACCTTGGGGGTTATGTAAGTTCTTATGTATTTTGGTAAACAAAAGAATACAGCTAGGTCCTTTCTATCATTATCTAACCTATTCCTCACATCCTTCTCTGTAAAAAAACCCAGCCTGACTCCCCTGTCCAACATGTGTTTAAATTTTGTAACAGCCTTTTGATAATGAATCATATTGCTTCTTTCATATGTTGTTTCATCCTGCAAATGATTCATACACATCTCAAAATATTGCACAACACTCATTATAACAATTTTGTTTCCCTTATCGGAAGGTTTAATAATAATATCCTTCCTGTCACATAATTCTTTTAAAGCACTCCATTCTTTATAAGTTAAGTTATATAAACTATTACATCTATTCAATTTCATATTTCTACATATATTCTCACATTCAAATTTAATCATGGAGCCATAATGAATAGCTCTCTGGTTAATAAAAGGCAGAATAAATTTGTTAGAAGAAGCTACATAAGACATATCTATTGCATTGCCAACAATAGGAAATTGCACATCATCATTACTTATACATTCATCACATGAATAAAAACTATCCTCAGATTCACATGAAGAAAAGCCTCCATGTGCAGAATTAAAACATCCTTGGTCCCTGCTAAAATGAACTTTCAAATGTATCTTCCTAAGAAATTTAAAAATATCTTGCTGTATCAAATATTCTTTAGGAAAACAGTAGGTATAAACTTTAAACCTAAACATAACACAGCAAACTGTTCATCAGACAAATCACAACCAGATAAATTTAGAACAATACTTTTATCATTAAAGTCATTACTGTTTAAATTTCTTGTTGTTATATTGTTGTCCATACCTCCGATTCTGACGAAAATTGTCAGGTTGATTGAATTTCTGAACAGAGACATCTTCTTGCTCATAACTTCTCAGGCGTTTCTGTCCCTGTTGAAATGTTCGTTCCTGATGCTGCAAGCCTCCATTGTTAAACTCCTGTTGCATCCTACATGGTTGTGCTGGTTGAGTATATATATATCCATTCTTTCAGTGAGAATGTATACTCTTGAAAGGTGGTTACACCGAGGCGCTGGAGAATAAAGAATTTGCTTTTGGATTTGACTTTGGTTCCTGTTTTTCGATTCCTGACTTCTGAAGATTTTGCTGTTTTGGTATTGTTTTGGATCAGAGTTGTTTCCATCTTGATATGATAGTACGCATCCTGGAGATCTATGGAGCACATCCAATTGTCCTGACCCAGAAAGGGTAGAATGGACTGTAGCGTGACCATCCGAAACTTTGTTCTTTGAACAGACTTGTTCACTCTGCTGAGATCCAAAATAGGTCTCCAGTCCCCTGTCTTTTTTGGTACCAAAAAGAACCTTGAGTAAGTTCCGGATTCGTATTAGTCTGCCGGGACTTCCTGGATGACTCTTTTTTTCTAGCAGTTTTGAAACTTCTATAACTGCTTGGTCCCTCAGATTGGGTGGAACATCTGGGGGGGACTTGCGTGACGGTAAAGGGGGTTGAAAGAATGGGATTCTGTAACCTCCGGATATGACTGAATGTGCCCATTTGTCTTGCGTTAGGTTTAGCCAGGCCTTTGGGTACATTGAAAGTCTTCCCCCGACTGCCTCCAGAGGCGGACAGTCGGGCAACACTTCAGGGATGTTGGAAGGGCTTGTCAGAGAAAGATTCTCTGCTGCCCTGGTTCTGTGGACCCCCTCTGCCACGAGGGCGGCGTCTGTTATTATTATTTCCTCCCCTGCCCCTGGAGGAAAAATCACCATGTGTGTCAGGCGAAGATCCCTGGGATTTCCAAAACCCCATTTTCCCACTCTTCTGACCCTTGGGATATGGTCTGGAAGGAATGGAAAAACGGACTCCCACAGCAGAGAGAGTCTTGCCCTTCCTGCTCACACCTAGTGAGAGTGTCTTTCACCTGTGGTCCAAAAAGAAAGGAACCGTCAAAGGGAGTGTTGGTGAATGACTCTCTAAAGGGTTCCGCAAAGTTACACAGCCGCATCCATGCATGTCTCCGAAGTGCCATGCCTGTGCCTGTGGCTCTACTCGCACCATCGGCTGCATAGGAAATGAGCCTCATGGAGGAGTTGACTACTGAGTTAAGGGTTGTCAGGTGAGAAGCCACTTTAGGCTGAGCCCCTTCAACTGATGGATCCTGAAGGGTATCTCCGAGCTCTTTCAGGAGATCCCTCTGAAGTCTGGTGAAATGGCATAAGTAGTTCAGTGACCTCATGAAGAAGGTCGCTGAAGCAAACATTCGCTTCCCGTATCTGTCCATGGTCCTGGACTCCTTGTTAGGAGGATGGACAGAGGAAGAAGTTTCCACTAACTCCTTTTTAGTGGCAAGGAACTGCCTTGTCTGGGGGAGCAGTGATAAACATGCTTGGCCTCCTCGGGGTTGGTTCCACTGTATCCGGGGCTGACCAAGCCCTTCGAGCCACCACTGACATTAGTGGATCGAAGGGCGGAGAAACCCAGGAGGTGGAAGGTCGGGAACCGAACGCATCCAGGAATATGGATTCATCCTCGGTAGGGGCAAGGGTATTCCAGTTCCCCCTCTGCTTAAGCATTTTTAGGATGTCCACGAAGGAAACATCTCAGAGGGGGATCTCGGGGACCCTTCCGATTCTTCCAAATTCGTATCTGAAGTGACAGACTCGGAGGAGTCAATGTGCTTCCTCTTGCACTTCTTCTTCCGAGGGGGCTCCTCTGAATGATCAGGGGAGGCCTCGGAAGAAGAGGAAACACCCAATGGGGTGCCCTGGAGCGCTGGTTCCCCACGCTTGGGGTCTGGAGGAGGGACAGAGGTTGATGCAGGCACTACGGGGGACGGAGCTAGTGGGGTCGAAGGTGGAGCTGACTGAGAGGCCAACACACTCCTCATAACATCGAAGGCGTGCCTGCCATGATGGAGAGAAGGCTCCGGCTGCGAGGAAAATGGAATCCTCCTCCGCACCGAGGGAAATGGCTCCGAGGCCGATGTAGGAGCCGAGCTCACCTGCGCCGACGCTCTGAGGGGGAGAGCGGGGCTGGACAAGGGTCCGATGCCACTTGCCCCCTCGGAGCCGACGAGGGAGTCTCGGTGCCCAGATCCCTCGACGGAAGGCACCATCGATGGGATTGGAGCCGACAACGTATCCGAAGGAGAAATCGTAATTGGAGCTGACGGTTCCACGACTCGAACCCCAATAAACTCCGTCTCCGAACTCAATGGAGTCGGAGGAGGAACATCGATAGAAATGGACGGAGCCGACAGCTGATGAGGAGGGCTGGACAACATTTTGGCCAGTGCTTGCGACTTCAACAACCTACTGACCACTCTCCACGTTGTGGTCAGAGAGCCTAGAGGACCGAGAAGAATGTGAAGATCTATGACTACGGTCACTCTGCAAAAGGGGGGACCAAGGAGCCAAAAGAATAAACTCTACCGAAGGGGACCTCGGCCTTTTTTGGGTCCTTGACAGCTTCAAGGGTACTAGTGAAGCCGACGAGGAAGCAGTCTCCTCGGTTCCAGCCGGGACCGAAGAGGTAGTAGGCAAGGCTGGGGCCAATGATGGCTCCGAGCTGGGAGCCGACGATTTGGCCGGTTTAGGGGATTTCACTGGCTGAGCCTTGGCCGGTGAATCCTGAGGCTTGAGAAGACCTCTCAAAATAAGTTTATTCTTGCGCCCCTGCAGAACTCTTGGGCTAAATGCATGGCAGATAGAACAAGAGTCCTGCAAGTGCACTGTGCCTAGACAATACATGCAAGAAGTGTGCCCATCTGTCAGAGACATCTTCTGACAGCATGAGTCACACTTCTTGAATCCCGACACTTTGGATTCTTTAGACATATCCAGAAAAAAGAAAAATCACAACTCTAAACTACTTTGGCCAACAGGCCAGCAACACTAAGAAGTAAAAACAGAACACTACCACAAAAAAACACAACATAAGATAGATTTTTGTTTTTTAAGACTAGGAATTCTCTAATTCAAACGGCTACCTAACCAAACGACTAAAACGCTACTACAGGGGGGAAGGGGGGGGGGATGGGAGATCTCTCTAAATTAAACGAGTTCTAAGGGGGGGGGACTACAATACACTAAGCACACTAACTAAATTTACTAGATATCACTATAAAATAACAACAATTACAATCCAAAAAACCCTAATCTGACAAAAAAAGGCAGATTAATAAAGTTATACAAGCCTTAGCCAGTAACCATGAACCTCGCAGCTGAGGCGACAAATGAAATCTGGGTAGCTAGTGCTAGGCATCATGGGATAAGGGGTAGCCTCGAGCCAGTAAACAGCTCTCAAGCTATAGAAGATGGCCGAGTCGGAGCTGAGGATGGGCTCCGATCCCAACCATCAAGAATGAAGGCGAGATTGACAGCTTAACATCTATCTATCCACAGGGGAATTTAAAATGTCATTTTTATCATCTGTGAGGTTCTGAAAATGCAGCCATGCAAACCTCCTCAAAACAGTACCTGTGGCCATAACCCTGGAAGTATCAACGAGTCATACACCCTGTAAACAATGAGCAGTGACCTGTGCAAAAGAAGTAACTAGATTATTTAAAGCAGATTTTCCCCACAAGAAGAAATGCAGATAAAACATTCCTCAAACTTTTACAATTACAGCAAACTAACATTTGAGCCTGACAATTCAAAATTCTAAAAAAAATCAAAGCTGCAAAAGTGTACACTTTTTTCCTATACTTATCAATAATATTCTCTACCTTATCAGAAAGGGTAGGATTGGAATTAACTAAATGTTCAGCAGAAGCTATAGTTGTTGGGACAGATCTGGGAATCGTGGATAGAAACATAAAAGACCAAGGAACCTTATATATCCTATTTGTCATTTTTTGGGACAGGTGGCCATCAGTAAAACTGCAGTAACACACAGATCTTCTAAAGCAGACAGAAAGAAAGAATAGGTGCAGGTTTTAGAAATTTAGGTACTTACGTATTATCGCAACCACAGCTTTTCTGCACTGACAGCATTCTCGGTTACATTCCATTCTTAACTGAAACATTGTGCTGCCGAGAATGCTGTCAATGCTGCCAATTTCGTGGTTGCAATACGGAGCAGCAAATCAATTATACCCTGACTCTCCTGAAGGCAATGGAGAAATGATAGCCTACGTTTCTGAACAGGGCTGACTAGACATTTACTGCTCAGAATCTCTGGTTGTGTTACGGTGCACTAAAATAGTTTGGTTAGGTGGCACCTGTTTATTTCAAACCATGTCGCTTTGCAATAAACATTTTCTACAACCATCAAAATTACTTAATCCTTAGACACCCTCAAAGGTGGGTGTGCAAGTTTGCACAAAACATATGCTATAACAAATGCTTATTATCGCCTAAAATTGTCCAAGGCAGGTAAACTCATTATTCACAATACGCTCCTTGTTTACAAATACAATGGAGGTTCCTATTTGCAATAGTTGTTTAAAGAAGTTTGCATATACTCCCCACAACCCGTGTTCCTCGAAAACACTCAAAACATTACTTTGTCGAGAACAGGCCTTCCACAATCAACCAACTACCACTCGCTGGTGCCACATAAAACCACAGCTGTGATTTTCACTGACAGCTGGACCTGAGACCAGTTTCACAAAGATTAATGAAATGACACTATGTCGAGCCTGTACAACTTGGGCCCTGTTACAACAGCAGGTCGTGGCTCCAGCAGACCACTTGGTGATCACTGCAACATACTTAACAATTGCAGCTTCTCAATTTATACACGCACAAAAAACGAAATTGGTACTTATGTATTATCGCAAACACAGCTTTTCTGCACTGACAGCATTTTAGGCAACATTCCGTTCTAATGTGAAACATCATGCTGCCGAGAATGCTGTCAATGCAGAAAAGCTGTGGTTGCAATAATACGTAACAAAATTTATTCTACAACAATTCATAGTATTATCTGATGGACTGAGAAACCTACGTTTTTCCACTGAAAACACTGGCACATTCTACTAACAGTCCCAAAAAAAGAGAACCCCCTACAGGAAGAATTAGGAATTGAGTTCTCAGAGTCTGAATCCGAAATCTGAGGAGAAAACCCTGTATCTGTTTCATCATCTTCCTGTTCAGATTCAGAATCTTGAATTTTTTCAGGAAAAGAGATATCCCTCTTTCCAAGAAAAGCACTGCAGTGTAAAATCTTACCATAGCAGTAAATGCCCTTCTTTTCACTGTTGCAATATTCTTCACTGAAGGGATCTCCTGCCAAGGATAGCCCAATGTCCGTCCAGTATACCAACCACTTTAGATTTTACAGGCACTGTATGTCACACACATGCTCAAGTAAAGTGTAGGACATAAAGGTAATGTACAGATGCAATTACTCAGACGTGAATTGCCACAGAAGTAACAAAATACCCACACGGGCAATGAAGAACATATATATCCAGAAGAAAAAAGTTCAGAAGGAAAAGGAAGTAAGAGCCCGTTGCCAGGAGGGTAACAAAAGACAGGGACAAGAGCCATAACAGAGGGGAGAAGGAGGAGGGACAGAATACTGAAACAGTAAGGAGAAAAATATCTATTGTTAAGATTTTACACAGCTTTAATATGTCTTCCATATCACTGTTGCAGTATTGTTCACTGAAGGGACAGTACAAGAGCTAAGAAGACTGGGAGGAGGAAGGCAGAGAAGAGCCCTCTACAAACCTATGTAGAACTTCCCTGGCAAAATCTGCCCTAGCCCTGGAAACAGTATCTAATTTATAACACTTTGTAAAAGTATAAACAGAGGACCAAGTAGCAGACTCAAGGATGGAATTGGCGTCCAACCCCTTGAAAAAGGCACCAGAAGAGGCAACTGCCCTAGTAGAATGTGCCTTTACAGATGAAGAAAGAATTTGACATGAAGGGAATAACAAAAAGAAATGGCCTTAAAGATCAAGGTGGAGAAGGTTTGCTTGGAGACAGCTAAACCAAAAGTCCTGGAATGAAATGAAACAAAAAGTTGCTCAGATTTACGAATAACCTATGTTTTATCCAAATAATAACTTAGGTTTATAGATTCATAGGTAAGCACTAGGCTACCTGCCCAAGGGCATTTAAAAGCCTAGCCAGTGTGTTAGCTTTCACCACCCCTTTAGATTAGTTCCCTGTGCTTCTGACCAGCAGAGCCATTAGTTCCCTGCGCCTCTGTCCAGCAGAGCCACTGCAGTGATCCCCGGGGTAAATTTTTTGTTTCCCATCCACCCGTCAAGGTTTCTCTTGAAGAGTGCTAGTGAGTGGCTCTGCCTGATGTATATTGGAATCTTGTTCCAAAGCATGGGTCAGGAATCTATCCCTCTAGCATGTCCTATTTATTGTTGTGGTAAGGTTTATATCCCTAGAGTGTGTGGCTCTCAGGGATTTGTTTTTTTTTTTAAGTGGAGCATATCCATCAATTCTGGGTTGGACATGGCCTTGTATGTCAAGCAGAGATCACCTCTGAGTAAGTAGTATGCAACAGAGTACCAGCTGGAGTTTCTTTAGTCGGGCTGCATAGGTCCATCTGTTTGAGGCCAGTAATCCTCTTGGTGAGGTACTTTTGTGGTTTTTCCAGCTGTTGCTGGGGTCTTGTAAGGTACATCCCAAATGGAGCGTTGTATTCTATAATGGGTCTAGTAACTGATGAGTAGAGAGGCACAATAACCTCCTTTGTTCTGGATGAGAACCCTTTTGAGATTAGGTGGGCCACGTAGAAGGATTTTCTAACCACCTTGGCAATATGATTATCAAAGGAGAGATTGCTATCTACTTGGGTCCCCAGATCCCTTATTACTTTTTCTGTATTTAGGGGACTACCACCTATGTGGTAGTTTGCAGGTACTTTGTTTTTTCCAAAGGGGATGACTATGCACTTTTTGGCATTCAGCTTGAGGCCATGATTTCGACACCAGGTATCCGTCTCAGTGAGACCCTTCTGGAGGGTGTCTGTATCAGCCGGAGAATCAATTATGGCCCGTAGTTTGCAGTCGTCTGCGAACTTGGTCAGCCAAAGTCCTCCTGTGCTTGCCTGTACCTCTGAGAAGTATATTCCGAACAGGAGTCCTAGGACCGAGCCCTGGGGGATGCCACTTGTAACTGGTTTAGAGTCGGACCTACAGTCTGCTACTCTCACCGTGTGGGTTCTGTCCGTGAGCCAATTTGCAACCCATCTCGTGACATAGGGGTTAATGTTCAGGTTGGTGGGTTTGTCTATAACACAAGAATGGGGAATGGTGTTGAAAGCCTTTGCGAGGTCTAGGTAAGCTGAGTGGACCTCCTTACCCTCATCTAATGCCTTGGTAACTGTCACAAAGAAGTCCACCAGGTTTAGGAGGTATGATCTGCACTTAACAAAGCCAAACTGGGTGGGGTCCAAACTTTGGAGGTTCCCAATGTCTCTGTTAACGAGTTCCATGATGATATGCTCGATTGCCTTGCAGACCACTCTAGTCAGGCGTATAGGGCGATAGTTCCCGGGGTCCGTTGTGGCGCCACCTTTGTGGAGTAGGATAACTGTTGCTGTGCACTACTCTGTGGGTATGTAGCCTGTAGAGAAGCTGAGTTTGAACAGTGTGTTTAGGTGAGGGGTTAGTTCATTTTGGAGCTCTTGTAAGACACAGCCTGGGACACTGTCTGGTCCCATTGAGGCTGTGTTTTTGGCTTTGGATAGGGCTGTTTTAACCTGTGTGTCAGTTATTGCCAGGGCCTTGCATTCTTCTGGTATGGTTATGGGCCCTTTAGGGAGGTGAGAAGAGTGTGAAGTTTGCACTGAACCTGTCTGCCAAAATGTTGGCAATATCAGTCGGTTCAATGTATTTTGTGCCATTCTGCACCAACTCAGAGTAGATCTGAGAGTTTCCACTTAGGTTCTTGACATAGCTAAAGAATGCTTTGTGGTTATCTTTGGAGTCCTTGGCAATTTTTCTTTTGAAGCTAGCCTTGGATGATTTAATGAGGGATCATAGTTTCTTGCTGATACTGATCAGGGATGTCTTTCCTTCTAGGGATTTTGCTCTTATCTGTACTAGTTTCCTCCTCCTATTGTAGAGCCTGTTTATGGCAGGAGTCCACCAGACTGGTTTCCTTTTCTTGGAGGAGTGAGTCTTGGTTTAACTTGGGATAGCATGATCCATGCATTCCTTCAGATAATCGCAGAATGCCTCTGTATAGGTTTCAGCAGCTTGGACAGCACTGTCCATTGGCGTGGGGGCTGTGAACCTTTCCACCTCAGTCTTAAGCAATGTGAAGTTTGCTTTTGAAAAGTTTTTCACAGTGGTTTCCTTGACTGGGGTTGGGGGCGGAATGTGGACATCCAGAGTGATTAGTCTATGGTCTGATCTAACCAGCGAGGTGTTAAGTCAGGTATGGAACACCGGTCGCCCATGTTGGTGATGACCAGGTCCAATATGTTGTTCCCTCTGGTGGGGGTGCTGACCAGTTGATCTAGGGCATTCAAGTTTATAAATTCTAGAAAGCATTGGGCAAGGGAGTTAGTACTGGAGTAGTTTTCACAGTTTATGTTTGGGTAGTTGAAATCACCCAGTATTAGGGTGTTTGGTAGGACCTTCATATTTCCCAGTGTCTCCAGAAATGCGGAACGGGGGTCCTGGGTCATGGTGGGTATTCTGTAGCAAGCTACAATTTGGATTGCAGTTTTGCCCGTTAGTTGCAGTTGGATGATCTCTGATGCATCGTGCTGCGCCACTAACCTGGAGGTGTGAGTATCCTTGATGAATATGGATACACCCCTGCCTTTTGTGGTTCGGTCCGGGTTCTGTGGCCAAAAGGTATGGTATGAGTCATAGCCTGGTAGTGCTGGGGTGCTCTCTGGAGCCTTAAACCAGGTTTCTGTTACTGCACAGATATCAATGTTCTCCAAACTGCGGAGTGCCTCGAGTGCGTGCATTTTGAGGTTTAAACTTTTGGCATTGAGTAGCATTACCCTCAGTTTTTGGTTACTTGTGCTATTTACGGTGGTGGGTTTGTCTTTTGAGCCTTGCCTAAAAAGGCACTATGGGGGCGGCAAGAGCCTTTGCCAATATTCGAAAGCCTAAGGGTGACAGGTGCAAGCCACCTCTTGCGAAGAAACGTGGCTTGACGAGCATGTCATATCTGAGCTGTCCCCGCAGGTCCAAGGACTAGAGAACCTTCTCACTGGCAGAAGGCAGAGAAGGAAAAAATGAAGTTGACTAGACTGATTAATGGACAATTTTGTAACCACCTTGGGCATAAAAGAAGGATTAGTATGAAGAAACACCCTGTCTCTGTGAAAAATTAAAAAAGCAAGAATAGTCATAGAAGCCTGAAGTTCAGACATTCTCTTGGCAGTAGCAACAGCTAACAGCAGAACAGTCTTCCAAGTACAAAGTCGCAAGGAAGCTGAACAAACAGCTTCGAAAGGAGCAAGAGTCAATTTTTCAAAAACAAAACTGAGTCCCAAGGAGGAGAAATAGGCTTTTGCTGGGGCCTGCTACAAAAGATACCGTTAAAAAATTGCTTGACTTCAAACAGATGCCAAAGGAGGGTTCAAGGGCAGACAAGAAGAGATAGCTGGCATATGAGCAACTCATTCCCTCCAGTACAGCTCTTTTGATTGTGTACCTTTAACTCCTAGTGGGGGTGGCTTGAGCCTTTAAAAATAAAGTTATCACCTTACAATTTTAACAAATACTCATTGACATAGGTCAAATATGAATACAATTGTGTTTGCCATCGTGTATGCCGCAAGATAAAATATTCTGTTACCTTGTATAGGACATGGTTTTGGAATTATTAATGCAAATATGAACAAGCAATATTTGATGCCTAGAGGAGCAGTAGGAGGTAACTGCAGATGCACCTGGAGGCGTCACTCGGATGTAATGAGTCTGAAAAATATGCCAAGCCAGCATGCAGCAGATCACACAAGTGAGAGAGAACCAAAGGAACCCCTACTGAGAAGGGATCCTGATGGTGAGAGAGGCCTTTTCCATTCAAACATATCTGATTTTCAAGTTGTGGGTTTCCTGGCCTCCTGCAGAACCTGAAGCATGTCCGCAGAAAAGAGGTGCCTAAAAGGGGATCAAAATCCTATCACCTACAGTGTCATCTGAAGATTGGACAATTGAGGATGGATAAGAGATCCCTTGTTTTGTGTGAAAAGATCTACCCAGTGAAGTAACCTGTGGTGATTGTCCCTTGCTAGACAACAAAGAGGGAGGAAAGGAAGTCACCAGCAAGACTTTGGGAGAGTCCTGCTTAATCTTGTGCTGAACTCTTGGCAGCAGAGGAAGGGGAGAAAAGGCATTCCCTTCCATGAAAAAGACAGGGGAGTCCACTTTCCAAGTCAGAGGACTGGGTATTCTTGAGCAGAATTAGGGAAGATGTCTGTTCAGGGGGGAGGCAAAAAGATCTACTTGAGGAATACCACACCGATGGACTATATCCAGAAACACATCTCTGTGAAGCATCCATTTCTTAGCCTGTGTTCTGGACATGCTCAGAGTCTGTCACTAGAAGAGGTCAGCAGTAGCTGTCCCAAAAAGATTTTTATTATCCAAAGGAGCATCCAAACGTTTGGCAAGGGCTGAAGACAAAGTCAAGAATAATGCCTTTTCACAGAACCAAAAGCAGCAACCCTGAAAGAGGCATCAGTAGCACTGTAACTGCATTTTATGGAGTGGCAAGCGACCTAGGAAGTGAACCCAAATGTGGAAAGAGTTGAATCTTTCCTTTCTGAATCAGGCAGAAGAGAGACAACCTTAACACTGAAAGGACAGCCAAGACATACCTGGTCAACTGGGTTTGGTACTTAACAGCCCAAAATGACAAAGTGTCAGCAGTACATACTTTCTTTTTTTGGGTCTACATTATATAGTCAAAGTTTCAAAACTTTGAACCTCACATGAGCGAAGTTCGAAACATCGACTATATAATAACATAAAAAAAACAAAACTTACCTTACCGCTCTGAGCAGGGGGGCAAGCACCCCTGCACCCCCCACACACCCCTACTTAAATATCCCAACTCCAAAAACGCACTTCAGTGCAGAAAGGGAAAATTTCCCATTCTGCGCATGAAAAGCCGTTGACTTTCACCTTCAATCTTTCCGATGTTCAATCATAAGATGTCGACCATCTATGATTTGAACTTTTTTTACCCAGCCTTTCCATAGCTCTACTATCCTTATCAGAAGGAAGGAACTTAGAAGAAGGCAAAAGTTTAGAAGGTTTATCAGTTGAAATAGAAACCACAGAGGGGGTCAGCAGAAGGGCATTTAAACAAAAATTTGCAGTTCTCACGCACACTGTAGAACCTATCAGGTTTCTTATGGGCCAGGGAACTGACAGTCAGGAGCTACAAAGGCAGCAGAGAAGGTGTCCAAAAGTGCTACCAGCACAAGAGGAACTGCAGTCGGCTTGTAGAAGCTCATAGCATTTCTTCTGGATGTCAGAGACCTGGAAGCGATCTGACTTAAAGTACTCCATCACATGAGCAACAGTATCCCCAAAAGGTAATTCTTCCAAGAAGGAATCTAGACTGAAAGAATCCTCTTCTTCTGAGCCATAGTCTAGAAAAGAAGGAATTTGAAAGGAGTATACAAGGGATTCCTCTCCAGAATCTGGGTCCTCATCTGAGGAATCTGGTTCCCTTGTCCTCTTGTCAACCATGGAGGAGCAGGGACTGACACCCCTTCAGGAGGCTTCAAGACCATTAAACAAGCCTTGAGAAAAATCCTGCCATTCATGTTGGGGATCTTTAGCAATACGGGTAATGTGCTTGGTCCTTTGCTTTTTCTTAAGCGGGGTGTCTGCTCTAATAAACCGTCAGCGGCTCAGTGCCTTGATGGAATTCAATGATCACAGTTGGAATCTCTTCCCAGACTAAGATTTGAGGAATTCCCTCAAAAATAATCAGCTGCGATTCCCCCACAACATCCAGAGGATACATCTGTAAAGCCTCAGAGGAAGTGCGAGAACTCGGATCCATACCGGCCTCCGAAAGGGTCGCTGCAAAGGAATGCAATGCAAACACCACACAGTCTTCAGGGTTTTCACTAGCTTCAATAGAGGAGTCCAGTGAAGGCTGGACAGCAACCGGCTTAGACCTAGACTTTTTGGCCTTCTTCTTGGGAGACAGCTGTCCCTTGGGATAGGAGGATTCCACCACAGCACCATGAGCCAACAATTTAAGACACTGGTTCTCAAGGTATATGGAGAGGGAAGAAAAGAGATTAGAGAGAGTCTTGGGGACACACACTTAGACAGAGCACTGTGTTTGGTAGTAAGAAGCACCTAGGCAAAAAAAGACACTGACTGTAATGATCTTTATGGGGAATCTGCCTCCCACACTGGCAATATCTCCTCTTGGATGACATAAAAACAACTACAATACTGACAAAAAAATGAGAGAGAGAGAGAAGAAACCCTAACAGGGCACTTACCTAAAAATAGCTTGGTAACCAGCACAGCAAGACAGCCATTCAGACTGACATTTAATAATGGCATCTGGACTGGTGGCAAAGAAGTTCTGAGTAAATGTGTCTGTACATCACCTTTATGCCCTACGCTTTATGCCGCTCTATACAGCGAGCATATGTGTGATGTATGCTACCTACAAAATCTAAAGGCTTTGGTATACTGGCCAATGTTGGGCAATCCATGGCAGGAGATCCCTTCAGGGAAAAATACTAGAACAGTGACAAGAAAGGATGTCTACTTTACAAGAAGGATCAATAGCCTGAATTAAACATTGGGCCAGACTGAGTAAACTACTCCTAAGAGGAGGAGTAGACATGTGCTTAGTTTTTCATTTCCTTTTGACATGAAAAATGGTGCAAACCATGTTACTAATGGTAGCAGCAGCTTTCCCAGGGATATGCATTCTGATGCAACAGGGAAGCCTTCCCTGTTCACTCTCCAAGGACCGACAGCAATGGCTCTCCTTTGCCTAGTGAAAGACTCCAACAGCCACAGAGGATGTTGTTAACCCCAGTCCACAGTGGCTGTAGGTGCTACACACCAGATGGATCCAGGGTAAAACATGAGTGGTATGAGGCATGACAAATGGCCACTACAGCACAGTCACCCACCTGAGACTGAGAAAAATTGCTAGCTTGCTGTGGTGGCAAAGGCTTTTGCTTAACAACAACTTTTTGTGGCTGGAAGAAGGACCAACCATGGGACTGGTATTTTTCTCCACTGTCAAGCCAAAAATAGTGCCTCTTTCCCAGGAAAACAAGAGTAAAAAGCAAATGAAAATATTTTGCCAGCCAGAAAAAAAGTAAAACAGAATTTCACCACAGGAAAAAAAAGTCTTTCAGTAATTTTACACAACTGTTAAATTGACAGGAAAAAAAAAAAAAAAAAAAGAGTCCTCCCTTTAAAAGTCCAATACAGTCTCTCGACAGTCTGTTAAAACACACGTCTAGCATTAAAATAACCTTCCTGAAGAGGAAAGTGATAAAATACTAACAATAGTTAGAAATTAAAATACTTACCATAATTAGCTACCTGAATCTTGGATGGCCCTCACCGAAGGATATCCCAGAGAACTGCTGAACCAAAGGCAGGTCTACTTCTGGAGATTAGGTCCAATGTGTAGTGAGTAACAAAGGTAAGATCATTGGACCATGTTGCTGTTGCACAAATATCATCAATAGAAGTTCTCAACCAAGAAACAGATTAAGTGACCATGGATCTAGATGAGTGGCCTTTAGGTGGTTTTCATAGAGAAATGCCTTGTTGGGAATATATCTGAGAAATGCAATCAGTTATCCATTTATCCAATGTAACTTTAGATACTGGATAACCCAGTCAATTTGTTGAGAAGGATAGAAACAGCTGATCTTATTTTCTGATTTCTTTAGTTCTATGACTATAAAAATGTAACTGTCTGTTCAGATCTGGGAAATGTAGTATACATATTCTCCTTTGTTTGAAAAAAGACGAGAACATTAATGGATTGGTTAATGTTAGATTCAGAAGCCACTTTAGGTAAAGAGGAAGGGTCTTGTCTGTAAAATGACCCTGTCTTCATGGAAAACAATGTACAGAGTTTTTGATGAAAGATCCTGGAGTTCAGAATTTTTTTTTTGCCGAAGTAAATGCTAGTAGGATGGGTGTTCCATGACAGGAATGTTAAGTAAATATTTGCTGAAGGTTCAAAGGGTTTCGGAGTTGGACCTTACAGTACCACATTCAAATCCCAGGGAGGTGAAGGATCTTTTACTTGGAGTCTAATAAATGTAACTTGGAAGAGGCCAAACAATATTTTTTTATCTCCCGTATGAAAATTTGATATAGCTGCCAACTGTAGTTTAACTGTAGAAAAACTAGTCACTTCTTTGAAAAGAGCAGCTAGAAAATCAAGAACAGCAGAGACGGGGCAGTAAAGGGGTCAACATTGTTTCTTAATGCCTAAAGGGAAGATCTTTTCCATTTGTTCTTGTACATCTTTTTTGGTGGAGTCTTTTTGTGATGATAAAATGGTATGTACTGGGGAAGAAAGCTTGGGCTGGCTGGCTATTACTGGAACTGGAGAAACCATGTGGTTAGCTTGAGGGCTTGGATATTGGGATGGCTCATCCCTTATAAGATCTGGAGATAGGCCCATTATCCAAGGAGGATAATGAAGATGAGACCAAAGGAAGGTGAACTAGACCTGGCAAGACCAGAATGGTGCAATGACAACAACTGAGCTCCTCAACCGAATTGCTAACTGCGTTCTGTAGAAATTTGGGGATCAAAGGAAGTGGAGGATAGGTGTAAAGGAGACCAGATGGCCAAATATGAACTAGTGCATCTGTTGGTGACTCCTGCAGGGGGGTGATCAGGGCAAAATACCTGCTGCACTTGTTGTTGGGAGATGCAAAGAGTTTGCAGCAAGGATGGCCCCCACAACAGAAAATTTTCTCTGCCACTGACTATTCAATAGACCACTTGTGAGGCATCAGAATGGATCTGCTGAGTTTGTCTGCTTGCATGCTGGATTTCCCTGGAATGCGTGTTGCAGCTAGAAAGCAGTTGGTGGAGATTGCCCATAGCCATCCTCTCATAGCCTTCTGGCAGAGAGGGTAAGACTGGGTTCCCCCTTGTTTGTTGATATACCAGACTGCAGGCATGTTGTTGGTCTGAAGTGCAATAGTCCCTAAAGGAAGAGCATCATAACATCACAGGAAGTTACTAGGCTATTGGCCCTGATGCCCTAATAAGCCTAGCCAACAGTTTAGCCCATGTTAAACAAGCCAGTACCTGATGCCCCTGTCCAGCAGGGACACAAGTGGAATCCCAGGGGGTGCATTTTCTGTTTCCCATCCAATTATCCAGGTTGCTGTTAAAAAGGGATAATGAGGTACTCTGCTTGACATGGAAAGGGAGTCTCTATTCCACGGATTGGGGGGTCTCTGGGACACAAAACTGTCCTGCCAAAAGTCCTACTGACATCACAGACCAGGTTGAGGTTGTGCATGCGGGTTACTCAAGTGGAGCTTGACCTGCAGACATGTAGCAGTCTCATCAAGGCGGGGTCTGAGATTGCTCTGTATGCCAGAGACAGGTCACCTCTGAGGAGTCTGTATGAAACTGAGTAGAGGGACTGGGCTTTTAGCCTACCTGTGTATGGTAGATGCTTGAGGCCCTGGATTCTCCTGGTGAGGAACTTCTGTGGTTCCTCCAGCTGCTGCATGTGCTTTGCGAGGTACATGCTGAAAGAGGCGCTGCACTCAATAATGGGCCTTATAAAGGAAGAATACAGGGATGTTATGACCCCCTTGTTCCTGGATGAGATACCCTTACTTATGAAGTGGGCCATTAGAAAGTCTCCTGTACAACAGGAGCAACATGGTGGTCAAAATTCAGGTTGCTATCAATCTGGGTGCCCAAATCCCTCATGACTTATTGCGTGCTTAGGACATTGTTATTAATGTGATAATATGTGGGGACATCACTCTCCCCAAAGGGGATGATGATGCATTTTTTTGGTATTCAGCTTGAGGCCATGTTTCTGGCATCAGTCATTTGTTTGGCTGAGACCCTCTTGGAGGATGTCCACATCACTAGGGGAATTGATGATAACACCCAGCTTGCAGTCATCTGCAAACTTGGTCAGCCATAGCCCACTGGTTTTGGCCTGCACCTCAGAAAAGTATATCCCAAACAACAGCGGGCCTAAGACTGATCCCTGGGTTATGCCGCTCGTTACAGGTCTACTGCTTGAAGTGGCTTCCCCTATTCTGACTAGGTGTGTTCTATCAGTGACCCCAGTTTGCTACCCATCTGGTAACATAAGGCTTGATGTCTAGATGAGAGAGTTTATCTATTATACTCGAGTGGGGAATAGTGTCGAAGGTTTTGGCCACGTTAGGGGAGGTGGTGTGCACAGTCTTCCCCTCGTCAATGGCTTTGGTGACAGTCTCACAGAAGTTGACCAAATTTAACAGACATGACCTCCCCTTGACGAAGCCAAACTGAGTGGGATCAAGTGTTTGGAGGTTGCCAATATCCTTGCTAATGAGGTCCACGATAATCCGTTCCATGGCCTTGCAGATCACGCTAGTTAGGCTGATGGGTCTATAATTTCCCAGATCAGTGGACGAGCCACCTTTGTGCAAAGGGATGACAGTGGCTGTCCTCCACTCAGGTAGGACGAAGCTGGTACTCAGGCTTTGGTTGAATAGGGCACCTAATGGTGCTGCAAGTTCCTGCCTGAGTTCATGTAGGATGCAGCCTGGGATGTTATCGGGTCCCATGGAGGCTCTACTTGTTGCCTTTGAGACAGCCGTGATGACCTGTTCCCTAGATATAAGGGGAAGGGGGCAGGTATTGGGGATGTCCAGATTTACTGATGGGGGAACACAGGCGTGAAGGTTTCGCTGAATCTGTCAGCCAGCAAGTTGGCTATATCAACAGCATTTGTGTATGTGGTGCTCTTCACCACCAGTTCTGAGCAGATTTGTGTGTTTCCTTTGAGATTGTGGACAAATGTGAAGAAGGCCTTATGATTGTCTCCAGTAGATGTGGCCAATTTGGACTTAAAGTTTGCTTTGGAGGATTTCACTAGTGCTCTTATTTGCTTGTTCAGGCTAAGGAGAGATTGCTTCCATTTGAGCACCTGCTCCTTCTTGGTCATGGACTGCAATTTTTTTCCTTTTGATATTGAGTTTATTTATTGTGGATGTTCACCAGACAGGTTTACTCTTCCATGCGGAGGATGATTTTGTCCTGTTGGGTATTCCTGATTCCATGCATCTATATAAATGCTTGTATAGTATTTAGGTGTAATTCTGGACATTGTGCCAGTTCCTACAGAGGAAGAGGGGCCTGTGAAGCTATTTATACCATCCCTCAGAAGGTTGTAATCAGCTTTGGAGAAGTTTTTTGTTTGACTGTAGCTGGGGGGGGGGGGGGGGTTGAGGGAGATGGTAACTTTGAACGTGACCACTTTATGGTCGGATCTTACCAGGGAGGATGATACTGTAGGGATGCTGCAGTGGTTACTTATGTTGGTTAATACCAAATCTAAGATATTATCACCTCTTGTGGGGGTACAGACTAGCTGTTCCAAGCCGTTTGCATTGAAAAAAAATCAAGGAATCTCTGGGCAATTTTGTTCTGGCATGAGTAGTTCTTCCAATTTATGCTTGGGTAGTTAAAGTTGTCCAGGATCAGGGAAAAGGATTGAATCTTAATAGATTCGAAGAGGGTCTTGTCAATGGTTAACTGCACCTGGAGTGCCTCCTGTGAGTCATACTGTTTGATCAGCTTGGAGGTTTGTATGCCTTTAATATACATTGAACCCTCACTTCCTTTGCCATCTGGAAATGCCTGCAGTCCTAAAAGGTCTGCTCACATCTCCAGGACGTCAATATGCAAATCAGAATGTTGACATGTGAATTGGTCTCTCAGGGTGACCAAGTGCCTTGGACCGTCCTTCCCAAGTAATGCCCTCCCACCCCAACTGGGAGGTGTCCATAGTCACTGTGGCCATTGGGGGTGGTAAAACAAAGGGTCAGCCTAGGTAAATGCCATTTGACTGGATCCACCAGTGGATGCGGTGTTTGCAAACTGGAGTAAGCTTGACTGGAAAAGATATGGGTTGTCGAGGAAGAGACCATTGAACAGCTAGAGTATATTGAAGAACACGCATACAGTAATGTGCTAAAGGAAGTAGGACTATTGCTGCTGCCATGGACCCTAAAGCTTGAAAAATTAATTTGGTTGGAGGATGGGATGGACTCTGACGAACCTGAGAACTCAGTGCGTCTATGTGATGAGCAAGTAAAGAGGCACACGCATATAGTAATATGCTAAAGGAAGTAGGACTATTGCTGCTGGTATAGACCCTAAAGCTTGAAAAATTAATCTGGCTAGAAGATGGGATGGACTCTGATGAACCTGAGTACTCAGTGCATCTATGTGATGAGCAAGTAAAGAGGCAATCTGTGTTGTTGTGTTCAGATGTGTGCCAATAAACTCCAGGTTCTGTACCAATGTCAGATTTGACTTCGTACAGTTGACTTTCACCCCTCGTGAGTTACAAATCTGGAGCAAACAGTCTCTGGATTGTTGCAAAAGATGAATAGTGGGGGCGGTGAAGAGCCAGTTGCCCAAGTACAGAAACACTTAGAATCCTTTTAGTCTCAAGTGAACTGCCTCAAATGCCATACATTTAGTGAACACTCTGGGGACTGTGGTGAGTCCAAAGGGAAGGGCTCTGAATTGGTAACGACGGACTCCCAGCCGAAAGTGTGCCTTTGGGAACGCCTGTTTGTTTTGATGTGATTAATATACATCCTGAAGATCTATGGAGCATATCCAATTGTCCTTGAGAAGAAATGGCAGGATGGACTGGACCGTGACCATTGGGAACTTTGACATTTTCACTACTGATTTAGTTTGCAAGACCCAAAATTGGTCTCAGGTCCCCTGTCTTTCTAGGCACTAAAAAAACATAAGTTCCAAATCTTGTTTGGTCTAGTGGGACCTCCTGGAGGACTTCTTTCTAGCAGCTTTTGAATTTCTTGTGCAGCTGCCTTCCTCTGACTAGGTGAAACATTGGGAAACTACTTTTGATTGTAGATTGGCAGTTGGGAAAATGTTATGAAGCAAACTCTGGATTTTAGCACGCAGGTACTTTCTGTTATAGCAGCCCAGGCATCTGAGTGCAAGGGCAACCCCCCCCCCAACTGCCTCCAGAGGTGGGCAGTTGGGCAGCACTTCAGGAGCTCTGAAATGGGCTATCCAGAAAGGAATCATGGAAACTATGATTTTGCAGGCTTCCTCTGCCTTAACAGAGGTGTCTACTATTAGAACTACCTCCTCCACCTCTTAAAGATTTGCCTCCAAGCGGATCTTGGAAAGGTCCCTGGGATTTGTGAAAATACATTTTCTTGCCACCTCTGATTTCTACAGAAAGTTCATTGAGGGGCAGAAACTTGATTCCCATGGTAGACAGGGTCTTTCCTTCTTGTTCACTGTGGGTAAGCATTTCTTTCACAGATGGACCAAACAAAGACGGTCTGTCAAAAGGAGGACTGATGAAGGATGTCTTGAAAAGCTTAACAAAGTTGCACAGCCGCATCCAGGCATGTCTCTTTACAGCAATGCTGAACTGACAGCCCCTTTCAGCTGCATGAGAGACCAACCTCATGGAAGTGTTGGAAACTGACAAAAGAGTGGCCAGCTGAGAATACGATCTTTTGGAATCCTTTGCAGACATGGACTGAGAGATTCAGAATTTGGCTGTTCTTTCGTCAAATCTCTCTGTAGCCTTGTAAAGTGCTCCAGATAATTAAAGAACCTCAAAGCGATGGTCACTGAGGCAAAAACTCACTTTTTGAATCTGTCCAGTGCCCTAGGCTTTCTGCTTTGCATGTGGACAGAAGAGCTCTGCTAGCTCTTTTTTAGTGGCTGCTGCCACCACATCTACAGGGACTCTTTCATCTTTTTGGGGGGGGGGGGGGTCTAAGAATTTGTCAGGCTGACGTGGTATTGGTTCAATGGAATTCGGCTCCTTCCATGCCTGGTGAGAGACTAGATCAACAAGTTCATCCTCTGGGGGAGCATCCATGAAGTAAAAGGGCCAGAACCAAGTGCCTCCAGAAATACTGACTTCTCTTTATCAGAAGACCAACAACCTTTTTGCTTAAGGATCACTAATATGTCTCCAAAGGAGATGTCATCAAGTGGTTGTTTGGGGGACCCTCCTCCTTCCTTGAAATCACTACTTTCAGTGAAAGATTCCAATGAAGATTCTATGTGCCTCCTCTTGCATGTTCTCTTCCGATGGACCTCCTCAGGGGATGTTCGGGGGAGGTGTCAAAAGAAAGAGGGAGTTCCCTCTATCGGAACCTACTGGAAGCTAGGTGGAAACGGCTGTCCCTGTGGAATAGGTCTGATGGACTCAGAGCTTGGAATTGAGATGGGAATAAGGGGAGGATCCAAAGGAAGAGAAAACTATTTCTAGAAGATGAAAAAGCCCTTTCCACAGCCTCAAAGACAGATGGACCCGGAGAACCTATGGCCACCCACACCAGAGCCGAGTGTTCCAGTACTGGTAGATCACAACTACAAGTGGATCCATGCCTGGAGGAGGGAACCAGACCCCAGCTGCCCCGGCTCTGGGACCCATTCCGATCCAAAGGAATAGGAGCAGAAATGGTCAGAGATGCTGTCAGAGTTAAGAAAGTAATTCTGTTCGCATCCAACTTCAGAACTCTCAGAACCGTCAGATCCTGGGGCTCTGAAACTGAAGGCCGAATCAGAGAAGAAGATAACACTATGTGGGTAGTGGTGGGAAAACTCACGGATCCAATAAGGGATGGAGCTGAGATAGCCCCCATCTGGATCTCAGGAACTTTTGCATCATCCTATCCACGTCTGCTTCGGAAAGACTTTTAGAGGATCTGGTGGATGATGTGGTTTACTGGGGCCTAGAGTGCTTCTTGGAAGTTCACATAAAAAGGGAATGGAGCCTAGGAGAAATCAGATCCAAAAGAACCTCAGGAGAATGGCTCTAGGAGTGTATGATGTACTAGACTTCGCATCTGAGGGCTTGGGATCTGTAATCTGAGTTGTAGGGCTTGCTCATATGATAGTCCGATACAATGGTTTAGGATCCACAGATTTTGGCTCTAGAGTGCATACTTTTGGGTCCGAAGAATACTTTTGGGTCCGAAGAAGTCAGAGCTAATATTTCTGAAACTTTATGAGGTGGTTCCAAAGAAGTCCTAGGACACTTTTGTAGTGAAAGTTTTCTATGCTCTGAAAGAGCTTTAGTGGTCTTATTTGGGGTTTGAGCCCCTGGAAAAGATGTAGTTGAGGGAGGAAACAAACCCTTCTGGGTAAATTTACTGTATCCGTCAGCTAAAGCTCTTGTATTGAAAGCTGCAAATATTGAGCAGTTTGTATTTAGATGTGGTTTTTATTCCTTGGAGGCATCTTGCAGGGCTGCAGTTACTGATCTGTGATTAGAAGGCGTGCCTGGCTCAAGGAGCAAAATCTGCCTGATCATGTTAAAGCTAAATTGTTGGATGCACCTTTACAGCATGATACTCTGGTAATAAGGCAGAAGAGGTTTTAAAGGAAATGGAAGACAAAGCTAAATCTATGCAAACTGTAAAAGATTTCTTACAAGTGCAGCCACCCAGATTCAGTAGGCACTGGCCTACTAAAAATTGTTCCCTTCCTGTGTCCAACAGAGCCTCACAAGGCAAATCCAGGTGCTCAAAAGGCTCTAGATACCAATCACAGGGTTCTTACAGGTCAAAGCAATGGGGTGCCTCTACCTCCAAATCTGGAGGAAACAAAGCACAACCCTACAGTAAGCAGTCTCAAAGACTTCCCTCTACCATCACCAAGCGCTATCTTTTGGCTGCCCCCTTGGGGGGGAAATTAGCACTTCATGCTCAAAACTGGCAGTTAATTACCCAGCACAAGTGGGTATTAAACATAGTATCCCAGGGGTACAGATTTAATTTCCATACTTTGCCAATTCCAAACGGTTGGCCAGATCTGCCACAAAAGCAATGGGCAGAGGCTCAGAAACAAGTTACGTCCCTCATGGATATGGGAGCTATTTAACCAGTACCAGAATAGGAAAAAGGACAAGGATTTTATTCAAGACTGTTCCTGGTACCCAGAAAAGACAATGACTGGCGTCCAATACTGGACTTACCAATTTTGAACACGTTCTTGGACATCCCAAAATTCAAAATGCTGACTTTACAACAGCTACTGCCCATGCTGGGCAAGAACACTTGGTTAGTGACTCTAGACTTAAAAGAGGCATACCTGCATATCCCAATAAGGGAATCATGCAGAAGATACCTCCGCTTCAAGGCAGGTTTTATGCATTATCAATTCTCTGCACTGCCCTTTGGCTTATCACTGCGCCCAGGGTCTTTACAAAGTGCCTGGCACCAGTAATTGCATTTTGCAGACAGAGAAGCATACAAATCTATTCTTACTTGGACGACTGTCTCATTCAAGCAGAGGACAAGGACACTCTTCTACAACATCTGGCATTTGTAAAAAGGCTTCTAACATGCCCAGGGTACACAATAAACGAAAAGAAATCACAACTGGTACCCTCTCAAAAAATTACATTCCTGGGTGCAAGCTTGAATACAACTGCCCAGATGGCTTACCTTACGCCAGACAAAGACAACTGACTATATACTTCAAACAGATGGCAACAAAAACCCAGTTATCTGCAAGACAAATTCTGAAGGCTTTGGGGTTCATGGCATCCTGCATTCTACTAAGTCCATATGCAAGACTGCATATGAGGAAACTATAATGGTATCTAAAAAGTTTATGGAGTCAACATTGTCACAGTCTAGAAACAATGATTCCTTTCATTCCCTGCCTACAACAGGAGTTTCTTTGGTGGGCAGAGACATGTCACCAGAACAAGGGACGGTTTTTCACTCTACCCCCTGCCACCGAAACCTTAACTACAGATGCATCAGACTATGCTTGGGGGGCCCACCTGTCGGGGAGATGCATTCAGGGCATATGGAGCCCAAAACAAATGCATCTGCATATCAAGCAGAAAGAGATGCTAGCTGTTCAGAATGCCCTGACAGTCTTCAAGGACTTTCTTCATCCAGGACAACTACTGATAAAGACAGACAACACCACGGTTATGTGGTACATAAACAAGCAGGGGGGTACACATTCCTACCCCCTTTGCAGACTAGCCATGGCATTTACCAAGTACACCCTCAAGCTCAATTCCTGCCAGGAAAACAGAATACTCTGGCAGATGACCTAAGCAGAAATCTTATGGACCCTCACGAGTGGAAACTGGATCCACAAGTCTTCAGCATGTTAACACAAAAATGGGGGAGCCCAGACATAGACCTATTTGCCTCTCCACAAAATTATCAACTGGACAAATTCTGCACAAGGAAATATCACAGACAAGCATGGAAAGTGGATGCCCTATCCTTCATTTGGAAAAACCTATCAGTCAATGCCTTTCCTCCTCTGCCTCTTCTCCCCAAGGTCTTATTAAAGGTCAGACAGGAAAAATCAAAAATTATCCTAATTGCCCCTGACTGGCCTCGCCAGCATTGGTACCCAATTCTAAGGAATATGCCTCAACTCCCTCCTTGGTACTTGCCTCAAATACCTCATCTACTGTCTCAGCACAGCAATCAAATTCTGCACACTCCGCTCCAAACTCTGAGCCTGGCAGCATGGCTGATCATGTAATTCAAACAACACCTCTCAGTAAAGCTGTGATGGATGTCATTTTGGAAGCCACTAGAAAATATTTTGCTGATAAATGGAAGAGGTTCTGTGCTTGGAACCAAGCACAAGGAACGGACACAGCAAAACCAAATATTCCTCAGATTTTACAATACTTGACTGAGATGCTTGACAAGGGCCTATCTTTTTCTTCAATAAAAATCCATGCCTCTGCCATCTTGGCTCATTACAACATGGAGCCTCCCATCTTTTCTCATCCTCTGCTAAAATAAGAAGTTATGTACCTACCATAACGTTTCATGTTAGTTGTCTTCTTCTCGCCTTCTTTCTTGCTGGATGGGTTCGGAGCCGAACCTCGGCTCCGACTCGGCCAATACTAAAGCTCGAGAGCTAATTCCACCGGCTCGAGGCTCCCCTATATCCCACAATGCTAGGCGGTAACCACTCAGATCTCGTTTGATAGCTAAACCAAGCAGTTCTGGTCTCCACAGTATGGAGAAAAAAGAACCCACCTCTATATAACCCTGAATGTAAGCTACCACAAACATAAAAGGGGGAATAGAGGTGGTAGAACATGTGGGAAGGAAAACTCCAAAGGAAGATCCCAAAATTTCCTATCGGTCTGTCCAGGCTAGGGGGAAGGAGGGTGGGACGCAAGAAAGAAGGCGAGAAGAAGACAACTAACATGGAACGTTATGGTAGGTACATAACTTCTTAATGTTAAGTTGTCAATCTCGCCTTCATTCTTGCTGGATGGGACTGCGTCCCTAGCACCTTATTCCGGGTGGCCTATCGGAACAGACTCTTGAGAACAGTGGAACCAAAGCTGGCACGGTTTCTGGAGGCCATATCCAATTTGTAATGTAAAATGAAGGTATGAGGAGAAGCCCAAGTAGCTGCTGCACAAATGGAATCTATTGGCAGCCTGTCCTGAAAAGCTACAGATGTAGCTAATGCCCTATTTGAATGAGCTCTACGTCTTGAAGGCAGTTTTTGATGTCTGATTTCATAGATGAAGGTAATTATAGAGCTAAGCCATCTTGAAAGGGACACCTTAGTAACTGGAAGGCCCAATTTCCCTTCCGCATAAGACAGGAAAAGTTGATCAGATTTCCTGAACTGTTTAGTCCTGTCTAAATAATATCTAAGTTGGCGGTGAACATCTAGAAAATGTAACTTTTGTTCCGACCTGTTGGAATAGTCAGGGAAGAAGACGGGGAGATCAATCGTTTGGTTCAGATTTGTCTCAGAGGAAACTTTAGGTAGGAAGGACGGATTAGTCCGGAGGGACACCTTATCTTTGTGGAAAACTAAGTAAGGAGGACGACTGCACAGAGCATGAAGTTCAGATACCCTTCTAGCTGAAGTTATGGCTACTAGAAAAAGTGTTTTCCATGAGAGCAGCTTAAGAGGGCAAGAAGCCGCTGGTTCGAAGGGGGGAAGGATCAAGGATGCCAGAACCAAATTCAAGTCCCATTGAGGTGGGGGATCTTTGATTGGGGGCTTGAGCAGAAAAACACCTCTTAAAAAGGCTTTGCAGAGCTTATGGGACATGATACTGGAGTCTGAGACTCCTACATGAAAATTAGATATAGCACCTAGTTGTACTCTTAATGGTAGATGAAGAAGAGCCTAAATGGAAGAGCTCTGCCAGAAAGTCTAGGCTAGACTGGATAGGTGCAGTGAAGGGGTCTATATTTTTTTATGCTGCCCAGAAGGAAAAACATTTCCATTTACTATTATAAATCTTCCTGGTAGAAGATTTGTGAGAGGCCTAAATGGAAGAGCTCTGCCAGAAAGTCTAGGATAGACTGGATAGGTGCAGTGAAGGGGTCTATATTTTTTTATGCTGCCCAGAAGGAAAAACATTTCCATTTACTATTATAAACCTTCCTGGTAGAAGATTTGTGAGAGGCTATCAGGATGTTCCGGACCGAATAAGAGATTAAGGGAAGCCTGGCTAGGGTAGGAATTGGAGAAACCACGCTGTGAGGTTGAGAGAATGAAGGGAGTGGTGCAGCTGGCCCGACTGGTGGGTCAACAGATCTGGTACCGGGTCCAGATGCCAAGGCTGCTCCAACAGGTAATGATGGAGGAACGGAAACCATATCTGTCAAGGCCAGTAAGGGGCAATGAGGATCATTGTAACTCTCAAGGCAATAGCTTTCTGAATTAATTGAGGTATCAGTGGAAAAGGGGGAAAAGCATACAGAAGTCCCCGGGGCCAATCGTGGACTAGAGCGTCTCTGGTGGGATGGCCTGGTAACGGGAAGAGAGTGAAGAAGTCGTGACACTTGCTGTTTTGGGGAGTAGCAA
Source organism: Protopterus annectens (assembly GCF_019279795.1). Lineage (NCBI taxonomy): Eukaryota > Metazoa > Chordata > Ceratodontiformes > Protopteridae > Protopterus > Protopterus annectens. Next base: position 1,326,495,813 of record NC_056725.1, on the reverse strand, counting down.
AAAGATCGCAGCAAGGCTGGCCCCATCTTTGGAAGACTTCCTCCAGCACCGATTTCTTCAGAGACCACTCGTGGGGCATGAGAATGGCCCCGCTCAACCTGTCCGCAATCACGTTGGACTTCCCGGGAATGTGCGTCGCTATCAGAAAACGCTGAGAAGAAATCGCCCACTGCCAAAGTCTGAGTGCCTCTCGACATAAGGGGTAGGATCTGGTTCCGCCCTGTTTGTTGATGTACCACACTACGGACATGTTGTCCGTCTGAATTGCAATAGTCCCTGTGGGAAGAGAGTCCTGAAGGGCTTGCAACGCTAAAAGCACTGCTCTCATCTCTAAGACATTTATGTGCAAGTGGCACTTGAAAGGTTGCCACGTGCCCTGGACTGTCCTGCCCTGATAATGTCCCCCCCCACCCGATCAGGGAGGCATCTGTTGTCACCGTGGCGACTGGGGGGGGGGAAATGAAAGGTCTGCCTTGGAGAACTTGAGGTGATGTGATCCACCAAGACAGGTGATTCTTGTATGATTGAGTTATTAGTATGATGTGAGACATCGGGAGCTGTTGGAAGGACCATTCAGTAAACAGCATCCATTGGAGGATCCTCATGTGGAAACGAGCTAAGGGGAGAAGGGTGATAGTAGCTGCCATGAGTCCTAATACCTTCAAGACTATCCTGGCTTTGACCTTGTTGCATTGTAATAGAAGGTAAACTTGTTTGCGGATATCTAACACTCTTTGCTCTGTAAGTCTGGCGGAAAGATTGAGTGTGTCTAAGGTGGCGCCTATAAAGGTAATAGACTGACAAGGCGACAAGGCAGATTTTTCTAAATTTATTGAGATGCCTAGAGCTTGGCAAGTTTGGATGGTGAAGTCTCTGGCTAGAAGCAGTTGATGTCTGGTGGTGGCGGTAAGGAGCCAGTCGTCTAAATATGGAAACACCTGGAATCCTTGACGTCTCAAGTGAGCCGCGACCACTGCCATGCATTTAGTAAACACTCGGGGGGCTGTAGTGAGACCAAAGGGCAGGGCTCTGAACTGGTAGTGGCTGGCTCCCAGCCTGAAGCGGAGAAACCTCCTGGAGCGTCTGTGCATTTTGATATGGTAGTAGGCATCCTGAAGGTCTATCGAGCACATCCAATTGTTCTGACCCAAGAAGGGTAGAATGGACTGTAGCGTGACCATCCAGAAATTTGTTTTTTTGATATAAATGTTTAACTTGCTGAGATCCAGTATAGGTCTCCAGTCCCGTTTTTTTTGGTACCAAAAAGAATTTGGAGTAGATTCCGGATCCTTGCTGGTCTGCTGGGACTGATTGGATAGCTCTTTTTGATAGCAGCTTTGATATTTCTAGTGCTGTTTGTTCCCTTAGACTGGGTGGAACGTCTGGAAGGGATCCTTTGGGTTGGGAAGGGATGTGAATAAAGGGAATTTTGTAACCCTCGGATATGATTGACTGTACCCATTTGTCTTGGGTGAGGGAAAGCCAGGCTTTTGGGTACAGTGATAATCTTCCCCCGACTGCCTCCGAAGGTGGACTGCCAGGCAGCTCCTCAGGGATGCTGAAAGGGTTTATCAGAGAAAGTTTCTCTGCTACCCTGGTTTTGCGGACCTCCTCTGCCTCTAGGGCAGCATCTATTGTTATCCCCCCCTCTGCCTCTAGAGGGGAATCGACCTTGTGCGTCAGATGAGACTCCCTGAGGCTTACGGAACCACATTTTTCCTCCCCTTTGAGCCTTTGGATAAGGTCTAGAAGGGGTAGAAAAACGGACTCCCATGGCAGAGAGAGTCTTACCTTCCACCTCACACCTAGTCAATGTATCCTTCACCTGAGGACCAAACAATGTTGAGCCATCAAAGGGGGAATTGGTGAAGGACGCCTTGAAAGGGTCCGCAAAATTGCAAAGCCGCATCCAGGCGTGACGTCGTAAAGTTACACCTGTGCCTGCGGCCCTACTTGCCCCATCAGCAGCATATGAGATAAGCCACATGGAGGAGTTAACAATCGAATTCAGGGTTGCCAACTGGGAGTTCATCTTGTCTTGGAACCCCTCAGCTGTTGGATCCTGTATAGCCTCACCCATATCCTTGAGCAAATCTCTCTGGAGACGGGTGAAGTGACACAAGTAGTTCAGCGACCGCATTGAAAAGGTCGCTGATGAAAACATCCGCTTACCGTACCTGTCCATGGTCTTAGACTCCTTATTAGGAGGATGGACAGGTACCGAAGGATCGGCTAACTCCTTCTTAGTGGCTCCGGCCACCACCATGGCATCAACAGAGACACCTTTTGACAGAAACTCTTTCTCCTTAGGGGCAGTAATATATTTTGACGGCCTCCTTGGGGTAGGTTCCACTGAATCAGGGGCCATCCAAGCCTTCCTTGCCACCACTTCCATAAGGGGGTCAAAGGGAGGGGACACCCAGGAGGTGGAAGGGCGAGAGCCAAACGCCTCAAGGTAAACTGACTCATCCTCTGAAGGGTTAAGGGCAGGCCAGTTCCCCCTCTGTTTCAGGATTTCAAGGATGTCAGCAAAGGAGACATCCTCAGAGGGGGACCGAGGGGAACCTTCAGATTCCTCCAAGTCAGTGTCAGAGGTGATAGACTCAGGGGAGTCAATGTGCTTCCTCTTGCACTGTCTCTTCCGAGGGGGTTCTCCTACCGGATCAGGAGAGGCCTCGGAAGAGGAGGAAATTCCCAATGGGGAACCCTGAAGAGCTGGCTCTCTGCGGTCTGATACAAGGGGATGGGTAGAAATCACCACAGGCACTGAAGAGGGAGGAAATGACGGAGCCGACTGTGGGGTAGACACTGGGTCTAATACGCTCCGCATGACCTCGAAGGCACCCCTATCAGGCAAGGCCGGAAGTCCCCGCTCCGAGGAGACAAGGACCCCCCCCGGCACCGACAGGGATGGCTCCGAGGCCGTTGTCAGAGCTGAACTCACCAGCGCCGATGCTCCGAGAGGGAGAACGGGGTCGGACAAGGGTCCGATGCCACTCGCCCCCTCGGAGCCGACGAGGGAAGCTCGGCGCCGAGATCCCTCCAATGAGGAAATCGGAGCAGACGATGGAGCCGAAAGGGAAGGTATCGGCTCCGAAGCACCGACAGCCATGGCTCCGATGAGCCCCGGCTCCGAACTCAGAGGAGTCGGAGGAGGAATAAAATCAGGGATGGAAATAGCCACTGACTGTTGAGTAGGGCTATGCAGCATTTGGGCCAGTGCCTCGGACTTGAGAAGTCTACTCACCACCCTTTGTAAATCATGGTCGGACAGCCTGGAGGACCGAGAGGAATGAGACCTATGGCTCCATTCTGATAGAGGAGGAGATCCCGGCGCCGAATGGATGGAGCCGATGGAAGGGGACCTAGACCTCTTCTTAGCAGCTGGCTCTGATAAGCCTATCGGAGCCGACTGAGTCTTGTCAACCTCGGCTCCAGCCGGAGCCGAGGTGATGGTATGAGATTTGGAAACATCGGTTCCAGCCGGAACCGATGTCGAAGCCAATCTAATGCTTCCAGGGGACGGCTCAGAAACTGGAGCCGACGGTCTGGAAGTCTTAGAAGGCTTCCCCAACACAGACTTGGTCGGGGGGGCCTTCAGGCTTTAACAAGCCACATAATATCAATTTATTTTTGCGTTCCTGCATGACTCTAGGGCTGAATGCATGGCACACAGCACATGAGTCCTGCAGGTGCAAAGGTCCCAGGCAATATACACAAGAAGTGTGACCATCTGTCAGAGACATTTTCTGACAGCACGAATCACACTTCTTGAAGCCTGAGACCTTGGAGTCTTTAGACATCGTAACTCAGTGTAAAAACACAAGCACAACACACAAACACACCCTCAAGCAAAATAAAATCCAGTCACACTGAATGACTAGGGGAAGGGGAAGGAGAGGGGAAAGGGCCAAAGGCCTAAAAGTTAAGAAGGGAATAAAAACAGATTTCAGACACTAGAGGGGGACCCGATTTAAACTAATGAAATACTATAAATAAAACTATGGTAAAAGGAAAAAAATAGGGGTTGAAATAGAAGTTTCTAAATAAGAAAACTTACTAACCTGCCAGAGCCGGTAGAAGAAGCACCTCGTCAGCTAAGCGGCAAACGAGATCTGAGTAGTTACCGCTTGGCATTGTGGGATACAGGGGAGCCTCGAGCCGGTGGAATTAGCTCTCGAGCTTTAGTATTGGCCGATTCGGAGCCGAGGTTCAGCTCCGAACCCATCCAGCAAGAATGAAGGCGAGATTGACAACTTAACATCAGTATCTTAGAGGGGCCAAAAATTTAAGGCCTCACAGAAGATCACCAACTCCTGCATGGGACCTCAATTTTGTGCTGGAAAAACTCACCCTGCCTCCTTTTGAACCAGCTGCTACTGCGGATATAAAGTTTTTATCTTGGAAAACAGCTTTCCTTTCGGCAATCACTTCAGCAAGAAGGGTTTCAGAACTACAGGCCCTCAATGGCTGTGGAGCCTTTTATTACATTTTACCCGGACAGGGTGTCCCTCAGGACTAAAGGACCAATCCTTCCTTTATGCCTAAGGTGGTATCCAGTGTGGCTCTTAACCAAACTATTCACCTGCCAACATTTTACCCAAATCTGCAGAACAAGGGGGAGCGGATTCTGCATTCATTGGACATACACAGACAACTAAGATTCTACTTAAACAGGACCAAATCTGTAAGTCTGAGCAACTACTGGTGGCATTTGCTGCAGGATCAGAGGGGAAGGCTATATCAAAGCAGACTATTTCTAAGTGGATAAGCCACTACATTCGTTTCTGCTACTTGCATCATGGTAAACCGGTGCCCAAGGGAATCAGGTCACATTCCACCAGGGCTGCCTCTACCTCAGCAGCCTTTCTCAGAGGAGTTCCAACCAAAGACATTCTAGAAGCTGCTACTTGGAGCTCTGTTCATACTTTTACAAAGCATTATCATTTGCCTCTCTTCTCTAAGTCCAGGGCAGGCTTTGCCACTGCAGTTCTGCAGGACCTTATATCCGATCCTAATGCTATTTAGTTCCATCCTCCCATCCATAGCTTTGGGATTCTACCCAAATGTAATGACTGCAACAGTGAAACACGAAGAACATAGTACAGTTGTGTACACTTACCATAAATGTAGATGTTCGAGTGTATTCACTGTTGCTGTCCAGGCTACCCATCCCGCCATCCCCCTTTTTTCTAGAACTTCTCTTTCCTTCACTATATTCTAAAGCCTTTGTGGTGTATTTGCTTTTAGATGAAGGTAAAGTTTACGTTGCTAAAATTGCATTTACATATATATATATATATATATATATATATATAGATAGATATATATAGATATATATATATATATATATATATATATATATATAAATTTTTTTTTTGCTCCCCATTTGGGGGGCACCTGACATCCGGGGGCAAGAAAAACTGAACAAAATGGCGTTGACTGCATGTTTTATACCCCTGACGACCTGACTTCATGGAAGAGGAGACAGCAACCGACGCAGGACCCACAACTTTGATATTCAGGCCGAATGAGGGCAACCTCCAGCAGATTACCCAAATGTAATGACTGCAACAGAGAAACACGAAGAACATCCACTCAAGGTGTTCCTCAAATAAGATATGTTGGCTTGACAGATTCATATCCCAACATACCCTTCACCTCTGCAACAAAATTCCAGTACATGTCAAGCAGAGTAGCAGCACTGCCACCTTCTAGTTAAACCCAGATAATCAGACAGGCAGCCTGAAATTCTCTCTGGTCTCTCTTGCCTCGCCCTCCTTGAGGATAGAGGGACCTTCTGAATAGGGTTTTTTGGCTAGGCTTGAAATGGTCTGAGACTGATTCCCTAGTACTTGCCTACAAACTGGAGTTATTCCTGGAAGAACCCCTCATTCAATTTCCATTCATGGGAGTCCTGGTCCTGGCACTGCTCAGCTTGTCTGTCACTACATTTTGCTCTGATGGTATGCAAAATGCTTGGAGGGTGATGCAATGCTGTAGAGTTAATTCCCAAGCCATCATAACCAGCCTTGCATGGGGGTAAGACCTTGTAATCCCATTTGTTTATGTACCACATCACTGTGCTACTGTCAGCAGTCACCTGTAACTGTTATAGGGACCACAGGTCATAAAGAGATTCTATAACATGGATCACAACTAACATCGTTTTGACATTCATGAGATCTCATCCATCAGAACTGTCCCAAAGGCCATGCACCATTACCTCCATAGAAACTAAGGCATTGTATTACCTCCAGTTTTGCAGTTCTTTCTTGATAAAGCCCCAAACTGGAATTTAAAAACCCCAGAGGATGAGAATGTTGGGTTCACATTTTTTACAACAAAAGTTTTCTCATGTATAATCTACAACAGGAATCATGAGAATTAGACGCCATGAACCCTAAAATCTTGAAAAAAAACTCTGTCTGAACTATCAGACTGACTGCCTTTAGATAGACATTTCTAGAAGGCAATCTAAATGTACAGGCTTGTGTGATGGAGTCAAGGAGGATTTTTTTTTTTTTTTTTTTAACATTTATCTGGAAAGCTCAGACTCATAAGGCATGAAGAAAAATGTTATATACTCACCAGAACGTTCCATCTTTGTTGTCCATTTTCATTTATCCTTGACATATGGGTTAGGTTCAGACATCAGAACCGACTCCACCATTACTACAGCTTGTGCTGACCAAAAACTCTCGAGCTTCACCTCTACCCATAATGCCGTCTCTCAATTACCTCAGATCGAGTTTGCAGATTAGATATAGATTGATAGATATAGAAGCCATATCTGCTATGTCTCACAGGATACCATAAGAAAAAAGTATATTATCTGTGCCACCAAAGACACTTCAAAGGCTGGGGGATGGATGGACGGGAGTCGAGGATAAATGAAAATGGACAACACACATGTAACGTTATGGTGAGTACATCATTTCTTTATCTTGACATATGGGGCAGAGGTCCCCAGCTACTTTACACCTTGGTAGGTCTCATGGAAGGATATTCCTGAGCACCACTGAACCAAAGGATGCTCTTCCCCTAGAGACCAAATCCAATTTGTAATGAGTAATAAATGTATGGGTAGAAGCCCAAGTAACTGCTGCACATATATCATCCATTGAAGCTCTACACAGTGGCAACAGATCTTCTATAATGTGTGCTTTAACAGGCCTAGGCAAGGTAATTTTCCTTCTGTCACAGATAAATACACAATCTTTGAGCTATCTGGCTAAAGTCACCTTGCTGACTGGTTCACCAAACCTAGCACTTGAAAAGGAGACAAACAATTGGTTAAATTTGCTTGTGTCCTGTTCTGTGAAGGCAAAAGCGTAATTGTCTGTGAACATCTAGCAAATGCAGACAGTATTCACCTCTGTTTGAAAAATTTGGAAAGAATACTGACAAATTAATCATCTAATTGATATTAGATTCTGACACAACTTTAGGTAGGAAGGTGCGATTTGTCCATAAGGAGACTCTGTCCTTATGAAAGATCACGTAAGGTGGTTTACGTGACAAAGCCTGAATTTCTGAAATCCTTCTTGTAGAGATTATTGCCATCAAAAATGATGTTTTCCATGACAAATATTTTAGATCACAGTCTGCAGATGGTTTGAAGGGAGACCATACAATAGTTTGCAGAACTATGTTTAGGTCCCAAGGTGGGGAAGGATCTTTGAAAGGAAGTGTGGAAGGTTTATGAGAAGCTAGGAGAATCCAGAGTACTGGGGATGAAAGTTTAAGATGCCTGGCCACTAGTGGAACTGGAGTAACCATGCTGTCAGCTTGAGGTTCAGAATGTCTGGGTGAACTAGCTCATCTGGATGGGGCAGAAGGTCTGCAGCTGGGTCCAGAGTCCATGGTCGCTGAATTAGATAAGGCCAAAGAAAGGGGAACCATATCTGTCAAGGCCAAAATGGAGCAATGAGGATTAATATGATCTTCAACCTGAGTGCTTTCAGTAAGAATGTTGGGATTAGAGGTATCGGGGAAAAACATACAAGAGACCGGAGGGCAAGGTGTAGAGAAGTGCATCTCTTGGTGACTTCCCCATTGGGGGAATCATGGCAAAGTAGTTACTGCACTTGTTGTTTAGGGGAGAGGCGAACAGGTCACACCAAGGCTAGTCCCACTGATGGAAAATCTCTTCAGTCACTTTTGGAATGAGAGACCACTCGTGAGGCTGAAGAATACATCTGCTCAGCTTGTCAGCTATCACACTGGAACTCCCTGGATTGTGCATTGCTATCAGAAAGCGGTTGTAAGAGATCACCCACTGCCACACTCTTAGTACTTCTCGACAAAGGGGATAAGATTCGATTCCTCCCTGTTTGCTGATGTACCAAACTACTGACATATTGTCTGTTTGAATCGCAACTGTTCCTGGAGGAAGAGCAGTTTGAAAGGTCTGCAATGCTAAAAACACAGCTCTTATCTCCAGAATATCGATATGCAAGTTGGCCTCCATAGGGGATCAAGTGCCTTGTACAGTCTTGCCCAGAACATTCACCCCCTCACCCCATCTGGGAGGCATCTATCGTCACTATAGCCTTGGGCTTTGTAAGGACGAAGGGGTGACCCAGGAGAATTTTTTTTTTGGAGTGAATCCACCAGACTAGATTCTTTCTGCAATAACTGGTGATAAGAATCTGGTCTGACATGGGTTGATATAATATACACCATTGAGATGCCAACAGCCATTGTAGAATTCTCATGTGATATCTGGCTAGGGAAACTAGAGTAGTTGTTGCTGCCATAGAACCTAGGGCCTGTAAAACTAGGCGAGTGGAAACCTTCCTGTGTATTATTTTTTTTCACTTGGGCTATAATCTTTTGAAGTCTTACTGGGGGAAGAATGCTACGGTTGTTGTCTTATTCAGCAATGCGTGTACAAAATCCAAAGTCTGGGTTGGAGACAGTTGGGATTTTTCTAGGTTGACAGTTGGGATTTTTCTAGGTTGACAGTTATTCCTAAGTATGCACAGGTCTGGAGAAAGTACAGTTGTGTACACTTACCATAAATGTAGACGTTTGAGTGTATTCACTGTTGCAGTTATCACATTTGGGTTATCCTGCCAGGGGTAGGCCTCAGTTGACCCGAATACCAGAGGCTTAGTATTTCTGCGTCGGTTGCTGTCGCTCCAGGACTGACGTCAGGTTGTCAGTGGTATAAACTCAGGCAGCCAACGGCATTACATCAGTTTTTCTTGCCCTGTCAGGAGCCCCCAACAGGGAGCTAGGATATGGTGGAAGAACACCACCAGTAGAAAGTAAATACCAAAATTTCCTTGTAAGGAGAGGGAGAGAGAGAGACAAGGGGGATGGAGGGAAGGAAAAGTACAGTTGTGTACACTTACCATAAATGTAGATGTTTGAGTGTATTCACTGTTGCAGTCATTACATTTGGGTAATTAATCTGCCGGCAGGTTGCCCTCAGTCGGCCTGAATTCCAAAGTCTTGGGTCCTGCGTCAGTTGCTGTCTCCTCTTCCATGACGTCAGGTCGTCAGGGGTATAAAACAAGCAGCCAACGCCATTTTTCTTTAGTTTTTCTTGCCCCAGATGTCAGGTGCCCCCAAAAAGGTAGCAAAAAAAATAAAAAAAATAAATATATATATATACATATATATATATATATATATATATACATATACATATACATATATATATATATATATATATATATATATATATATATATATATATATATATATAAACTATATATACATGCATCAATACAAACTTTACCTTCATCTACAAGCAAATACACCACATAGGTTTTAGAAGATAGAGAAGGAAAGATAAACTCCAGAATGAAAGGGGGATGGCGTGCTGGTAACCTGAATTGCAACAGTGAATACACTCGAACATCTACATTTATGGTAAGTGTACACAAAGTACAGTTTTGTACCTAACATAAATGTAGATGCTCCAGTGTTCACACTGCTGCAGTCATCACACTTGGGTTATCTGCCATCAGTCGGTCCCACAGTTGGCCCGAGTTCCAAAGTCTTGGTCCGGTGTCAGTTGCTGTCGCTTCTTCCCTGACGTCAGTGCGACAGGGGGTATAAAAGAGGCAGCCAACGCCATTTTCTTCAGTTTTTCTTGCCCCAGATGTCAAGTGCCCCCAAACAGGAAGGCAATACATAATCCTAAGTAAATTACATAAGTAGAAAACAATAGCTACAGCTGTAAGCAAATACACCATATAGAAATACATCTTAGAGATTGTATAAACAGGGAGCTACAGATAAAACCCAGGTAAAAAGAGGGGAAGGTGGGAGGGTAACCTGGACTGCAGCAGTGTGAACACTCGAACATCTACATTTATGGTACGTACAAAACTGTACTATGTTCATCGTGTTACACTGCTGCAGTCATCACACTTGGGTTGAATCCCAAAGCTAAGGCTGGGCAGTTGGTAGTAAACAGGGTTTGGAGAAGCTAGTAGGCCCTGCAAAACTGCAGTGGCAAAGCCAGCTCTGGTTTTTGAGTATAGAGGTAAGTGGTAGTGCTTAATGAAGGTGTGCACTGAACTCCAAGTTACAGCTTCCAAAATATCCTTGGTTGGTACTCCTCTGAGGAAGGCTGCTGATGTTGCTGTAGCCCTGGTGGAATGAGGCCTAATGTTACCGGGTACAGGTTTCCCATGGTGTGTGTAGCAAAAACGAATACAATGTCCTATCCATTTTGAAATGGTCTGTTTTGATACAGGCTTTCCTTGAGATCCTGCAGCATAGGATACAAAGAGCTTATCAGATTTTCAGAAAACCTTTGTTTTATCCAAGTAGAAATGTAATTGCCTGTGAATGTCCAAAGAGTATAGGAGGCTTTCCCCTTTATTCTGGGGGTTTGGATAAAAGGTGGGTAAATGAATGGTTTGGTTTAGAGCCACACTGGATACTACCTTTGGCATAAAGGAAGGGTTAGTTTGTAAAGAGACTCTGTCTTGATGAAAAATGATGAAAGGCTCCACTGCCATTAGGGCCTGTAGCTCTGAGACTCTTCGTGCTGAAGTTATTGCTAGCAGCAGGGCAGTTTTCCATGATAAAAATTGTAAATCAGCTGAAAAAGCTGGCTCGAAGGGCGGTAGTGTAACTTTTTCCAAAACAAAATTGAGGTCCCAAGTTGGTGTTGGTGCTCTTCGGGGCGGTCTTATGTTCTTAGCCCCTCCGAGGTACTGTCTTAATAATGGATGTGAAAAAATAGGAGGATCCGTGTTGTAATAGGCTGAAATAGCTGAAGCGTGGATCTTTATAGATGAAAAAAAGGCCTTTGTGCAACATCAAAGTTAAATATTGCAGAATCTGAGGAATATTTGGGACAAGAGGATTTTGGCCTTTAACCTGGTTCCAGGCGCAGAATCTTTTCCATTTGTCTGAGTAGGTTTTCCTGGTGCTGGATCTCCTGGCCTCCAGAATGACATCCATAACAGCTGTAGAGAGAAATGTTGACTGGTGGTTTAGATAATCTGCCATGCAGCCAGATTTAAAGTCTTGAGCTGGCTGTGTAGAATCTGCTGAGTCAGCAGGTGAGGAATTTGAGGTAAAATGCATGGTTGGCCTTGAGCCATGTTCCTTAATATTGGATACCAGTGTTGGCGTGGCCAGTCTGGAGCAATGAGTATCATTTGTGGCCTCTCTAATCTGGCTTTTAGCAGCACCTTTGCCAGAAGAGGCAGTGGAGGAAAGGCATACACTGTTAGTGTTTTCCAACTGAATGAGAGGGCGTCCAATTTCCAAGCTAGAGTGTGGTATGTCCTTGTGCAAAACTTTCGCAGTTGGTAGTTTTGGGGGGAGGCAAACAGATCTATGTCTGGGCTCCCCCATTTTTGAGTTATCATTGTGAATACTTGTGGGTCTAGTTTCCACTCGTGAGGATCCATGATATTTCTGCTTAGTTTGTCTGCCAATGTATTTTTCTTTCCTGGCAGGAATTGTGCTTGTAGTTGAACTTGGTAGGTCAGTGCTGTGTTCCACAAGGTCATTGCTTGCCTGTATAGGGGGTAGGAGTGGGTGCCCCCTTGTTTGTTTATGTACCACATCACTGTGGTGTTGTCCGTCTTTATTAGAAGTTGTCCTGGATGTAGGAGGTCCTTGAAAGCTGTTAAGGCATTTTGCACAGCTAGCATCTCTTTTTGATTGTTGTGGAGATGCATTTGATCTGCAGACCATTTGCCCTGAATACACTGTCCTGCCATGTGTGCTCCCCAGGCATAATCCAATGCATCTGTTGTCACTGTTTGCCTGGCTGTGGGCAAGGTGAAAGGCTGACCCTTGTTGAGGTGACATGCTTGAGCCCACCATAGAAACTACCGTTGAAGGCAGGGAATGAGTGGTATTATTGTTTCCAAGCTGTGGCTGTGTTGAGTCCATACGCTTTTCAGGTACCATTGTAATTTCCTCGTATACAGTTTGGCATATGGTATTAGTAGTATGTAAGATGCCATGAATCCCAAGGCCTGCAGAATTTTTCTTGCAGGGAGTTGGGTCTTTGTTGCCATCATTTTGACGTACTGAGTCAGTTGTACTTGCTTGTCTGGCGTGAGATAAGCCATCTGGGCCGTTGTATTTAAGCTGGCACCCAGGAATATTATGTCTTGTGAGGGCACTAGTTTTGACTTCTTTTCGTTTACTGTGTACCCTAGGCAACTTAGTAGGTTTTTTACAAACGCCAGATGTTTTAAAAGAATGTCCTTGCTGTCTGCTTGAATAAGGCAGTTGTCCAGGTATGGATATATTTGGATTCCTCTTTGTCTGCAGTATGCAATTACTGGTGCCAGGCATTTTGTGAAGACCCTGGGCGCAGTAGATAAGCCAAAGGGCAGTGCAGAGAATTAGTAATGAGTTCTGGCTGGTGCAGGAGGTAATGAATCTGGGTTAAGGCTAGATTCTGAATAAACATCATCCACAATGTCTAACACAGGTGGAATAGCAAGGGGTCTGTGCTGGGGTAGTAAGAGGAACTCTCGGAGCCTTTTCTTAGAATCAGAGTAATCCTGGCCTTCCCAGTGGAAATGTTCCCTTATGGTATGTAAAGTTTCCCCCAAAAAGTAGTCTTCTGGGGGAGATGCTGAAGGAATAGACTCTTCAGCATCAGAGTCTTCATAAGGGGGAAAAGAGTACTCCTGTTACTCAGAAGAATCTGAGGTAATGGAAACCTGGTCAGAGGAAGCGTAGTCCTCCTCTTGTCTAGGCCTTTTGTCAGGTGGAGGATGGGAACCCCTGATTAGGGTAATTAAGTCTTCGGCCATCTTAAGCATCTGTTTCTTAGGCATGGGGCCTTGCACTGGAGACTACTGTACAGGCTTCCTTACTTTTAATGGAGTTTTCAGTTTTGCAAAGGATTTAATAGCAAGTGCAGTCGGTCTGAAGACACCTTCAGCAACTGACGGCCTTTCAACTGCACCGGAATCCCCATCAGCCATGGAGTCGGAAGGGCCTAAAGATAAAGGCTCTGGAGGCCCTGCAATCTCTGCTTGGGAGTCGGATGCAGGCTGGGGTTCTAAATCAGCGGTCATCAGGGGTTGCGTAGGCGCCTCACTGAAAACCGGAGAACTGGCGACTGGCCTAGCAGAGGCCTCGGTGTCTGGTTTGGGTCTTGGCTGCCTGTCCTTATCTTTGCGCTTTTTATGCATCCCGGTCGTCGGTTGCTCCAACGGCATGGTATAATTAAATTTTCTTCCAAAATAATGTCGGGCGAAATCAAACCGACGTTTAACAGTTCGTTTGTTAAACCTAGCACAAAACTGACAACCTGTGACGTCGTGGTCTGGGCCTACGCAAGGGATACAATAAGAATGAAAATCCTTATGAGGTATTTGCTTCCCACAAGAAATGCAATTATTAACTTTTTCTGACATCGGACTGAGGCAAGAAAAGTTTCCCCAACGGGGTACTTAGCTTTATTGAAGACTTTGGTCTGAAATTCGATTTGAAAATCTCAGGAGTCGGCCGACCGGCACTTGCGAACTGCTTCTGCTTCGGGCATCGCGCGGCAAGAAAGACTGAAGAAAATGGCGTCGGCTGCCTCTTTTATACCCGTCGCACTGACGTCAGGGAAGAAGCGACAGCAACCGACGCCGGAACAAGACTTTGGAACTCGGGCCGACTGGGGGACCACCTGATGGCAGATAACCCAAGTGTGATGACTGCAGCAGTGTAACACGATGAACATCTGTACTATGTTCTTCGTGTTTCACTCTTGCAGTCATTACATTTGGGTAGAATCCCAAAGCTATGGATGGGAGGCTGGCACTAAACAGCATTAGGGGCGGCTATAAGGACCTGCAGAACTGCAGTGGCAAAGCCTGCCCTGGACTTAAGAGTAGAGAGGCAAATGATAATGCTTTGTAAAGGTGTGAACAGAACTCCAAGTAGCAGCCTCTAGAATGTCTTTGGTTGGTAATCCTCAGAGAAAGGCTGCTAATGTAGCTGCAGCTCTAGTGGAATGAGACCTAATGCCCTTGGGCACAGGTTTGCCATGGTGTAAGTAGCAGAAACGAATGCAGTGGCTTATCCACTTTGAAATAGTCTGCTTTGAAATAGCCTTTCCTTCTGATCCTGCAGCATATGTCACTTGTATAGTAATTGCTCAGTTTTTCTTAGAGCTTTAGTCCTGCTCAAGTAGAATCTTAGCTGAACGTGTACATCCAGGGAATGCAGAATTCTCTCCCCCTTGTTCTGCGGATTTAGGTAAAAGGTTGGCAGATGAATAGTTTGGTTAAGAGCCACACTGGAAACCACCTTAGAAGGATTGCTCCTCGGAGATACCCTGTTTGGGTAAAATATGATAAAAGGCTCCACAGCCATGAGGGCCTGTAGCTCTGAGACTCTTCTTGCTGAAAGAATTGCTAGGAGCAGAGCTGTTTTCCATAAGAACTTTATATCTGCAGTAGCAGCAGGTGCAAATGGAGGCAGGGTGAGCTTTTCCAACACATAATTGAGGTCCCATGCAGGTATTGCTGATCTTCTGGGAGGCCTTAAATTTTTGGCTCCTCTAAGATACTACTTTAGTAAAGGATGAGAAAAGATTGGTGGCTCTGTATTATAATGAGCCGAAATGGTAGAGGCATGGATTTTTATTGATGAGAAAGATAGGCCGTTGTCAAGCATCTCAGTCAAGTATTGTAATATTTGAGGAATATTTGGTTCTGCTGAATCAGTTCCTTGTGCTTGATTCCAAGCACATAATCTCTTCCATTTATCAGCATAAGATTTTCGAGCACTAGACCTTCTGGCTTCCAAAATGACATCCATCACAGCTTTACTGAGAGGTGTTGTTTGCCTAACTACATGATCAGCCATGCTGCCAGGTTCAGTGTTTGGAACTGATAGTGCAGGATCTGATTGTTTTGCTGGGACAGTAATTGAGGTCTTTGAGGTAAGGTCCAAGCTGGGTATCTAGACAAATTCCTTAGGACTGGGTACCAGTATTGGCAGGGCCAGTCCGGGGCAATTAGTATCATCTTTGGTTTCTCTTGTCTGATGTTTAGTAGGACCTTGGGAAGAAGAGACAGAGAAGGAAAGGCGTAAACCAATAGGTTTTTCCAACCGAAGGATACGGTGTCCACTTTCCATGCTTGTCTGTGATAAGTCCTTGTGCAGAATCTTTTCAATTGATAATTTTGAGGAGAGGCAAATAGATCTATGTCAGGGCTCCCCCATTTCTTTGATATCATGCTGAAGACTTGTGGATCTAGTTTCCACTCGTGAGTGTCCATAAGGTTTCTGCTTAAATCATCTGCCAGAGTATTTTGTTTTCCTGGCAGGAATTGAGCTTGAAGATGTACTTGGTAAGTCAAAGCTGTGTCCCACAGTACCATGGCTAGTCTGCAAAGAGGGTATGAGTGCGTGCCCCCCTGCTTGTTTATATATCACATAACCGTGGTGTTGTCCGTCTTTATCAGTAGTTGTCCTGGATGTAGTCCTTGAAGGCTGTCAGGGCATTTTGAACAGTTAACACCTCTTTGGCTGTCAGGGCATTTTGAACAGTTAACACCTCTTTTAGGTTGATATGCAGATGCATTTGTTTTGGGAACCATATGCCCTGAATGCATGTTCCTGCCAGGTGGGCCCCCCCATGCATAATCTGATGCGTCTGTTGTTATGGTTTGGCTGGTAGGGGGTAGAGTGAAGGCCTGTCCCATGTTTTGGTGACATGCCTTTGCTCACCATAGAAACTCCTGTTGTAGGCAGGGAATGAGAGGAATCATTGTTTCCAGACTGTGACAATGTTGATTCCATAAACTTTTTAGGTACCATTGAAGTTTCCTCATATGCAATCTTGCATATGAAATCAGTAGGATGCAGGATGCCATGAACCCCAAAGCCTGCAGAGTTTGTCTTGCAGATAACTGGGTTTTTGTTGCCATCAGTTTGAAGTAAGTAGTCAGTTGCCTTTGTTTGTCTGGTGTGAGGAAAGCCATCTGGGCAGTTGCATTCAAGCTTGCACCCAGGAATGTTATCTTTTGAGAGGGTACCAGTTGCAATTTCTTTTCGTTTATTGTATACCCTTGGCAAGTTAGAAGCCTTTTCACAAATGCTAGGTGCTAAAGAAGAATGTCCTTGTTCTCTTCTTGAATGAGCCAGTCGTCCAAGTAAAGATCCTGGGCGCAGTAGATAAGCCAAAGGGCAGTGCAGAGAATTGGTAATGCATGAAGCCAGCCTTGAAACGGAGGTATCTTCTGCACGATTCCCTTATTGGGACATGCAGGTATGCCTCTTTTAGGTCTAATGTCACCAACCAAGCATTCTTGCCCAGCATGGGCAGAAGCTGCTGCAAAGTCGGCATTTTGAATTTTGGAATGTCCGGGAATGCATTCAAAATTGATAAATCCAGTACTGGCCGCCAGAGGCCTTGTCCTTTCTGGGTACCAAGAACCGTTGAGTAAAAACCTTGTCCTTTTTCCTGTTCTGGTACTGGCTGAATATCCCCCATATCCATGAGGCACGTAACCTGTTTCTGTGCCTCTGCCCATTGATTTTTTGGCAGATGTGACCAACCGTTTGCCATTGGCAGAGTATGGAAATGGAATCTGTATCCCTGTGATACTATGTTTAGCACCCACTTGTCCTGGGTTATTAACTGCCAGTTTTGAGCAAAACATGTTAATTTTCCCCCTAAGGGTGCTGCCAACAGGTAAGTGCTTGGTGAAGGCAGAGGGAAGTCATTGGGACTGTTTTCTGTAGGGTTGTGCTTTATCTCCTCCAGATTTGGAGGTAGGAGCACCCCATTGCTTTGACCTGTAAGAATCTTGTGCCTGGTATCTAGAACCTTTAGGGCGTCTGGATTTGCCCCTTTGAGCTCTGTCAGACAAAGGAAAGGACCAATTTTTTGTAGGCCAGGGTCTACTGAATCTTGGTGGCTGCACTTGTAAGTAGTCTTTTACAGTTTGCATAGACTTAGCTTTGTCTTCCATTTTCTTTAAAACCTCTTCTGCCTTAATACCAAACAGAGTATCATGCTGTAAAGGTACATCCAGTAATTTAGCTTTAACATGATCAGGCAAATTTTGCTCCTTTAGCCAGGCTTGCCTTCTAATCACAGATCCAGTAACTGTGGCCCTGCAGGAGACCTCTAAGGAAACAAAACCACATTGCAAAGTATACTTTCCAACTTGTTCAGCTGCATGCAACAATTCCTGTAATTCTTTATTTTCTGCACATTCAGAAATCAATATCATTTTCTGTTTCAGCAATCCCATAAAATGTTGTTGACACTTGAGCATATGAAACTGGCAGTTTAAGGCCCTAATTGCCAAGGTTGCAGATGTATAAACCTTCTTTCCCCATTTATCCAGTGCCCTAGAATCTCTGTCAGAGGGGGTAGGATTTTTTGCTGTTGAGGCCTTAACTCCCTTTGGACCCTGTAAAATAGTTTCAGGGTCAGCAGCAGGGTTTCTAAATAAAAATTTGTGAGAGTCAAGGACCCTGTAATATGTCAGGCTTGCTGGGAGCCGGAGGTAAGGAGTCAAGCTTGACTCCGAAAACACATCATCCACAATGTCTAAAACAGGGGGTATGGCTAAAGGCCTGTGCTGAGGGAGAAGAAGGAAATCCCTGAGCCTCTTTTTTGATTCTGAGAAATCTTGACTCTCCCAGTGAAAATGCTCCCTCAAAGTATGCAAGGTTTCTCCAAATGAATAATCCTCAGGAGGTGATGCAGATGGGATAGATTTCTCTGCATAAGAATCCTCATAGGGAGGTATGGATTTTTCCTGATCAGAAGAGGAATCACAAGAAATAGAAACCTGATCTGAAGATTCATAATCAGTGTCTTGCCTAGGCCTCTTATCAGGAGGGGGTTGGGAACCCCTGATCAAGGTAATAAGGTCTTCAGCCATTTCGATCATCTGTTTTTTAGGCATAGCGGCCTGTGCACATGGCTCATGCGTAATTTTTTTAGCGTTAGAAGTTGCTTTTGTCTTTGGTTTTGCAGCTGTCGTCGGTTTTATATAAAAATGTTGAGGCCTAAATACACCCTCAGAAGCCGGTGCCTGCTCAGCGACTCCAGACCCATCTGAAGGAGAGACATCCGTGGGTACAATACTTTGAGTATCTTGCAGCATGCCTGACTCCACATGGATCTCGGTAGAGGCCTGCGACTCTAAAGTAGCGGGAATCAGGGGCTGCGAAACACCTCACTGAGTACCGGTGAACCAGCGACTAGCTTAGGAGAAGCTTCGTCATCGGTTTTGGAACCCGACGGTCTGTCTCTGTCCTTTTCTTTGCGTTTTTTGTGTACTCCGGTAGTTGGATTGCTATCCAACGATATTTCAGGGTAGTTAAATCTGTTTCCAAAATATTTTGAGGCAAAAATATACTGACGCTTAATAGTGCGTTGGTTAAATCTAGCACAAAACTGACAGCCAGGCACATTGTGATCAGGGCCTAGGCAAGGAATACAGTATAAATGGAAATCCTTATGGGGTATTTGCTTCCCACAAGTAATACAATTATTAACTTTTTCTGACATCGGTATGGAGCAAGAAAAAAGTTTCCCCAATGAGGTACTTAGCTTTAGTGAAGACTTCGGTTCTGAAACTCGAAAATTTCAGGAGTCGGCCGACCGGCACTTGCGAACTGCTTCTGCCTCGGGCACCGCTCGGCAAGAAAGACTAAAGAAAATGGCATCGGCTGCTTGTTTTATACCCCTGACGACCTGACGTCATGGAATAAGAGAAAGCAACCGACGCAGGACCCAAGACTTTGGAATTCAGGCCGACTGAGGGCAACCTGCCAGCAGATTACCTAAATGTAATGACTGCAACAGTGAAACACGAAGAACATCCAGGACTGCAACAGTGAATACACTCGAACATCTACATTTATGGTAAGTGTACACAGGTGTATTATGTTCTTCGTGTTTCACTGCTGCAGTCATCACATTTGGGTTTATTCCCAAAGCTGAAGAAAAGGGCGGAGGCAGTCAAGAAGGCTGTGGACTGGCTAGTATGCCCTGCAAGACTGCAGTGGCAATGCCTACCCTGGATTTGGAGAAGATAGGCAAGTGGTAATGCCTGGTGAAGGTATGAACAGATGTCCATGTTGCAGCTTCCAGGATGTCCCTGGTAGGGACCCCTCTGAGAAAAGCTGCAAAGGTGGAGGTTGCTCTGGTGGAATGTGTCCTGACCCCCTTTGGGGGTGGTTTCCCGTGCTGTTTGTAGCAGAAATGGATGCAGTGTGCTATCCATTTAGAGATTGTTTGTTTGGATATGGCCTAGCCCTGTGGTCCTGCAGTGAAGCTGACTAGTAATTGATCAGTTTTTCTAAAAGATTTAGTCCTGTCCAGGTAGAATCTGAGCTGTCTATGCACATCTAGAGAGCGCAGAATCCTTTCCCACTTGTTTGTGGGTTAGGGAAAAAGGTGGGCAAATTAATGAATTGGTTGACAGCCAGACTGGACACTTTAGGCATGAAGGATGGGTTAGTCCTGAGTGAGACCCTGTCAGCATGGAAAATGATGAAGGGCTCTACATTCATAAGTGCTTGTAGCTCTGATACTCTTCTAGCTGAAGTGATGGCCAGAAGCAAGGCTGTCTTCCCAGAGAGAAATTTTAACTCTGCTAAAGCTGCAGGCTCAAAGGGGGCAGGGTGAGATTTTCCAACACAAAGTTAAGGTCCCAAGCTGAGGTAGGAGCTCTTCTTGGTGGCCTTAAGTTGTTAGCCCCACTTAGGAACTGTTTGATGAGAGGGTGTGAGAAGAGAGGTGGCTCTGTGCTGAAATGAGCAGAGATGGCTGAGGCATGAATTTTAATAGAAGAGAAGGACAGACCCCTGTGTAGTAGGTCTGCCAGGTAATCCAGGATGAGAGGTAGGGAGGGCTGTGCCATTCCAGCTCCCTTAGCCTGGATCCAGGTGCAAAATCTTTTCCACTCGTCAGCAGATGACTTCCTAGTACTGGGGCGTCTGGCCTTGCGTATAGCATCTAGAACTTCACCAAACCACGAAGAAACAAAAAAAATCACACCAAACTACCAAGCCAGTGAAGGAACACCATGAATCTTATATTAGACAAGTTTAATAAAACTCACTCTGGCGCCTTGGCATAAACCAGACTTCAAGGAGTAACAAAATAATCATCGCATAACACTAATATATATGTGTATATATATATATATATATACAAACAATATATATATATATATATATATATATATATATATATATATATAGATATATATATATATATATAAATATATACAAACAATTACACCTAATTATATAATTACATAATTAATCAATTATTTAAAAAACTTTCAAAGAAACACCCTCCAGTTGCATTCATTATTCAAGCCTCCTGGAGACAATGTAATGTTGTTGTGACTTTCGGCTTTTCCCGGTTAGGGGTAGCCACAGCGGAACTCCGGTCCGCTAATGATTGGTAGTTGATTTTTACGTACCGAGTTGCCAGCCCTGACGCACAACCTTCAACGAAGGTACGCCCATTCACGCATGTCTCCACACAGAAGACGCTCTAACTGAGAGTCGAACCGGACAGCGTCTTACTGTGAGGCGACAATGCTACCGCAGCACCACCACCATGGATCCTGGAGACAGTGTAATAAACTTTAAAATATACAAGGTTTCTTTATACAGCAATTTCTTTCTTACAATCCCCTCATTTGTATCTATAATATGTTCCAAAATGCAAGCTCTCAATAAAGAAGGATCATTATTACGGCAAGAATTAAAATATGAAGCTAGAAGATTTATAACATTTTTATTTTTTATATCTCTAACACGCTCCTGAAGTCGTAACTTAAAAACTCTTTTTGTTTCCCCTATATAAAACAAATTGCAGGGGCAGGATAGTGCATATATTACAGATTTGGTGATACAAGTATATATAGATGTAGAAGAAAATCTAACACCATTGATTTTTTCAAATCATTTGGTTATATTACAACAAATTGAACACCTTCCACAAGGGAAGGTGCCACATATAGCAGGATGTACATTTAATTTTTCACCCGGTTGTATAAACTTGTCATGTACCAGCATATCTTTAATGTTTCTACTTCTTTTAAATGAAATACATGGAACTTTATAAATTCTTCACACCTTCCATATTAATTAAATAGGGCCAATAATATTTAATAACCAATAATTTTATGACTCAAAATATTACAAACTGTCACAAAATAGGCCTTTCTACCACTATGCAATGCATTAACTTCCATGTTAATGATTTTTCTTTTAACTTGGGGCTCATTGCAGGCTGAATAAAAATCTACCAATTTCTGTAAGGAATTCAAAATGACACTTTCATCATACCCTCTCTGTCTAAAAGTGACACAGGTATTTAGAATTTCTTTCTCTACAATATTTTCATCATTATATGATCTGCTCACCCTTAACAACTCACTGTAGGGTAGAGCTTCCATAATGTGTGGAGGATGACAACTTTTACTATCTAAAATATTACAGTCACCAGTACATTTTCTATATATACTGGTTATTATAGTGTCATCCCTAATATCCAACCTTACATCTAAATAATGAACTGATTTACCCATCTGTAAACCATCAAATTCTACCTGAAAACGGTTAACATTTAAATTAATAAATGGGGGGGGGGCGCTACATCTGCACCACCCTTACATAAAAAAAATAAATCATTTATATACCTACAGTACAAAACAAAGTTATTAAAAAAGCTAAATCTATACAAAAATTCAATTTCAAAAAGGCCCATAAATAGGTTAGCATACATGGTGCGAAAAGACGCACCCATAGCTGTACCTTGTAATTGATGGTAAATGGAATTATTAAACTCAAAAAAATTATTAGTTAAACAAAAATAAACTAATTCCATAACATAATTACTAACAGGACTATCCCCCAGAAAAAAAACTTAAGGGCTTCCATTCCTAATGCATGAGTAATACTTGTATATAGACTTTTTACATCTACTACTACCCAATAATAGTTCTTGTCACATTTAATATCCTTCAGTTTATCCAAAAATAAAAAAGTATCCTTAATATAAGAATCTAATTTAACTATGTACTTCAGAAGGTGTGAATGTAAAAAAAATTCCCATGTTATGGAAAAAATTATTTTGAGCTGCCATTATGGGCCGACCTGGGGGGCGGGGGGGGGGGGGGGATTACATTTTTATGAGTTTTAGGCAGACAATAGAACTTGGCCATCGTGCTGCCCTAAGTACTAAATTTATATTGAACATCCTGCTTTGTAAAATAACCCAGTCTCAAACCTTTAATAACTAATTCTTTAAACTTCACTATAGCTTGCTGGAAAACCTCATTAATTACCCTGTAAACTTCATAGTCAGACAAGTGGTCCATGCACATCTTCAAATACCTCTTATAAAGCATCACAACAATTTTTCGACCCTTGTCTGAGGGTTTTACAACAATATCTTGTCTGTTACACAATTTTAATAAAGATTGCCATTCACTTTTGCTCATATTATACAACACATTTTTCTTTTCAATAGAGAATTCCTTCATTATATTCTCCATTGCAAAATGCATCATCTTTGAAAACTGTGCTATAACCGGATTACAAAAAGGGTAATAAAAGTGCTAGTATAAGTAACATTCCCTGTATTTAAAGTGCAATATACATTAACATTTTCTTCGGCATCAATAGAAGAATCACAAGAGAAAAAAATCCAATTCATCATCCTCACAGACATATTAACTTCCTCATTAACCTGGTCATTTCCAGTATCAGACTCATAGTAATTAACCAAATGCAATTTTTCTCACAAACTTAAAAAATTCAGCCTTTAAAAAAAATGTGCTCTAGGTAAAGCAGTGGGGATGACTTTTGAGTCCATAATGTAAAACAGATCTTTCCATATCACTCAAATCAAGCCCAGACAAGTTTACAACTGAATTATTCAATTCACATCTTTCTGTCTGTTTAATAACAATACCAATATACTTAATGTCAATATTTAGTCCTTTTACTTTGTTGTTTAAATTGTTGAGCGTCTCTGTTACTATCAAACCGACGTCTGTATCCGTACTGCTGCTTCCTTGTTGTTTTCCTTGGCCCTGAAACGTACCGTTCATGTAGCCTCGTTGTCTAGGAGCTGGTAAAGGAGGATATTCATTGTTTTCAATGTCAGATCCAGTTGAAGTATTCGCCCCATCTGTTGAAGCAAAATAAATGTTTTGCCGTCTCTCAGTTTTACCGGAAGTGTTTTTATAACCTCAGGGTATATTTTGATTGGCTAGTTTTTTAAAGGCCAATCCTGAATCATAGTCATGAATGCCCCATTGTAATTTATTGATTTTGCGTTTTATTATATCATTGGAGCTTTCTTCTAATTTACGAATACAACCAAAGTCCAAAAGCAGGCTAGGAATACCAGCAAAACGTCCAAAAAATTTTAGCACACGAAAATAATTTACTGCACACCAAGTAAGCACTTTTGTCTGGTAACAATGACCAGATTTCATCAGACCTTTCTTCTAATTTCATATTTAAAGGAACACAACTGTTCAAACCTGGAAACACCAAGCTGCCCAGATAGTACATCACAAACAGCTACAATGTCCTCTTTCACTTTAAATTGTTTTAAAGTATCACGTTCTACTAGAATCAGTAGCCATTCCCTCTCACACCTATGTGAAGCGGCAATCCTTTTTTCAAATTCTAGCTCCACTGGGTCAGAGACATCAAATGCAGTAGTAGGGTTTTCAACAAAATGCAACCCACGAGGGGTAATGTCTATGTCCAGATATCTCTGCAGACCCAATATACTGTAGTGTAAGGCATTCTCTTTAAAGAGCAGCTGTTCCAAGGACTCTAAAGGAATACGGTCTGCCACAGAAAGATGTACAGAGTTTGCCTTACCCACTTCATTAAAGGGATTAGAAGGTCTCTTCAATCTCCCTTCTTCCAGAAGACGTTCCCACACTTTAATAAGTACATTATTAGAAGCAGAGGCTATGTATTCCACAGAACAGTCACCTGTAGATAAACCAGACTGCCGAAATGAAGCAGAGACGGATGAATCATGGCAAAAGATGCATGGTAGTTGCTGTAGTGATTCGCTGGCCATCACACATCAAAAGATCACCACACCACGAAGAAACAAAAAAATCACACCAAACTACCAAGCCAGTGTTGGAACACCACGAATCTTGTATTAGACAAATTTAATAAAACTCACTCTGGCGCCTCAGCAGAAACCAGCCAAGGAGTAATAAAATAATCATCACATAACACTAATATATATACAAATATATAAACAATTACACTTAATTATATAATTACATAATTAATCAATTATTAAAAAAAACAAAAAACGCATAGACCCCTGTGTAGTAGGTCTGCCAGGTAATCCAGGATGAGAGGGTAGGGAGGGCTGTGCCATTCAGGCTCCCTTAGCCTGGATCCAGGTGCAAAGTCTTTTCCACTTGTCAGCATAGGATTATCTAGTGATGGGGCCTCTGGCCTCACATATAACATCTAGAACTTGTTTGCTTAGGCTGGCAGCTTGAGGAGAGGTCAGGGAATAAGCCAGACTGCCAGGTTGAGGGTCTGCAATTGGGGATGCATTAATTCTCCATTCCTCTGGGTCAGGAGTGTTCGGATCTGAGGTAGGTGCCATGGTGGCAGGGGTGACAAGCTGCGCAGCAGTGGGTACCAGTGCTGGTGTGGCCAGTCTGGAGCAGTCAGGATTGCCCTCGGTTTTTCCTCCCTTATTTTGAGCAGTACCCTTGAAATGAGTGCTAGAGGGGGAAATGCATAGACCGAGAGGTTTACCCACTGGAAGGATAGAGCATCCAGTTTCCAGGCCTTGCTGTGAGGTTCCCTGGTGCAGAATCTGGTGAGCTGATGATTGGACTGGGAGACAAAGAGGTCAGCCTTCGGGGTGCCCCATTTCTGGGTCACAAGGGTGAAGGTTCTGTGGTCTAGCTGCCATTCATGTGGGTCTAGCAGGTTTCTGCTTAAGTTGTCTGCCAGAGAGTTTAGAGAGCCTGGCAGGAATTGTGCTAACAGGTGTAGTTGCATGGCTGAGGCCATGTGCCAAAGGGTCATGGCGAGCATGCAAAGAGGATAAGAGTGAGTCCCTCCCTGCTTGTTGATATACCACATCACTGTGGTGTTGTCTGTTCTGATCAGTAGGGGCCCCAGGGAGAGTAGGGGTCTGAAAGCTTTCACGGTGTGCTGAACAGCTAACATCTCTTTTTGGTTGATGTGCAGATGTATTTGATTTGGGCTCCAATGGCTCTGAATGCACCTGCCGTCCAGGTGAGCACCCAATGCATAGTCTGATGCATCTGTGGTGAGGGTCTGGGCGGCATGGGGTTGTGAGAAGGGAAGTCCCTTGTTGTGGTAGCATGCTGCTGCCCACCAAAGAAAATCTTTCCTTAGACAAGTTATCATTGATATAAGAGTTTCCAAGTCTTCAGAGTGTTGACACCAAAGGCTTTTTAGGTACCATTGTAGTTTCCTCATATGCAGTCTGGCATATGGAATGAGTAGAATGCAAGAGGCCATGAACCCTAGAGCTTGCAGGATTTTTCCTGCGGATAACTGGGCTCTGGTGGCTAGTTGAGAGAAGTAGCCTATCAGGTAGGCTTCTTTTTCTGGAGTAAGGAATGCCATTCTGGGATGCTGTGTCCAGGCTTGCTCCCAGGAATACAATTTTTTGTGAGGGGACTAGATTTGATTTCTTTTCGTTGATAGTATACCCCAGGGAGGTCAGTAGGTCCTTTACAAAGGTCAGGTGCTGTACCAGCTTTTCCTGTCTGCCTGAATCAGGCAATCGTCTTAAGTATGGGTAAATTTGAATATTTCTTTGTCTGCAAAAAGCAATGGCGGGAGCCAGACATTTTGTGAAAACTCTGGGAGCAGCAGATAAGCCAAAGGGAAGTGTAGAGAACTGAAAGTGCATAGATTCTGCCCTGAAACACAGGTATTTCCTGCATGATTCCCAGACTGGGATGTGCAGGCATGTCTCTTTTAGGTCTAGGGTGGCTAACCAAGCATCCTTGGAAAGCACAGGTAGAAGCTGCTGGAGGGTGAGCATTTTGAAATTTGGTATCACCAAAAAGGTGTTTAGAATGGATAGATTGAGGATGGGGTGCCAAGTGTCCTCTTTTCTGGGTGCCAGGAAGAGTCTGGAGTAGAACCCTTGGCCTATCTGTTCTGCAGGAATATACTCTATTGCCCTCAAGGAGAGCAGAGAACGGACTTGCTTTTTGGCCTCTGCCCACTGGTTTGGAGGAAGATCTGGGGAACTCTTTTGGGGTTTGGCAGAGTGTGGAAATAAAATTTGTATCCCTGGGACACTATGTTGAGGACCCAGTGGTTGTTGGTAATGGTGGCCCAGTTGCTTGAATGGAAGGAGAGTTTTCCTCCTAGGGGCACGAGCAGGTGGGCAGAGGGAAGGGGTGGAAGTGTAAAGTCAATGTGAGTTCTTACAATAAGGGGTGGCTTTGCACTCCCTGTTTTTGAAGAGGAGGAACTCCATTGCTTAGATCTCTGCATTCCCTGGGGCTGTTGTCTGGGTCTGGGCTAAGCTAGTCTGGAGGGGGCAGGAAAGGACCAGTGCTTGGAGGGGCAATGCCTACTGAACCTCAGTGGCTGGACCTGTAAGAAGTCTTTAACTGTCTGCATAGATTTAGCTTTTTCTTCCATCTTTTTATGACCTCTTCTGTCTTGGTGCCAAATAAGTTGTCTTTGTTCAAGGGTGTGTCCAATAATGTGGATTTGATATGGTCTGCCAAGGTCTGTTCCTTAAGCCAAGCATGCCTTCTAAGGACAGAACTAGTAACTGCTGCCCTGCAAGATGCTTCTAGGGCATCAAAACCACATTGTAAGGTGTGCTTAGTTACTTGATTTGCAGAATGCATTAACTCTTGTAACTCTATTTTCTGCACAAGCAAGAAAAGAAGATATTTTTTGTTTGAAGAGTTCCATGGTATGTTGCTGATATTTCAGCAAGTGGAACTGACAATTTAATGCTCTAATAGCAAGAGTAGCAGATGTGTATACTTTTTATATCCCATCTATCTAATGCTCGGGAATCCCTATCTGAGAGGGTGGGATTCTTAGCTGAAGTTACTTTGATTCCTTTAGGTCCTTGAGAGATGACCTCGGGGTCAGCAGTACTATTTTTGAAAAGACATTTCTGAGAGTCAGGGACTCAGGTTTCCTGGGAGCAGGAGGGAGGGTGTCAGGGGTCAGACTGGATTCCATAAAATCATCATCCACAACATCCAGGACAGGAGGAATGGCCAGAGGTCTGTGCTATGGAAGATCTAAAAATTCCCAGAGTCTCTTTTTTGACTGATGATAGTCCTAACATTCCCATTGGAAATGCTCCCTTAAAGTATGTAAGGCTTCCCCAAAGGAAAAGTCCTCGGGTGGAGAGGCTGAAGGGATGGATTCCTCTGCATGAGAATCCTAATAAGCAGAGAGGGGTTGCATATCTTCATATTCAGATGCATCAGAGTCATCGGACTCCTGTTCAGATAAGACTACTGGGGACAAGTCTCTCTGTTTTGGAAGGGGTAGCCTGGCTTCCCCTAATAAGCATTATAAAGTCTTCTGCCATTTTAAGCATTTGAGACTGAGGCAAGGAAGCAGGTGCCTGAGCTTGGCTCGTAGTTTTTTTGGGTGTGGTTGTACCTTAAGCCTTAGAAACTCGGTAGTTTTCAAAAGAACTGAAGACGTGAAAGAAGTCATGGGTCTGTGTCGAGTATTAGTAGTGAGAAGTACTTCCTCAGAAGCCGGTGCCTGCTCAGTGGCTCCGGACCCATCCAATAGTCGAAGAAGAGTCTCGTGGCATACCGGACTCTGAAAGGGTCTCGGTAGCAGCCTGTGAATCCACAGAAGCGGGCATCAGGGGATGCGAAAGCACCTTACTGAGGATTGGAGAATTGACTAGCTTAACGGAAGCGTTGTTGGTAGTTTAGGACCTGTGCGGTCTGTCTCGGTCTTTATTCTTACGTTTTTTCGGAAGATCAGAAGACGGATGGCTTATCGAAGCCATATCGGAATTCGAGGTCTAAGAGCAAAAATATCTAGCTACAATAAAGGCCTGACGATGTATAGTTCTGGCATTGAACAAAGCACAAAAGTGACAGTGCGGGACATCATGGTCTGAGCCTAAACAGGTGACGCAGTAAGAATGGAAGTCTTGGTGTGGTATTTGCTTTCCACAGGCGAGACAATTGTTAACTTTTTCTGACATCGGTTAGAGCAAGAAAAAACGATCCCTAACGGGGTACTTAGCTTTAGAAGACTTCGACTTCAATTCGGAAATGAAAACTCAGGTATCGGCCGACTGGCACTCGTGCGAACTACTTCTGCTTCGGGCTCCTCAACAAGAAAGACTGATGTAATGGCATTGACTACCTGATTTTATACCACTGACGACCTGACGTCAGTCCTGGAGCGACAGCAACCGACGCAGAAATACTAAGCCTCTGGTATTCGGGCCGACTGAGGGCTACCCCTGGCAGGATAACCCAAAGGTGATGACTGCAACAGTGAAACATGAAGAACTTCATAATCTCTTTCTTCTATCAGTCGATGCTTGGTCAGAGCAGTAATGACACAGTTGTCCAAGTATTGAAACACCCAGAATCCTTGCAGTCTCAAGTGAGCTGCTACTGCTGCCATACATTTGGTGAACACCCTAGGGGTTTGTAGTGAGACCAAAGGGCAGTGCCCTGAACTGGAAATGACTGTCTCCCAGCTGGAAGTGGAGGAACTTTCTAGAGGGCTTGTCAATTTTTATATGTTAATACGTATACTGAAGCTCTATTGAGCACATCCAGTCATCCCTTCCTAAAAATAGAAGAATGGACTCTACCGTGACCATCTGGAATTTTGTTTGTTGAACTGATTTGTTCAACACACTGAGTTCCAAAACTGGTCTCCAGTCCCCTGTCTTTTTGTCACTAAAAAGAATCTTGGGTAAATTCTGGATCCTATCTGTTCTGGTGGGACTTCTTGGATGACTCTTTTGGCCAGCAGTTCTTAAATTTCTAGAACTGCTGGTTCCCTCTTAGCAGGTGGAATATCGGGGATTTTTCTGCATATGGGGAAGATGGGAAAAGGGTATGGTATAACCTCTGGATATGATCTGTTGCACCCAAGAATCTGTTGTTATATTTAGCCAGGCATTTTGGTGCAAGGATAAGAGTCCCCCAACTGTCTCCAGGGGACGACAATCGGGACTGAAAGGGCTTATCCGGGAAGGAGTCCCTGAAGCTCTGGTTCTGCAGACCACTTCTGCCACGTGGGTGGTGTCTTCCATTGTAGTTCCTCCTTTTGCCCCTGGGGGAACTGCCTCCAGGTGAGCCCTGGAAAGGCCCTTGGGAATTTTTTGAGCCAAATCTTTCCACGGCTCCTCTCATTCTTAGAAAAGGATCTTTGGGTGGGGGGGGGGGGGTGGAAAAATGTATGCCCACAGCAGAAAGGGTCTTACCATCCTTCTCACACCTGGATAATGTCTCTCTTACTTTTGGGCCAAACAAAGATGAAACGTCAAAAGGTGCATTGACGAATGAAGACTTAAATGGTTCCACAAAGTCACATAGACACATCCAAGCATGTGTCCTTATGGATACGCCTGAACCTGTCACTCTGAAGGTCCCTTTGGCTGCAAGCGCAATGACCATCATGGACGAGTTTGACACAGACTTCAGGGTGGCCAACTGAGAAGCAACTTTCTCTTGGACTCCCTCAGTAACAGCTCCTGCCAGAGTATCTGACAATTCCTTGATCAGATCCCTTTGGAGTCTGGTTAAATGTGCCAAGAAATTCAAAGACCTTAAGGTGAGGTTGATGAAGCGCAAACTCACTTCCCAAATCTATCCATCACATGAGATTCTCTATTGTGTGGACAGACAGGTGAACTCTCCTCAGTGAGCTCTTTTTTTGTGGTAGCTGCTATGACCATGGCATCTACCGCTAAACCTTTAGCTCAGAATTGCTTATCTTCAGATGCAGATAAAATTTTGTCCGGTCTCTTGGGGATGGAATCAATAGTGTCCGGAGCCTTCTACTCCTGCTGAGAAATCAACTGAACGAGTTTTTGTCAGTGGGCAGAGTCACAGAAAAGGTAAACAGGCAAGTACCAAAAGCCTGTAGGTAAACGGATTCCTCCGAGGAAGAGTTTTGTGACTTCCAGTCACCCCTGTTTCAAAATTTCTTGGATGTCTCCAAAGGAAACATCTTCAGGGGGTGACCTTAGGGACCCTACTACTTCATTAAAATCAGTGTTTTTCTTGATCAATTTCTGTGGGGAATCTAAGTGCTTCTTCTTGCACATCTTCTGAGGATAGATAAGCCAAAGGGAAACACAGAGAACTGAAAATGTTGAGATCCTGCCCTGAAGCGGAGATATTTCCTGCATGATTCCCTGATAGGAATGTGGAGGTAGACCTCTTTTAGATCTAGGGTGGCTAGCCAAGTGTCCTTGGAGAGCATGGGTAAGCAGCTGCTGGAGGGTGAGCATTTTGAATTCTGGGATCACCAGGAAGGTGTTTAGAATGGCTAGATCGAGGATGGGGTGCCAGGTGCCCTCCTTTCTGGGCACAGAAAAAGTCGGGAGTAGAAAAGTACAGTTTTGTACCTACCATAAATGTAGATGTTCGAGTGCTAATACAGCTGCAGTAATCACAGATGGGTTTTCTGCCGTCAGGCGGTCCCTCGGTTGGCCGAATTCCAAAGTCCTGGTCCGGCGTCGGTTGTCGTCGCTTTCTCTTCTGACGTCAGTGAGGCCAGAGTATATAAGACACAGCCGACGCTATGTTCTTCAGTCTTTCTTGCCCCAGATGTCAGGTGCCCCCAGAAGGAAGGCAATGCATAAATTATGCTTATATGTGTATACATGCAATGCAATATAATCCAAAAATAGAAGTTATGTTCTTACCATAACGTTCCATGTTAGTTGTCTTCTTCTCGCCTTCTTCTTGCTGGATGGGTTCGGAGCCGACCTCGGCTCCGACTCGGCCACTCTAAAAGCTCGAGAGTTGGTTCCACCGGCTCGAGGCTCCCCTTATATCCCACAATGCTAGGCGAGAGTTACCTCAGATCTCATTTGTAAGCTAACCCCAGCTTATAACAGTAACAGAATAACTGTAAAACAGAGTCCACCTCTAACAACAGGAAGAAAGAAGGGTGACCTACATCCTGAACCAGGAAATATGCATAATAGCATATGTCTAAGAAAGAGGTGGTAGAAAGAGAGGTCACAATCACACTCCTCTAGGTCTGTCCAGGCCAGGGGGATGGAGGGTGGGGCGAAGAAGAAGGCGAGAAGAAGACAACTAACATGGAACGTTAGGGTAAGAACATAACTTCTATATGTTAAGTTGTCTATCTCGCTTGCATTCTTGCTGGATGGGACCGCGTCCCTAGCACCTTGTCCCGGGTGGCCTAACGGAACAGACTCCTGAGAACAGTGGAACCAAAGTTAGCTCTATGCCTAGAAGCTAAATCCAATTTATAATGAGAAATGAAAGTGTGAGGAGTAGCCCAAGTAGCCGCTGCACAAATGGTGTCAATAGGCAGTCTGTCTTGGAAGGCTAAAGAAGTAGCCAAAGCTCTGGTGGAATGAGCTTTAGGTTTATTAGGCAGCTTTTGGTGTCTAATCTCATAAACAAGGGTAATCAGAGATGTAAGCCATCTGGATAATGATACCTTTGAAACTGAAAGTCCCTTTCTGCTTTCCGCATAGGAGACAAACAGCTGATCAGATTTTCTGAACTGTTTTGTTCTATCCAAGTAGTACCTCAATTGACGGTGAACATCCAGGCAGTGTAGTTTTTGTTCAGACCTATTGGAGTATTCTGGAAAAAAGACAGGTAGATCAATGCTTTGATTTAGATTTGACGTCGAGACCACTTTAGGCAAAAAGGACGGATTAGTTCGTAAGGATACTCTGTCCTTATGAAACAAAAGATAAGGAGGACGACAGCTGAGTGCTTGAAGCTCTGATACTCTTCTAGCTGATGTAATAGCTACCAGAAAAAGAGTTTTCCATGATAATAATTTTAAAGAACAGGAGACTGCAGGTTCGAAAGGGGGAAGAATCAAAGAAGCCAGAACTAAATTTAGGTCCCAAGGAGAAGGAGGATTTCTTATGGGAGGTCTGAGTAGAAAAACTCCTTTCAAAAAGGCTTTGCAAAGCTTGTGGGACATTAAGGCAGATTCAGAAATACCCACATGAAAGTTAGAAATAGCTGCCAATTGAACTTTAAGTGTAGAGGGAGATGAACCTGCATGGAAGAGTTCAGCTAGAAAATCAAGGACTAATTGGATGGAAGCAGTGAAAGGATCTATGTCCTTTCCTTGAGCCCAACATGTGAAGCGTTTCCACTTACTCAAATAAATCTTCCGAGTGGAAGATTTATGGGAAGCTATCAAAATATCTCTAACAGAGTGAGATAATTGAGGAAGCCTGGCTAAGGTTGGAACTGGAGGAACCAAGCAGTGAGGTTCAGAGAGGGGAGGGAGCGATGAAACTGACCCGACTGATGGATCAAAAGGTCTGGAACTAGGTTCAGATTCCACGGTCGCTCCAAGAGAAAACGATGTAGAAAGGGGAACCACACTTGTCGAGGCCAGTAAGGAGCAATGAGGATCAATGGGGCCTTCTGAGCGATAGCTTTCTGTATCACTTGAGAGATCAGTGGGAAAGGAGGAAATGCATACAGAAGTCCCCGGGGCCAAACTTGGACTAGAGCGTCTCTGCTGGGTTGGCCTGGTAAAGGGAATAGAGTGAAGTATTCTCTGCACTTGCTGTTTTGGGGAGTAGCAAAAAGATCGCAGCAAGGCTGACCCCACTTGAGAAAAATTTCTCTCACTACAGAGTCTTTCAGAGACCACTCGTGAGGCATGAGTATAGCTCTGCTCAACTTGTCCGCAATTTGATTGGACTTTCCGGGATGTCGTTGCTATCAGAAACCGCTGAGAAGAAATCGCCCATTGCCACAGTCTGAGTGCTTCTCGACACAGGGGGTATGACCTGGTTCCGCCTTGTTTGTTGATGTACCACACTACAGACATATTGTCTGTTTGGATTGCAATCGTTCCCAAGGGAAGAGAGTCTTGAAGGGCTTGCAACGCTAAAAGCACTGCTCTCATCTCCAGAACATTTATGTGCAAGTGGCATTCGTTTGGTTGCCATGTGCCCTGGACCGTCCTGCCCTGATAATGCCCCCACCCGATCAGGGAGGCATCCGTTGTCAGAGTAGCAACCGGAGGAGGTGGAACAAAGGGTCTTCCCAACAAGAGCTGAGGGGAAGACATCCACCACCTGAGATGATTTTTGCACGCTTGCGTGATCATAATGGTGTGAGACATTGGAAGTTGCTGGTATGACCATTGAGTAAAGAGCATCCATTGAAGGATCCGCATGTGGAATCTGGCTAATGGAAGCAGAGGTATGGCCGCTGCCATAATTCCCAACACTTTCAGAACTAACCTGGCTTTGATTCTGTTGTTGTTGAAAAGGAGTGATACCAGTTTGTGAATGTCTGTTATCCTCTGATGTGTTAGTCTCGCAGACATGTTTACTGTATCTAGATTTGCGCCTATGTAGGTAATAGTACGACAAGGCGACAAAACAGACTTTTCGCAATTTATTGAAATACCCAGCTTTTGACAAACGCGAAAAGTGTAATCTCTGGCCATCAGAAGGAGATGCTTGGTGGGAGCTGTGAGGAGCCAGTCGTCCAAATATGGAAACACCTGGAATCCTTGTCGTCTCAGGTGAGAAGCTACCACTGCCATGCATTTGGTAAACACCCAGGGGGCAGTGGTGAGACCAAAGGGCAGGGCCCTGAACTGAAAATAACTGGTTCCCAGCCTGAAGCGGAGGAATCTTCTGGAGCGTCTGTTCATTTTTATGTGATAGTACGCATCCCGAAGGTCTATAGAGCACATCCAGTTTCCTTTGCCCAAAAGGGAAGGATGGATTGCAGCGTGACCATCCGAAATCTTGTTTTCTTGACTGATCTGTTCAAGACACTGAGATCCAAAATTGGTCTCCAGTCCCCTGTTTTCTTTGGAACTAAAAAGAACCTTGAGTAGATTCCGGATCCTTGCTGGTTTGCTGGAACTGGCTGAATTGCTCTTTTTGCAAGCAGTTTTGAAATCTCCAAAACCGCTAGATCCCTTTGAGCGGGTGGAACATCTGGAAGGGATTTTTTTAACTGATTTGGAATGCGAAGAAAGGGGATAGAATAGCCTTCGGAAATGATGGACTGTACCCATTTGTCTTGAGTCAGGGATAGCCAGGCTTCTGGGTACAGTGACAATCTTCCCTCGGCTGCCCCCGAAGATGGGCAGTCGGGCAACACCTCAGGGATGCTGAAAGGGCTTGTCAGGGAAGGCTTTCCGATTGCCCTGGTTCTGCGGACCCCTGCCCCTAGGGCGTCTACCATTGTTATTCCCGCCTCTGCCTCTGGCGGGAAACGACTCTGTCGTCAGGCGAAGTCCCTTGAGATTGTTTACGGAACCACATCTTTCCACCTTTCTGGCCTTTGGGGTAAGGCCTAGAAGGAGTAGAAAAACGGACTCCGACGGCAGAAAGGGTCTTGCCATCAGTTTCGCACCTAGTCAAGGTCTCTTTCACTTGAGGACCAAAGAGGGATGATCCATCAAACGGGAGTTCGTGAAAGACGCCTTGAAGGGTCCGCAAAATTGCATAGCCGCATCCAGGCATGCCTACGTAAGGCCACACCTGTCCCTGCGGCTCTGCTCGCTCCATCAGCCGCGTAAGAAAGAAGGCGCATGGAGGAGTTGGTTATGGAGTTAAGGGTAGCCAGCTGCGTGTTCATCTTATCTTGGAAACCCGCAGCTGTAGGGTCCTTTAACATTTCACTCGCTTCCTTGATCAAGTCCCTTTGAAGACGAGTAAAATGGCACAGGTAGTTCAGTGAACGCATGGTAAATGTCGCTGACGAGAACATTCGCTTCCCGTACCTGTCCATGGACCTAGATTCCTTGTTAGGTGGATGGACAGGTACTGAAGGATCAGCTAGCTCCTTCTTAGTGGCAGCAGCTACCACCATAGCATCCACAGAAACTCCTTTTGTTAAGAACTGTTTGCCTGCTGGTGCTGTTATGAACTTGGAGGGTCTCCTGGGAGTGGGGTCCACTGAATCAGGAGCCGTCCATGCCTTCTTAGCAACCACCTGCATGAGGGGGTCAAAGGGGGGGACACCCAGGAGGTGGAAGGACGAGAGCCAAACGCCTCAAGATACACAGATTCGTCCTCCGAAGGGTTGAGGGCTGGCCAATTTCCCCTCTGTTTCAGGATCTCCAGAATGTCTGCAAATGAGACATCTTCAAAAGGGGAACGGGGGGAACCCTCAGAATCATCCAAATCTGTGTCTGACGTGATGGACTCAGGTGAGTCAATGTGTTTCCTCTTACACTTCCTCTTCCGAGGAGGCTCTTCTGCCAAATCAGGAGAGGCCTCGGAAGAGGATGAAATCCCCACAGGGGGTTCCTGAGGAGCCGGCTCTCTGCGGTCCGGGATGAGGGAGTGAGTCGACTTAGCCTGAGGCACCATAGAGGGAGGGGCGGACGGAGCCGACTGTGGAGTAGAGCCAGGCTCTAACACACTCCGCATGACCTCGAATGCACCCCTGTCAGGCAGAGCCAGAGGTCCCCGCTCCGAGAAGCTAAGAACCCCCCTCGGCACCGACAGTGATGGCTCGAGGCCGATGTCGGAGCCGAACTCACCAGCGCCAAGCACCGAGAGGGAGGGGTCGGACAAGGGTCCGATGCCACTCACCCCCTCGGAGCCGACGAGGGAAGTCCGGCGCCGAGATTCTTCCAAGGAAGAAAACGGAGCCGACGACGGAGCCGAAGACAATTGTATCGGCTCCGACGCTATCACAGTCTCGGTTCCGACGCGACCCGGCTCCGAGCTCAAAAGAGTCGAAGGAGGAATATGCTGATGGACCGGGGCAGGCATCGACTGATGAGTCAGGCTCTGAAGCATCTGGGCCAGTGCCTCGGACTTAAGAAGTCGACTCACTACCCTCTGAAGGTCATGATCCGACAGCCTCGATGACCTAGAGGAGTGAGATCTTTGGCTCCGTTCAGACAGCAGGGGAGATCCTGGAGCCGAATGAACGGAGCCAAGAGATGGTGACCTGGACCTCTTCCTAGTTGTCGGCTCCGAAGGTCTGGTCGGAGCCGACACGAGAACTTCTACTACCTCGGCTCCGGCCGGAGCGAGCCACAGAAACTGTGGACTGAGACTTATCGGCTCCAGCCGGAGCCGATGAAGGCAGAGGTTGAGAAACCTTAGGTCTCGGCTCAGTTGTCGGAGCCGAAGACCTAGATGCCTTAGAGGGCTTCCCTGTTGAAACAGATAGGGAATCCTCTGGCTTGAGTAAGCCTCTTAGTATCAATTTATTTTTTCTTTCCTGCAGGACCCTGGGGCTGAAGCCATGGCACACAGCACAGGAGTCCTGCAGGTGCAAAGGCCCCAGACAGTAGACACAAGAAGTGTGAGCGTCTGTCAGAGACATTTTCTGACAGCACGCATCACACTTCTTGAATCCGGAGACCTTTGCTTCTTTGGACATTTTTAAACAGGTGTAAACAAACACACACAAACACACTAGTTACACCCTGTCAAGTTAAATTATAATAAAAACCACTAACTAGGATTTTAAAATAAAATAATACACACACACTCCACTAGGGAAGAGAAAAGGCCTGTAGGCCCAAGGGAAGAACCTAAGGTTCTTGAGGGAAAAAAACAGAAATTTTTTTGAAGGGGATAAAAATATTTCTAAACTAAGGGAAATAAGTGAATATATTAAAAATAAAGGGGTTTTGAAAGACTAAATTACACAAGAAAAAGTCACTTACCAAGAACCGGTAGAAAACCAACCTCGAAGCTGTAGCGGCAAACGAGATCTGAGGTAACTCTCGCCTAGCATTGTGGGATATAAGGGGAGCCTCGAGCCGGTGGAACCAACTCTCGAGCTTTTAGAGTGGCCGAGTCGGAGCCGAGGTCGGCTCCGAACCCATCCAGCAAGAATGAAGGCGAGATAGACAACTTAACATACAGTGGTTGCAAGCAAATAAACCATAGAAGGATAACCCAGTCAGGTTGTATGAAGAGGTTGTTAGGCCCCATGCCTTTACCAAGTGGGGAAGGAGGGAGGGAAACCTGTACTGCAGCTGTATTAGCACTCGAACATCTACATTTATGGTAGGTACAAAACTGTACTATGTTCATCGTGCATACAGCTGCAGTAATCACAGATGGGTAGAGTCCCAAAACTACGCACAGGGTGGTAGGTACTAGGAGGAACTGGGTTGAGCCAGAATGCCCTGCAAAACAGCAGTGGCAAAGCCTGCTCTGGTTCTGGAATATAAAGGCAGGTGGTAGTGTTTTGTGAAGGTATGTACAGAACTCCAAGTGGCTGCCTCCAGAATATCTTTGGTAGGAACTCCTCTGAGGAAGGCTGTAGAGGTAGCTGTGGCCCTGGTGGAGTGTGATCTGATACCTGTAGGAACAGATTTCCAATGATAGGAATAACAAAACCGTATGCAGTGGCCTATCCACTTTGAAATAGTCTGCTTGGAAACTGGCTTCCCTTGAGCCCCTACAGCATAGGACACAAAGAGTTGTACTGATTTCCTGAAGGACTTTGTTCTGTCCAAGTAGTAACGTAGCTGCCTATGGATGTCTAAAGAATGTAGCAGCCTTTTCCCTTTGTTTTGAGGATTGGGGTAAAAGGTAGGAAGGTGTATGGCTTGATTTAAAGCTACCCTGGATACCACTTTAGGCATAAATGATGGGTTGGTACGAAGGGAAACCCTGTCCTGACGGAAAATGAGAAAGGGCTGCACTGCCATGAGGGCCTGTAGTTCCGAAACTCTACGAGCTGAAGTGATAGCCAGAAGGAAGGCAGTTTTCCAGGACAAACATTGCAAATCTGTTGAGGCAGCTGGTTCAAAAGGAGACAATGTTAATTTTTCTAGTATGTAATTAAGATCCCAGGCTGGTATTGGTTGTTTCCTTGGTGGTCTAATATTCTTAGCCCCTCTGAGGAACTGTCGTAAGAGTGGGTGAGAAAATAAAGGAGGATCCGTGTTGTATTCTGCAGAAATGGCTGAGGCATGGATTTTTATGGAAGAAAAAGAAAGTCCACTGTTCAGCAGCTCAGCTAGATACTGTAATACCTGAGGCAAGTTCAGTTTTCTAGGGTCCTGGCCTTTTTTCTCATTCCAAGAACAAAAACGCTTCCATTTTGCGGAGTAAGCTTTTCTAGTAGATGGCCTTCTGGCCTCCAAAATGACATCCTGCACCTCCTTGGAGAGTAGGGTCTGTTGTGGTGTTAAGGAATTTTCCATGCAGCGAGATTGAGTGTTTTCAGCTGACTGTGGAGAGTTTTGTAGCTGTGCTGAGTCAGCAGAAGAGGCATTAGAGGCAGGGACCAGGGAGGAGTATGTGTTAGGCTCCTCAGCAGTGGATACCAGTGTTGCCGTGGCCAATCTGGAGCAATCAGTATCATCTTCGGTCTGTCTGCTCTTGCTTTCAAAAGTACCTTGGGCAGAAGAGGCAGAGGTGGGAATGCGTAAACTGTCCATGCTGTCCAACTGAATGAAAGTGCGTCCACTCTCCAGGCCTTTGGGTGAAAGGTCCTTGAACAAAACGTTTCCAATTGATGATTCCTGTGGGAGGCAAAAAGATCTATGTCTGGCCTCCCCCACCCTTGGGTTATTTCTGTAAACACCTGAGGATGTAACTTCCATTCGTGTGGATCTGTCATATTTCTGCTTAAATTGTCTGCCAGCATGTTTTCCAATCCTGGCAGGTACTGGGCTTGAAGTTCGATTTGCCATTCCAGAGCCAAGTTCCAAAGAGTCATGGCTAGTCTGCACAAGGGGTATGAATGTGTTCCTCCTTGTTTGTTTATGTACCACATTACTGTGGTGTTGTCTGTTCTTATCAGTAATTGCCCTGGATGCAGGAAGTCCTTGAAAGCTGTAATTGCATTTATTACTGCTAGCATTTCTTTTTGATTGATGTGAAGGTGCTTTTCTTTTTGGGACCATATGCCCTGGATGCACCTGTCCGTCATGTGCGCCCCCCAGGCGTAATCTGAGGCGTCTGTTGTGATAACTTGCTTTGCTTGAGGCTTGCAGAATGGGAGGCCTGTGTTTGCTTGACATGCTTGGGCCCACCATAGAAATTCCTTTTGCAAACATGGGATTATTGGTATTATTGTTTCCAAACTGTGACTGTTGAGACCATAGGTTTTTTAGGTACCATTGAAGTTTCCTCATATGCAGCTTTGCACATGGGATTAAAAGAATGCAAGATGCCATGAATCCCAGAGCCTGCAGGATTTTCCTTGCAGTAAGCCTGGTACTTTTGCTAGTATTTTGAAGTAATGAGATAGTTGCCCCTGTTTTTCTGGCGTAAGATAGGCCATCTGGGTGTTTGTGTCCAAGTTGGCACCCAGGAAAGTTATTTTCTGAGATGGTGTTAGCCTTGATTTCTCTTTGTTGATTGTGTATCCCAGAGAATGCAATAACCGTGTCACATATGCCAGATGTTCCAGAAGTATGTGTTTGCTGTCCGCTTGGATCAGGCAGTCGTCCAAATAAGGGTAAATTTGTATCCCTTGAAGTCTGCAGTAGGCAATCACTGATGCCAGGCACTTTGTGAATACTCTGGGCGCAGTAGATAAGCCAAAGGGCAATGCAGAGAATTGATAGTGGATTGAACCTGCAAGAAATCTGAGGTATCTTCTGCAGCTTTGTCTGATTGGGACATGCAGGTATGCCTCCTTGAGGTCCAATGTTACCAGCCAAAACTCCTTGCCCAGCATGGGAAGAAGTTGCTGTAATGTGAGCATCTTGAATTTTGGTACTAGTAGAAATGTGTTTAGGATGGATAAGTCCAAAATGGGTCTCCAGTCGTTTCCTTTCCTTGGTACCAGAAAAAGTCTTGAATAAAAACCTTGACCTTGTTCGTGAGTAGGTACCTCTTGAATAGCTCTCATGCTTATGAGCTTTGAAATTTGTAGTTGTGCCTCTGCCCTTTGATTCTGTGGCAGGTTTGGCATGCCTCTCATTTTTGGAAGAGTGTGAAAATGAAATCTGTAGCCTCTGTTTATAATGTCCAGGATCCATTTGTCTGTTGTGACAATATGCCAATTGGCTGCAAATAATGCTAGCTTTCCTCCCAAAGGTGCTGCCAGCTGAGACGTGCTTGGCATGGAAATGAGGGAGTCATTGGGTTTGCTTCCTGTATTGTTGTGCACTGTCCTCGCCACCTCTTGGTGCTGGAGTTTGCCATTGTCGTCCTCTATATGATCCTTGTGATTGTCCTCTGCCCCTTGTGCGTCTGTATCTACCTCTTTGGGGCTTGTCAGTGGCTGGAAAGGACCAGTTTTTGAAGGCCAATTTCTGCTAAAACGTGGTGGTTGGACCTGTAAAAAGGCTTTGACAGTTTGCATAGATTTGGCTTTTTCTTCCATTTTCCGTAGTATCTCCTCAGCATTAGTACCAAACAGCACATCCCTTTGTAAAGGAGCATCTAGAAGTTTAGCTTTGACATGATCAGGCAAGTTTTGTTCTCTAAGCCAGGCATGTCTGCGAATGACTGATCCTGTAGCAGCCGCTCTACTTGAAGCCTCTAGTGCATCATAACCACATTGTAAGGTGTGTTTACCCACTTGCTCTGCACTATGCATCATATCCTGTAACTCCTTCAAGTCTGGTTGTTCAGGTTGAGACATTTTATTCCTTAATTGTGATAACAGGAACTGTTGATATTTAAGCATATGAAACTGACAATTTAAGGCCCTCATGGCTAGGGTGGCAGAGGTATATACCTTTTTACCCCACCTTTCTAAAGACCTTGACTCCCTTTCTGCTGGAAGTGGATTCTTGGCAGTGGAGGCCTTCAATCCCTTGGGGCCTTGTGAAATGGTTTCAGGGTCAGCATTATGACTTTTGAAGAGAAATTGGTGAGAGTTGGGTACTCTGTAATACCTATCAGGTTTGACTGGTGCAGGAGGCAGAGAATCCGGGTTAAGGCAAGCCTCCGAATAAACATCATCAAGTATGTCCAAAACAGGGGGTATAGCCAGAGGTCTGTGTTGAGGTAACAAAAGAAATTCCCTAAGCCTTTTCTTAGAATCTGAAAAGTCTTGGCCTTCCCAATGGAAGTGTTCCCTCAAGGTGTGCAAGGTTTCCCCTAAGGAAAAATCCTCAGGAGGAGGTACAGAAGGGATGGACTGTTCTGCATCCGAATCCTCAAAAGGGGAGTAAGAGTGTTCCTCTGCATCAGAATGTTCTGATAAAATGGATCCCTGATCAGAAGAGGGAGAATCTTCCTCCACTCTGGGTCTCTTGTCTGGAGGGGGTTGAGAACCTCTGATAAGAGTAATTAAATCCTCAGCCATTTTAAGCATCTATTTTTTAGGCATGGGACCTGGAGATGGGCCCTGTGCAACAGGCCTTTTGGGGTGCCTGGCTGCTTTGGATTTAGTAAAGGCCTTAATGGAAAAAGAAGATGAGGGTCTGAAGACACCATGGGTGGAAGTGGACCTGTCCACATTAGTAGGCTCAACATTAAACCAGGCTTTCGTCTTTCTAGTCTGGGAAAGGGCCGAGGTCCCAGCGGTCTCGGGTACAGAGGACACCACCAAAGGAGTGTCGTCGGTAGTCAGGGACTGCAAAGGCATCTCGCTGAGAACCGGACCACGTGTAGCCTGTTTTGGCGTGGTGTCGGCGGGACCGCGGCCTCGTGTGTCGGTCCTTTTCCTTGCGTTTTTTGGACAAAACTGTAGTCGGAGTGTCCGACGACATTTT
Source organism: Protopterus annectens (assembly GCF_019279795.1). Classification (NCBI taxonomy): domain Eukaryota; kingdom Metazoa; phylum Chordata; order Ceratodontiformes; family Protopteridae; genus Protopterus; species Protopterus annectens. Next base: position 1,326,453,498 of record NC_056725.1, on the reverse strand, counting down.
ATAATCAAAAGCTTTACCAAAATAGTGTTGGGCGAACTCCGCCCGACGCTTAATAGTGCGTTTATTGAAGGTAGCCAAAAGCGACAGCCCGAGACGTCGTGGTCTGGGCCTAAACAAGGTATGCAGAGGGAATGGAAATCCTTATGCGGTATTTGCTTCCCACAAGAAATGCAATTATTAACTTTTTCTGACATCGGTCTGAGGCAAGAAAAGGTTCCCCAACGGGGTACTTAGCTTTAATGAAGACTTCGGTTTCCAAAATTTTCGTAATTCAGGAGCTGGCCGACCGGCACTTGCGAACTGCTTCTGCTTCGGGCACCGCGCGGCAAAAAAGAATGAAGAACATGGCGTCGGCTGTGTCTTATATACTCTGGCCTCACTGACGTCAGAAGAGAAAGCGACGACAACCGACGCCGGACCAGGACTTTGGAATTCGGCCGACCGAGGGACCGCCTGACGGCAGAAAACCCATATGTGATTACTGCAGCTGTATGCACGATGAACATCCTTGGTGTTCTGCAGGAACGTGCTCTACTGCCCACATAGAGAGCAAGGAAAGGATTTCCTTTTGAGCCTCTGCCCACTGATTTGGCAGTAGATCTGGGAACCCTTTTGGGGGTGGAAGGGTGGTTGTTGTTGTGTCTTTCGGCTTTTCCCGGTTAGGGTTGCCACAGCAGAACTCCGGTCCGCTAATGACTGGCAGTTGATTTTTACATGCTGAGTTGCCAGCCCTGACGCACAACCTTCAACAAAGGCATGCCCATTCACACATGTCTCCATGCAGAAGATGCTCTAGCTGAGAGTCGAACTGGACAGCATCTTACTGTGAGGCGACAACGCTACCGCAGCACCAAGGGTGTGGAGGGAAAATTTGTATCCCTGAGAAACACTGTTCAGAACCCAGTGGTCCTTGGTAATGGTGGTCCATGTGCTTGAGTAAAAAGGAGAGTTTTCTTCCTAGGGGTAAGTGAAGGTGGGCAGAGGGAGGGGGTGGAGAAGGTGTGTCATTGTGAGTTCTTACCATAAAGGGTGGCTTAGAACTCCCTGGTTTTGAAGTGGAGGTAGTCCACTGCTTAGATCTCTGCATTCCCTGGGGCTGCTGTCTGGGGGGGGGGGGGGGTTTCCATCCACGGGGTCTAGGCTGGACCGGTTTACTGGGAGCAGGAAAGGACCTGTGTTTGGAGGGACAATGCCTGCTGAACCTAGGGGACTGGACTTGTAAGAAATCCTTAACTATTTGCATAGATTTTGCTTTTTCTTCCATCTTTTTTAAGACCTCTTCTGCCATAGTGCCAAATAAGTTATCTTTGCGCAAGGGGAATCCAACAATTTAGATTTGACATGGTCTGGCAGGGGCTGTTCCTTAAACCATAGATGCCTTCTAATGACAGATCTAGTGACTGCTGCCCTGCAAGAAGCTTCTAGGGTGTCAAAACCACAGTGCAAGGTGTGTTTAGTTACTTGACATGCAGAATGCATTAACTCTTGTAAATCTTTAGATTCTGCCCAAGCAGGAAAGGAAGACATTTTTTGTTTAAGGAGTTCAACGGTATGTTGCTGAAATTTCAGCATATGGAACTGACAATTTAGTGCCCTGATATCAAGAGTAGCTGAGGTGTATACTTTTTTACTCCACCTGTCCAATGCTCGGGAATCCCGGTCTGAGGGGGTGGGATTCTTAGCAGAGGCTGCTTTAATCCCTTTTGGCCCTTGAGAAATGACCTCAGGATCAGCTGTAGGATTTTTAAAAAGATATTTGTGTGAGTCTGGGACTCTATAGTACCTGTCTGGTTTTCTGGGAGCAGGAGGGAGAGCGTCAGGAGTCAAGCTGGATTTGAGGAAAACATCCTCCACAACATCCAGGACTTGGGGGGTGGCCAAGGGTCTGTGTTGTGGAAGATCTAGGAATTCCATGAGTCTCTTTTTAGACCAAGGGTTGTCCTGACTCTCCCACTGGAAATGCTCCCTTAAGGTATGCAGTGTTTCCCCAAAGGAAAAATCCTCTGGGGGAGAGGCTGAAGGAATGGAATCCTCTGCATCAGAATCTTCATAAGTGGAGAGGGGTTGCATGTCTTCATATTCAGATGTATCAGATTTGTCTGACTCTTGTTCAGACAAAACAACAGGGGACAGATCTCTTTTCTTTTTGGAGTGAGTAGCTTGGCTTCCCCTGATTAGCATGATAAGGTCTTCTGCCATTTTAAGCATTTGAGACTGAGGCAAGGTAGCAGGCGCCTGAGAGTGGATGGTCTGTTTCTTGGGTGTGGTTCGTACCCGGGGCCTAAGAAACTCGGTAGTTTTAGAAAGAACGGTAGTCACGAAAGAAGACATCGGTTTGTGTCAAGATTCAGTAGTGCAAAGGACTTCCTCAGAAGCTGGTGCCTGCTCAGCGACCCCAGACCCATCCAAGGTAGAGATGACCGCAGGATCCTTAGTCGAAGAAGAGTTCTACGGCATACCGGACTCCGAAAGGGTCTCGGTAGCGGCCTGCAAATCAACAGAAGCAGGCATCAGGGGCTGCAAAAGTGTCTCACTGAGTACCGGAGAAGTGACGACTAGCTTAAGAGAAGCATTGTTGGTAGGTTTGGATCCATGCGGTCTGGCTCTGTCTTTATCTTTACATTTTTTCAGAAGATCGGCTGTCGGATGCCATATCGGAATTCGAAGACTGTAAGCGAAAATATATGGCTTCAATAAGGGCCTGACAACATATATTTCTGCCGTTAAACAAAGCACAGAAGCAAAAATGAGGGACATCGTGGTCTGGGCCTAAACAAGTGACAAAGTAAGAGTGGAAGTCTCGGTGTGGCATTTGCTTTCCACAGCCGAGACAATTATTAACTTTTTCTGACATCGATTAGTGCAAGAAAAAAGGATCCCCAACAGGGTACTTAGCTTTAGAAGGCTTCAACTTCAATTTGGTAGACGAAAACTCAGGTAGCGGCTGATCGGCACTCGTGCGAACTGCTTCTGCTTTGGGCTCCATGGTAAGAAAGACTGATGTAATGGAGTCGGCTGCCTTACTTTATACTACTGACGACCTGAAGTTCATAGTTCATAGGTTAGTACTAGACTAACTGCCCTTGCGAGCCATTTTAAGCCTAGCCAATTATCCCTTGTGAGTCTCAAACCCTGCACCATGTGTTTGTAAGGCAAACAAGTCAGTCCGCAAGTGACAGCAACTGACGCAGAAATACTAAGTCTCTGGTATTTGGGCTAGCCGATGGCTACCCTGTTATGGATAACCAAAATGTGATGACTGCAACAGTGAAACACAAAGAACACGTATGGTTTGCTGCGTAATAGGTTAAGAAAACCATGAATGCTCTTTTGTCAGGAATGTTCCATCCATTAACCACACTGTATTGGAAGACAGGCCTATTAAAATCTGTACTGTAGAAAATACCAAAACATAAGTACTTATGCTAACAACAGACGTGTGTTTATTGATAAACTCACCTGATAATTTGTTTTCCAATTGCTCAGTCCCAGCTACTGCTTCAATAATAGTTCATCCTCTACATTTTTCAGTGTTTTAATCTACATGCCCAATATCTGGTATCCTTACACACTTCTTCCAAATAGTATAAGTAGCCATCTAACGTGAGTATTTGTTTGCCTTTCTGTGACGCTGTTAAATGATACATACTGCCTAATGATCTGGGACACTGAAACCATCTGACATCTTTACATATGCATCCAAAGCTGAACAGGGACAACATCCCCTTAAACAGTTAAATAGTGTTGTTTTCAGTACTCTACAGTTTAACATTGTCGTACTTCATTGTTTTGATATTTCGATGTTGTGAGTTTTGACATTCTGTTATTTTAGTATGGTACCGTTGACCCTTAAAGTGGGGCTTGACAAATCTTAGTAAGTCCTTGAATTAATTTCACTATGTCAAACTGTTTGAGAACCTGAGCAGCCCCAAGGTCAAATAAACCCTCCTTGTCTAAACATCTTGAGAAAGGAAAGATCTACAGCTGGTATTCGTGAAATCTCTTTCTTTGGAACCAGAAACATTTTGGAGTAGAAGCCTGTCCCCTTTGACCTAAAGACACTGGTTCTATGACTCTTAGGGTTAGCAAATGTTGGACAAACTGAATAAATAAGTGCAAAATTCAGAGGGTGTGAGAAGAAGTATGTGTTATCTAGTCACAACTCTAACCTTCTTGAACCACTTTTGTCACACAACTGATGCAATCTGTTGCCAAAGTGGAAGACTAGCTGACATATTCAGAGAGAGATGGGGCAGGAGGGGGTAAGTACTGCTGGCATAGTCATTCTGGAGGAATTTTTTTTCTGAAAGGTTCCCTACTTTTTGTTCTTCTCTCGCCACCTCTTTCATCTTTCCTGTTTGCCAAGAGGTGGTGGGGATTGAACTGTATTTGGGCATAAAGGTGACGTACGGAGATACCATCCTCAAAACTGAAATGCCCCAGTAGGAACGACAGTCCAAGGATAAAATTAGGTGTCAAACACATCTAGAAGGAAAAAGGACCAGGGGGAGGAAGGAAGCAGTGAAAACTGCAACAGTGAAGAGGACATCTACTGTTATAGTAAGATTTTACACAACTGTACTATGTAGATGTCCATAAAGAGAAATGCAGTAAACACAGCAAATACAAAAAAAAAATACAAAAAACAAGTACAGAGGAAAGGAAAAGGAAATAGCATTCCAAATAACCAAAAGAACACACAAAAATATTTTTTTAAGAACAGCAAAGCTCTTTTTTTTTTTTTGGAAAGATATAACTGCAACGGTTAAAACTATGAATGATCTGTGATGAGGTGAAGGAAAAAAAAGGTGCCAGATAGTGCTTTAACAACTCTGACTGAATAGGTACAGCTGCGTAAGTTCTACTCACTGGTTGAATGTCACACTGTCTCAGTGGCGTATAAGTTCTATGCCTAAACAAACCCACACCGGCAGCTATCAATAGGTCAGAATCCTCTCCTATAACTTTCTGTGATAAGGAATTAGCTAAGCACCTCCCATCGGGGGAGCCTAACCCCTATCATCACAGAAAGTCAGTTAGTCAGGCTCTTAGTGGTAAGTAAGAAGAACCCAGGAGGACATGAAACAATAACTGCCTGAAACCAACCAATCTGTAGCCAAAATACTCTAATACAAATAATCACCAACCAACAACACAAGGATGGATACCATTGAATTATATATAAAATAAGGGGGGATGGTTAGGAGATGTTGACACCGAAGCAGTGCAAAATTCAAACACTTACTGTTATACGTAAATAGGTCTTGTGCAACTCTACTATGTTCATCATTCACACTGCCTCAGTGGCACATGGGCAGATTCCCAAAGCTCACCCTACCTGGGAGGAGGAAGGATAAGGATAAGATTGATCCTCGCAAAGCATGCACTGGAATTTGAGAAATAATTCAGGTTGTAGTACTTTATAAAGCTGACTAGAGGACAAGGTTGCTACCTCTATAGTGCTTCGAGTCCATCCCTTTCCAAAATGCCACTGAAGAGCAGAAGGCTCTATTGGAAAATGCGTTAACCTTGCCCAGAATAGATTTATTATGATGGGGGTAACAAAAACAGCAGCAGAGGACAACCAACAAGTAACAAATTAGAGACAGGTTGACCTTTCTCAGCCCCTTACCCGAGCTGTCTGTGCATATCCAAGGTTAAGTAGAATCTTCTCTCCCTTGTTTTTAGGTTCCAAATGAAAACATGGAGAATGAAGGCTCGATTCAGGGTAAATTCAGAAACAACTTTTAGCACAAAAGAAGGATTAATGTATAAAATACCCCCGTCCTCGTGGAAAATCATGTAAGGATTGCCCAACATGAAAACTTGCAGGTCAAAGACTCACCTTGCAGATGTCAGGACAATATTCAAAGTGATGAACTTCAAATCAAACAGAAAGGCAAGTTCAAAAAGGAGATAAGGTCAGTTTGTACAACAACAAAGTTGAAATTCCAAGCATGAGGAATTTGCTTTTATTGGAGTCTCAAGTGCAACACTTTTTTCATAAACTGACCACAAAGAGACAAAAGAGGGGGATCCATGAGCAGACAAGTTGAGAAGGCAGCAAGATGCACCTCGATAGATGCATAAGAGAAATCATCACTGAGCAGCTCACAAAAATATTTCAAAACCAGAGGAGTAGAACACCATACCAGGCTGTCAAAATGTGGTTAGGCACCACCAAGAAAACCTCTTCCAGTTGTAAACATAAGATTTTCTAGTTGCAGGCTTTCTTGCCTCTGTTGATACTTGCTGCACATCATCATGGAACAAGTGCTTAACAGGTATCAAGACAGAATCACCAAGGTTGTTAGTAGTAATTACTCTAAGTTGGGGATGCACCAATCACCTCTGACTCTATGTAAGCAGATACAAAGTATGGCCAATTCCATTAAAAGGGAGAAACAACTCCGCCTGGGCCAAACGAGGGTGACCCACAATGATCCCTGACAATTCTTTCTGAATCTTCTTTTTAGAGACAACTGGATTTGATTGAAGAGGGGCAGCCATATCAGGATCCATAAAGTCAGTGGAAAAGAACACCAGCCAGAATAACACACTGACTAAAGGGAGCAATAATAGGAAACACAAACTGTACCCCATACAGCAAACAGAGCTAAACAGCATAAATTACAGAAACAGTTTAAACTGTGTAAAGCCTTATTCTACAACCTGCATACTGTAGTAAGCAAAAGAACACACATCTAAAGTACCAAGTAAAATTCAATATTTTCCAGTCAGAGCTTCAAAATAAAGCAGCCAAATAACAATAACGACAGGGCCTGCACAAGGCAGTCACTAGCCTTCAACTGACACCACAGAACTTCAGTTTCCAAGTACAAATCATAAAACGCTTTAGAGAAGACCCATAACTCCATAAAAGCAGTATTAAGTATAAAAACAACACAGTACTAAGAATTTTCAAAAGAAATGACAGCAGTGTTACTAAATATCAAATATATTCAAATAAACAGTTTAATACAAATATTCATATGTATACATATGGGTTCCACTGGTTTGCTTGACAGGGAGTTTGGTCGACATCTGTGTAATCAAATGCATTTGGTCAACTATACAGACAGCTGACAGGTGTGCAAAATTGACAGTCCCTGGGTAGGGAAATATTCCCATTCTCCAGGGATTCTGCAATCTCAGAGTTAGTATACATAATTAGCAGGGGTGTGGGGTGAAGAGGGGCTTTCCCCCACAAGAAGCAACATTTTAAAGTTGCATGCTCCAAGGTTCTTCTTCAGCACATGCACACTGGGAAGTCAAGGGTTCTGTTTTCAACCCAGAGTGGTTTACCTTTGTGTCAGTCACTCAAATGAAGGCAAAAAGAAGTTATGTACACACCATAATGTTCCATCTGCATTGTTGCTCTTCATTTGTCTTCAACATGTAGGTAGAGGCACAGACATCGGTGCCAAGCCGGTCAATATCCAAGCTATGGTGCCGAAACTGAGCTCCTCCCCTACCCATAATGCCTCTCTCTCCCTCACTACCCAAGATCGAGTTTGCCTGACAAGTCAGTTACTAACCCAAACCCCTAGAAACACAGTGAAAGTGAACAATCTCTAAAAGAGGAGGTAGGAGAGAGAAAGTACAGTTGTGTAAACTTACCATAAACGTAGATGTTCGAGTGTATTCACTGTTGCAGTCATCACCCATGGGTTATCCCTGCTATGGTAGCCCTTGGTCGGCCCAAATACCAGAGTCTATGTTTTTTTTCGTCGGCTGCCGTCACCTGTAGTCTGACATCAGATTGTCAGTTCTATATAAAAAGGCAGCCGACGTCAATATATCAGTTTTTCTTGCCCTAACCCGTCAGAAGCACAAAGAAATAAGGAAAAGTGGTCCTGGTGGCTAAAAGCCATCATGCGAAGCTTATGTCTCCCTAGGGGAAGATACTATATGGGGGATGGAGGGAGGGAAACCAGGACTGCAACAGTGAATACACTCGAACATCTACATTTATGGTAAGTGTACACAACTGTACTATGTTCTTCGTGTTTCCCTGCTGCAGTCATTATCTGTGGGAGGATTCCCAAAGCTGAGGAGAGGGGTGAAAGGACAGGTCCTAGGCATGGGTCAGCAGGCACTGCAGAAGGAAACCCTGCCCTAGATTTAAAAAAAAAAAGATGTAAGTGGTAATGCTTTGTAAAGGTACGGACGGAGGTCCAGGTGGCAGCTTCCAAGATGTCCCTGGTGGGGACTCCTCTGAGGAAGGCTGTGGAAGTGGAGGCTGCCCTAGTGGAATGGGTATGGATAGACATGGGAGGGGGAGGGTTCCCATGTAGTCTGTAGCAAAAATGGATACAGTCTGATATCCATTTGGAAATGGTTTGTTTGGAAATGGGCTTCCCCTCTGCCCCAGGGGCAAAGCTGACAAGTAGTTGGTCTGTTTTTCTGAAGGGTTTAGTATGGTCCAGACAGTATCGGAGTTGTCTGTACACGTCTAGCGAGTGTAGAATTCTTTCCCCCTTATTTTGAGGGTTGGAAAAGGTGGGTAGGTGTATGGCCTGGTTGAGGGTCACATCAGATACCACCTTGGGCATAAAGAAGGGGGTTAGTCCTCAGGGAGACCCTGTCTGCATGGAAAATGATGAAGGGCTCAACAGGCATGAGAACCTGAAGTTCTGATATCCTTCTGGCTGAGGTGATAGCTAGTAGGAAGGAAGTCTTCCAGCAGAGGTATTTCTATTCTGCAGTAGCAGCAGGTTCGAAAGAATGTAAGGTTAGTTTTTCCAGCACATAATTCAGGTCTCAGGGTGGAGTGTGAGGCCTTCTGGGAGGTCTGAAATTAGAAGCCTCTCTGAGGAATTGCTTAATCAAAGGATAAGGAAAAGAGAGATGGGTCTGAATCGTAATGGGCAGAAATGGCTGAGGCATGGATTTTAATATGAGAAAGGGAGGCCACTCTTGAGCAACTCGGCTAGGTAATGCAAGATAAGAGGGATGGAAGGAAGGGAGGTATTGGCCCCTTTGAATTGGTTCCAGGAGCAGAATCTTTTCCATTTCCCTGCATATGATTTTCTGGTGCTGGGCTTTCTGGCCTCTGTGATGATGTCTAGGACCTGATTGCTTAAAAGGGACTCCTTGTTAGCTTTTAAGGTATAAGCCATGCTGAAAGGCTGAGTGTGAGTCTGGGTGCAGTATCTTCCCCCTCATCTGGGTTAAGAGGTCTGAGATCAGGGAAGGTGCTTGGGGGGCTGTAAGGTCAGGCTGCGCAGTAAGAAGTACCAATGCTGCCTGGGCCAATCTGGAGCAATGAGGATGACCTTTGGTCTCTCCTCCCTTACTTTGATCAGTAACTTGGGAATAAGGGGCAGAGGATGGAATGCGTACACAAAGAGGGAGTTCCAGGGGAAGGTCAAGGCATTCATCTTCCACGCTAGGAGTTGATACTCCCTGGTACAGAACTTTTGCAGCTGGTGGTTGTGGTGCGAGGCAAAGAGATCCACTTCCGGAGTCCCCCACTCCTGAATGATTTGCAGAAATTTTTCCCTGTGGCGCTGCCATTCATGGAGGTCCAGTAAGTCTCTGCTCAGGTGGTCTGCCAGGGTGTTGCTGACCTCTGGTAGGTATTGGACAATTAGGTGTAGGCCCATGGAGGTGGCTGTAAGCCAGAGGCTCATGGCTAACCTGCACAGGGGGTAAGATTGGGTCCCTCCTGTTTGTTGATATACCACATTACTGTGGTGTTGTCTGTTTTTATAAGGAGAACCCCTGGCCTGAGATGGGGTTTGAAAAATGTCAGAGCCTTTTGTACTGCCATCATTTCTTTCTGACTGATGTGCAAGTGAAGTTTCTGGACATCCCAAAGACCTTGGGTGCACCTGCCTGCTAGGTGAGCGCCCCAAGCAATGTCTGAGGTGTCGGTGGTGATGGTCTGGCCGGAAGGGGGGAAAATGAAGGGAAGAGCCTTGTTCCTGGCATAGGTCTCTGCCCACCAGAGAAACTCTGCCCTTATACATGGGATCAGAGAGAGGTCTCTAGGGACTGAGAGTGCTGGCACCAAAGGTTCTTTAAATACCACTGAAGTTTTCTCATGTGAAGCCTAGCCAGAGGAATGAGAAGGATGCAAGATGCCATGTATCCCAGGCCTTGCAGGAACTTCCTTGCAGTGAGTAGAGAAGCAGGAAGCTCTGCTTTTCTGGGGAGAGGAAGGCCATTTGGGATGCTGTGTCTAGCACATCTCCCAAGAAAATGATCTTCCTGGTGGGGTTTTGCTTGGAATTCTTCTCGTTGATGGTGAACCCTAGGGAAGTTAGGAGTGATTTGACAAAGAGAAGGTCCTGCAGCAGCTTTTCTTTGCACTCTGCCTGAATGAGGCAGTTGTCCAGGTATAGGTACATCTTGTAACCTTCATGTCTCTAGAATGCTATGGCCGGGGCCAAGCATTTAAATACTCTGGGAGCAGTAGATAAGCCAAAGGGCAGCACAGAGAACTGAAAGTGTTGTGAGCCTGCTCTGAAGCACAGGAATTTCCTGCACGATTCCCTGATGGGGATGTGGAGGTAGGCATATTTCAGCTCTAGGGTCACTAGACAGACATTTTTTGTTAGCATAGGCAACAGCTGCTACAAAGTTAGCATTCTGTATCTGGGGACCACCACGGAGGTATTCAGAATGGAGAGATCCAGGATGGGGTGCCAAGTGCCCTCTTTTATGGCAACAAGGAATAGTCTGGAATAAAAGCCTTTGCCTGTTTGATCTGAGGGGACAGGTTCTGCTGCCCCCTGGGATATGAGAGTTTGGACCTGGTTCAATGCCTCCGCCCACTGATTTGGAGGTAAGTCTGGGTACCCTCTTGGAATTGGGAGTTCACTGAAAGAGAATTTGTATCCCTGAAAAATGATCTTTAAGACCCATTAGTCCTTTGTTACAGAAAGCCAATTGTCTTTGAAGAGGGAGAGCCTTCCTCCTAGTTTTTGATGAGTGAAGGCCAAGGGAGGACAGAGGGGGCAGGGGGATTCATTGTGAGTGTTTGCCATAGAAGGTTGGCTTAGAACTCCCTGTCTTAGAGACAGAAGTGGTCCATTGTTTGTTTCTCTGCTGGCCCTGGGATAAGGGTCTGTCCCTGCTGGGCTTACCTTGGCCCTGTCAGCTAGGTACAGGGAAGGCCCAGTGCTTAGAGGGAAAGTTCCTGCTGAATCTGGGAGGTTGAACCTGAAAGAAATCTTTTACTGTCTGCATAGATTTTGCTTTGTCTTCCATCTTTTCAAGCACCTCTTCTGCTTTTTCCCCAAACAGGCGTTCCTTATCTAGGGGTGCATCAATAAGTTTAGACTTGACATAATCAGGGAGAGGTTGTTCCTTCAGCCAGGCATGTCTCCTAATAACAGATCCTGTCACTGCTGCCCTACTAGAGGCTTCTAGGGTGTCATATCCACATTGCAATGAGTGTTTGGCCACATGACAAACAGAGTGCAGTAAATCTGCTAACTCTTTTGAAATGGCACAGTCAGGAAAGGTAGCAATCTTCTGTTTTAATAGTTCCAAAGTGTGTTGTTGATATTTTAATATATGGAACTGACAACTGAGCACTCTGATAGCTAAGGTTGCAGAGGTGTATACTTTTTTACCCCATCTGTCCAGAGCTCTGGAGTCCTTGTCAGAAGGAAGAGGATTCTTGGCAGAACTAGTCTTAGCTCCTTTTGGTGCCTGTGTAATGACCTCAGGGTCTGCAGCAGGATTTCTGTACAGGTATTTGTGAGAATCTGGTACTCTGTAGTATCTGTCAGGCTTACAGGGTGCAGGAGGGAGTTCATCAGGGGCTAAGCTGGATTCATGGAAAACATCATCTACCACTTCTAAAATAGGGGGGATGGCCAGGGGTCTGTGCTGGGGCAGGTCCAGAAACTCTCTAAGTATTTTCTTAGACTGTGGGAAGTCCTGAGATTCCCATTGGAAATGTTCCCTGAGAGAGTGAAGGGTTTCCCCAAAGGAAAGATCCTCTGGAGAGGAGGCAGAAAGGATGAATTCCTCTGCATCTGAATCCTCATAAGCAGTTAAGGGATGCTGTTCCTCTTCAAAAACTGAATAGTCAGATTCTTCAGAATCCTGTTCTGTCAATTTCTGGAGAAGGGTGCCATTTCCTTTTAGAAGTTGTGGCCTGACTATCCCGGATAAGGGAGATGAGATCCTCCACCATTTTAAGCAATTTGTGCTTGGGGTGGTGGAGCAATAGTAAGATGGTGTCTAGAAGGAGATTTCCTAGGAGTGGCCTGGCTTCTAGGCCTAAGAGAATCTGTTGGTCTGAGGGAAACGGTAATTGGATGCAAAGACGTCGTTTTTTTGTCTGGATTCGGTAGTGCGAAAGGCCTCCTCGGAAGCCGGTGTCTGCGTCGTGGCTCCTGACCAACAGAGGCAGAGACCGCCAAAGGCTCAGAAGATGAAGATTTCTGTGGCATACCAGACTCCGAAAGGGTCTCGGTAGAGGCCTGCGTAGATATCGAATCGGGCATCAGGGGCTGCGAACGCACCTCATTGAATTCCGGAGAACTGACGACCTGCTTAGCGGTAGCATCGTTGGAAGGTTTAGCCTTGTGTGGTCTTGTCTCTATCTTCATCCCTACGTTTTTTTTTTTGAATGTCCACAGATTGTTGACTGACGGACGCCATATCAGAATGCAAAGATGGAACACGAAAATAACTGTCTACAAAGAGAGCTCTACGGTGAATGGTTCTCGCATGAAAGAGGGCACAGAACAGGCAACGGGGATGTCATGGTCTGGGCCTAAACAAGTGATGCAGTAAGAATGGAAGTCTCGGTGTGGGATCTGCTTTCCACAGGCGAGACAATTAACTTTTTCGGACATCGATTAGTGCAAGAAAAAAGGATCCCCAACGGGCTACTTAGCTTTAGACGTTTTCAGCTGAAATTCAACTTCTGGTAGTGACCGACTGGTACTCATGTGAACTGCTTCTGCTACGGGCTCCACGGCAAGAAAGACTGATGCAATGACGTTGGCTGCCTTGCTTTACAGCACCGACGACCTGATGTCAGACTACAGGCGACGGCAGCCAACACAAAAAAATTTGACTCTGGTATTCAGGCTGGCTGAAGGCTACCGCAGCAGGGATAATCCACAGGTGATGACTGCAACAGTGAAACATGAAGAACATCAGCAGGCCCCCTCTGCCAGGCCAAACACTCATGGAATGGGGGAAGGAGGGAGGGAAGGCTGAAGACAAATGAACAACAATGCAGATGGAGCATTATGGTGAGTACATAAATTCTTTATCCGACATTGTTGTTTTTATTTGATCTTCAACCTGTGGAACAGAGTCCCCAACTACTTGAGCCCTGGGTGGTCCTAAGAAAGGATGTTTCGGAGCATGGCGGAACCAATAGAAGCTCTACTCCTAGATGAAATATCCAATTTGTAATGGGATATGAAGGTGTGAGACTTAGCCCATGTAGCTGCAGTGTATATCTCATCAACTGGTACCATGGAAGAAAAGGCTGATGAAGTAGACACCGCCCTGGTGGACTTAGAATATGATACAAACAGCTGATTGTACTTCCTGAAAGATTTGGTTCTATCTAGATAGAAACAGAGCTGCCTATGTACATCAAGCATATGTAACGGATACTTCCCTTTATTTAGAAACTCTGGGAAGAACACAGGAAGATGAATGACTTGATTAATATTCTTCTCTGAGGTGACCTTGGGCATGAAGGAAGGGTTTGGCTTAAGAGAAACACGATCTTTGTGAAAAATAAGGTATGGGGAATAAATGCAAAACATCTGTAACTCAGAAACCCACTTAGACGAAGTAAGGGCTACCAAAAGAGCTGGTTTCCATGACAAAAAATGTAGATCCACTCTTGCAGAGGGGTCAAAGGGAGATGACACCAGAGCTTGAAGTACAAAGGTTAGATCCCAGGGAAGGGCCTGATCCTGTAAAAGAAACGTTCCTTTCAAAAAGGCCTTACACAATCTGGAAGCAGCCAGGGAAGAATTCTTTAGTCTGACATGATAATGGGATATGGCAGCTAGCTGGACGTTAACTGCAGAAAAACTGGCACCTTGGTTGAAGATACAAGCCATAAAGTCTAAAATTGAAGGAATACAGGCAGTAAAGGGATCCACCGAATTGTGGGACACCCAAAAGAAAATTTCTTTCATTTACTAGCATAGAACTTCGTGGTGGACGACTTGTGAGCGGAAAACAGTATGTACTTCACAGAAGATGAAAGTCCAGGAACTCTAGCCATCACTGGAACTGCAGAAGCCAAGATGTGAGCTTCAGGCTTTCCAGATTGGAATGATAATCGCCCTCTGAACTGGAAATCAGATCTGGACATCGATCCAGAATCCAAGGAGGACAGACACTGAGACCAAAGGAGAGGAAACCAAACCTGACGAGGCCAGAAGGGGGCAATGAGGATCACGTGGCACCTCGACCTCTGAGCCTTCTGAAGGAATCGCGCCAAAAGAGAAAGGGGGTAGACATACAGCAGCCCATGGAGGCCAAGCATGAACTAGAGCATTTCTGGGAATCCCCCCCCCCCCGAGGGGAATCAGGGCAAAAAACTTGCTGCACTTGGCGTTAGAAGGTGAGGCAAACAGATTGCAGCTCAGTTGACCCCATTTATTAAGATCATGTCTGCCACTGATTGTTTCAGAAACCACTCTTAAGGAGACAAAATGGTCCTGCTGAGTTTGTCCTCTAGGATGTTGGTACTCCCCGGAATGTGCACTGCAATGAGAAGGCAGCCTGAGGAAATCGCCCATTCCCACAATCTCTTGGCCTCTCGACAGAGAGGGTAAGATCTGGTTCCTCCCTGTTCGTTGATATACCAGACCACGGCCTTGTTGTCTGTCTGTATCTCAATCATTTCTCATTGGAGAAATAAATGCAGTGCTTGCAACACCAGAAGCACTGCCTGCATCTCCAGAACCCTGATGTGTAGATTGCTCTATAACACTGACCACATCCCTTGAACAGTCCGTCCCAGCCAATGCCCCCTCAAGCCAGGAGGCGTCCGTGGTGACTGTGGCCACAGGAGCGGGGCCATGAAAGATCGATCTTCCATTAAATTCTAAGTGTTCAACCACCATAGTAGGGAGAAAGTACAGTTTTGTACCTACCATAAATGTAGATGTTCAAGTGTATACACTGCTGCAGTCATTACAATTGGGTTATCCTGCCGTCTGCCGGTTCCCCAGTCGGCCTGAGTTCCAAAGTCTTGGTCCGGCGTCAGTTGCTGTTGCTTCCTCCCTGACGTCAGTGCGTCAGGGGTATATAAGATGCAGCCGACGCCATTTTCTTCAGTTTTTCTTGTCTCAGATGTCAGGTGCCCCCAGATAGGTAGGCAATTCAAATTGCTAATAAAACATACATAAGAAAAGCAAACAACAACTTTCAGCTACCAGCAAATACTCCCCATAGGTAGTAAGGGCTAGAAGACATAGGTACGTACCAGCAAGTAAGAGGGGAAGGAGGGAGGGTAACCTGGACTGCAGCAGTGTATACACTCGAACATCTACATTTATGGTAGGTACAAAACAGTACTATGTTCGTGTTACACTGCTGCAGTCATTACACTTGGGTAGAATCCCAAAGCTGAAGTAGGGTGGCTGGTTCTATAAGGCATTTGGGGTGGCTATAAGGCCCTGCAGCACTGCAGTGGTGAAGCCAGCTCTGGATTTAGAGAACAGAGGCAGACAGTAATGCTTGGTGAAGGTATGTACAGAATTCCAAGTTGCTGCTTCCAAAATATCCTTGGTAGGTACTCCTCTGAGGTAGGCAGTTGAAGTGGCTGTTGCCCTACTGGAGTGAGATCTAATGCTGCTAGGTACAGGTTTCCCATGGTGTGTACAGCAGAAACGTATACAATGTCCTACCAATTTTGAAATAGTCTGTTTTGAAATGGCTTTTCCCTGTGCTCCTGCAGCATATGCTACCAATAATTGCTCAGATTACCTGAAAGATTTGGTTTTGTCCAAGTAGAAGCATAACTGCCTGTGAATGTCCAAGGAATGCAGTAGTCTCTCCCCTTTATTCTATGGTTTTGGATAAAAAGTTGGCAAATGAATAGTTTGGTTTAGAGCCACACTGGATACCACCTTTGGCATAAATGTAGGGTTAGTTCTTAAAGACACCCTGTCCTGGTGGAAAATGAGGAAAGGTTCCACTGTCATTAGTGCCTATAATTCTGAAACTCTTCGTGCTGATGTTATTGCCAGGAGCAGAGCAGTTTTCCAAGAGATATATTTTCATTCTGCTGTGTTAGCTGGCTCAAAAGGAGGTAAAGTTAATTTTTCCAAAACAAAGTTGAGGTCCCAAGTTGGAGTAGGTGCTCTACGGGGTGGTCTTATGTTTTTAGCCCCTCTGAGGTACTGTCTTAGCAAAGGATTTGAGAAAACTGGTGGATCCGTGTTGTAATGAGCAGAGATGGCAGAGGCATGTATCTTGATGGATGAGAAGGAGAGGCCTTTGTCCAGCATCTCAGTTAATTATTGTAGTATCTGAGGAATGTTTGGGACATGAGGGTCAAGGCTGTGAGCTTGGTTCCAGGCACAGAATCTCTTCCATTTATCCGAATAGGCTTTCCTGGTACTAAGCCTTCTGGCCTCCAGAATGACATCCGTAACAGCTTTGGGAGAGCGGCACTGTTTGCTTGACTAAGGAATCTTCCATGCAGCTAGCTTTAAGGTCTTTAGCTGGCTGTGTAGTATCTGATTGTTGTGCTGAGTCAGCAGATGTGGAATTTGAGGCAAAATCCAGGGTGGTCCTTGTGCTAAGTTCTTTAAGATTGGGTACCAGTGCTGGCATGGCCAGTCTGGTGCAATCAGGAACATCTTTGGCTCTTCTTGCCTGGCTTTTATAAGTACCTTTGGCAGGAGAGGTAGTGGTGGGAAAGCATATACTTGTAGATTTTTCCAGCTGAATGAGAGGGCATCCACTTTCCATGCTTGTGGATGGTAACTCCTTGTACAGAATTTCTGTAGCTGGCAGTTCATTGGGGATTTAAACAGATCTAGTCCGGGCTCCACCATTTCTGTGTTATCATTCTGAATATTTGTGGATTCAATTCCCATTCGTGGGGATCCATGATGTTTCTGCTTAAGTTGTCTGCCAGTGTGTTTTTCTCTCCTGGCAGGAATTATGCCTGCAGATGAATCTGATAGTTTAGAGCTGTGTTCCACAAGGTCATTGTTTGCCTGCAGAGGGGGTAGGAGTCAGTACCCCCTTGCTTGTTTATGTACCACATAACTGTGGTGTTGTCTGTCTTTAGTAGTAATTGTCCTGGATGCAGCAGGTCCTTGAAAGCTATAAGGGCATTTTGTACAGCTAGCATCTCTTTTTGATTGATGTGAAGATGGCTTTGTTCTGCGGGCCACTTGCCCTGAATACAGTTGCCTGCCATGTGTGCTCCCCAGGCATAATCCGATGCATCTGTTGTCAGTGTTTGCCTGGCTGGGGGTTGAGTAAAAGGCTGTCCCTTGTTGAGGTGACATGCTTAAGCCCACCATTGAAACTCCTGTTGAAGGCAAGGAATTAGTGGTATAACTGTTTCCAAACTTTGACAGTGTTGAGACCATACATTCATTGGGTACCATTGTAGTTTCCTCATATGCAGTCTGGCATATGGAATTAGTTGTATGCAAGATGCCATGTAACCCAAGGCCTGCAGAATTTTTCTTGCAGGGAGTTGGGTCTTTGTTGCCATCAATTGAAAGTACTGAGTCAGTTGTCCTTGCTTGTCTGGTGTGAGATAAGCCATCTGGGCCGTTGTGTTCAAGCTGGCACCCAGGAATGTTATCTCTTGTGAGGGCACTAGTTTTGATTTCTTTTCGTTTACTGTGTACCCCAGGCAACTTAATAACTTTTTTTACAAAAGCCAGATGCTTTAGAAGAATGTCCTTGCTCTCTGCTTGAATCAGACAGTCGTCCAGGTACGGATAAATTTGAATTACATTCTGTCTGCAAAATGCAATTACTGGTGCCAGGCACTTTGTGAAGACCCTGGGCGCAGTAGATAAGCCAAAGGGCAGTGCAGAGAATTGATAGTGCATTGAACCAGCTATGAATCTGAGGTATCTTCTGCAGTTTTGTCTGATAGGGACATGCAGGTATGCCTCCTTGAGGTCCAATGTCACGAGCCAAGCTTTCTTGCCCAGCATGGGAAGAAGCTGCTGTAGTGTCAACATTTTGAATTTCGGAACATCCAGGTAAGTGTTTAGAGAAGAAAAATCTAGAATGGGCCTCCAGGCTTTGTCCTTTCTGGGAACCAGAAAGAGTCTTGAGTAAAATCCTTGTCCTTGCTCCTGTGGTGGTACCTTTTGAATAGCTCTCATATCCATGAGTGCTGTATCTTGTTTTTGAGCCTCTGCCCATTGATTTGGTGGCAGATTTGGCATTCCTTTTAACCTTGGCAGCGTGTGAAAGTGGAACCTGTAACCTTGAGATACAATGTTGAGAACCCATTTGTCTTTGGTGATCATATGCCAATTGTGATAGAAAAGTGCCAGTTTTCCTCCCAAGGGGGCTGCCAAGAGAGAGCTGTTTGACAGCTGTAGTGGGAAGTCATTGCGGCTGCTTTTTATATGGTTGGGGCCTGTCTTCCCCTTCTTTCTGGCCTGATGCAACCCATTGTCGAGGCCTGTAAGGACCTTGTGGTTGACCTCTACCTCTTGGACGTCTGTATCTGCTCCTTTGAGGTCTGTCTGTAACTGGAAAGGACCAATTCTTAGTTGGCCAATTTCTTCTAAATCTAGGAGGCTGAACCTGTAAGAAATCCTTCACCGTTTGCATAGATTTTGCCTTATCCTCCATTTTCTTTAATACCTCTTCTGCCTTAACTCCAAATAACACATCCTGCTGCAGAGGTGCATCCAATAATTTTGCTTTAACATGATCTGGTAATGTATGTTCTTTTAACCAAGCATGTCTTCTAATGACAGAGCCTGTAACTGCTGCTCTACAGGAGGCCTCTAAAGAATCAAAACCACATTGCAAAGTATGTTTTCCCACCTGTTCAGCTGCATGCTATAAATCCTGCATTTCTTTAAAAGTATTTTTTGTTTCAACTGAGACAGTAAAAATTGGTGATATTTTAGCATGTGAAACTGGCAATTTAAGGCTGTCATTGCTAAAGTTGCAGACATATATACTTTCTTTCCCCATCTGTCTAATGCTCTGGAATGTCTGTCAGATGGAACTGGATTCTTGGCTGATGAGGCCTTAACCCCTTTGGGTCCCTGAGAAATAGTTTCAGGGTCAGCAACAGGGCTTTTGTACAGAAATTTGTGTGAGTCAGGGACTCTGTAGTATCTGTCAGGTTTAACTGGGGCTGGAGGTAAGGAATCAGGATTTAAGCTGGATTCAGTATACACATCATCCACAATATCTGACACTGGCAGAATAGCAAGGGGTCTGTGCTGAGGTAATAAAAGGAAGTCTCTGAGCCTTTTCTTGGATTCTGAGTAATCCTGGCCTTCCCAATGGAAATGCTCCCTCATGGTATGCAAGGTTTCCCCAAAGGAGTAGTCCTCAGGCGGAGAGGCTGATGGAATTGACTCCTCAGCATTAGAATCCTCATAAGGGGGGTAAAGAATATCCTAGGTCTGAGGATGAATCTGACGAGATGGACACCTGGTCGGATGAGTCATAGTCAGCATCCTGTCTAGGCCTTTTATCAGGAGGGGGATGGGACCCCCTGATCAGAGTGATTAGGTCTTCGGACATTTTGAGCATTTGTTTCTTAGGCATGGAAGCCTGTGCTGGAGAATGCTGTATTTGTTTCTTTGATTTTAAAGCTGGTTTAGACTTAGCAGAGGGTTTAATGCTTAACTGAGTAGGTCTGAAAACACCCAATGAAGCTGCGGGCAGCTCTGCTACTCCGGATCCCTCTGAAGGGTTAGTTTCAGTAGGCTGAATAACTTGTGCATCCGAAGGCACAGCCATCTCCACGTGGGAGTCAGAGGCAGCCTGTGGTTCTACAGAAGCAGTCGTCAGGGGCTGCGAAGGCGCCTCGCTGAAAACCGGAGAACCGGCGACTGGCCTAGAAGAGGCTTCGTCGTCAGTTTTGGGCCTCGGATGCCTATCCTTGTCTTTGCGCTTTTTATGAATTCCGGTCGTCGGAAGTTCCGACGGCATGGTATAATTGAATTTTCTACCAAAATAATGTCGGGCAAAATCAAACAGACGTTTAATAGTGCGCTTGTTAAACCTAGCACAAAACCGACAACCAGTGACGTCGTGGTCTAGGCCTAGGCATGGGATACAATGAGAATGGAAATCCTTATGAGGTATTTGCTTCCCACAAGAAATACAATTATTAACTTTTACTGACATCGGTCTGAGGCAAGAAAAAGTTTCCCCAACAGGGTACTTAGCTTTGTAGAAGACTTCGGTTCTGGATTCGGAATGAAAATATCAGGAGACGGCCGACCGGCACTTGCGAACTGCTTTTGCTTCGGGCACTGCGTGGCAAGAAAGACTGAAGAAGATGGCGTCGGCTGCATCTTATATACCCCTGCCACACTGACGTCAGGGAGGAGGCGACAGCAACAGCCGCCAGACCAAGACTTTGGAACTCAGGCTGACTGGGGAACCGCCTGACGGCAGGATATCCCAAGTGTAATGACTGCAGCAGTGTAACACGATGAACATCCAACAGCTTCTCAACAGCTGAATGGGATGGGACAGGGGCTGGTCCAGGAGCGATCACTGAACTAAGAGGGTCCATTGGAGAACTTGCATGTGTAGTTTTCCAAGGGTAAAATCACAATGGCTGCTACTATAGATCCCAGAGCTTGAAGGATTTGAGTTGCTGACAGTAAAGGAGTGGCCAGAAAAATACGCACTTTCCCCTGAAGAGACTAAATCCTGTCGCTGGTGAGAAAGACCTTGCACAGAGACATATTCAACAGCACTCTGATGAATTCCAAGGAATGGAGAGGCTCCAATTTCGATTTGGGAAAATTTATTGTGATGCCCAAGGTCAAATTCCAAAGAACGGAGAGGCTCCAATTTCGATTTGGGAAAATTTACCATGATGCCCAAGGTCGAAGGTAACTGAAGGAACTGGTCCCTGGCCTGAAGAAGCTGACACTTGGTGGGAGCAGCTAGAAGCCAGTCGTCCAAGTAGGGGAAAACCCATATTCCCTGCAGCCTGAGATATGCTGAGAGTACTGCCACCACTTTGAACACCCTGGGGGTTGTGATGAGGCCAAATGGGAGTACCCTGAACTGATAATGCCTGGCTCTTGATCGGAAGCGTAGGAACCTCCTGTGACGCTTGTCCATGTTTATGTGACAGTAAGCATCCTGGAGGTCTACCGAGCACATCCAGTAGTCATTTGGAAGGTAGGGAAGGATAGACTGAACTGCAACCATCCGGAACTTTGTCTTGGTGACAAACCTGTTCAAGCGGTTGAGATCCAAGATCGGTCCATGCTCCCCAGTCTTTTTGGGCACCAAAAAGAACCTTGAGTAGAGGCCTGATCCAGACAGTCCTGGGGGATGGGGTGGATGACTCACTTGTTCAGCAGCTTTAAAATTTCGAGTTCGGCTCCCTGTGAGCGGGTGGAACATCTGGGAGAGTCTTTCAGCCTTTGGCGGGTGAAGAAAGGGGATCAGATATCCCCTGGAAATTAATGTCAGCACCCACTGATCTGTCGTGATGGCTTCCCAGGCTGATGGGTGCAGAGAAAAACAACCCCCCCCCCACTGCCTCCTGGGTAAGACAGCTGGGCAACACTTCAGGGCCACTGGAAGGACTTATCTGGGCAAGAGTCCCGAGAACATTGTTCCCTCAAAGCCTTCTTGCCACTTGGGAGGCGTCAAAGAATCATTCCTTGATCTGCCTCTAGGGGAAGACTCTGCCGGTGCGTCTTGATGGAAAGCCCTGACTTCTGGAACCACAACTTCTTACTGCCTCTTTGATACCTGGCGTAGGAACGCTGAGGAGTAGAAAAGCTGATTCCGATGGCAGACAGGGCCTTACCTACCTTCTCACACTGGGCTAAAGTATCCTTCAGCGATGGACTGAACAGAGAAGATTCATTGAAGGGGGTGTTTGTGAAGGACGACTTGAAGGGCTCAGAGAAGTCACAAAGCCGCATTCAAGAGTGACGCCTATTAGTGATGCCTGAACCAGCTGCTCTAGATGCGCCTTCCATGGCACAGGAGAAGCGCCTCCTAGAGGTGTTAGAAATGGCTCTAAGAGTGGCCATTCTGGAGGAGACGACCTTCTCTGCTGACATGGACTCCAGGGTAAACACAGAAAGCCCCTCAATGAGTGATCTCTGCAGTCTAGTGACGTGTGCCATGTAATTCAGCACCCTCAGAGAGAAGGTCGCTGACGTATAAACACTCTTCCTCAGTCTGTCTAGTACTCTGGACTCCCTGTCAGGTGGATGGACAGAGGAGCTCTCCTGGCCAGCTCCTTTTTAGTGGTAACTGCAACCACCAAGGCATCAACAGGGACGATCTTCTGCCAAAAAAGCCTTGTCTGGTGGGGGACTAAGGACCTTGCCAGGGTGTTTAGGGACTGGTTCTACCACATCTGGTTCTTTCCACACCCTGTGGGCGATGAGGTTAACTAAGGGGTCCACAGCGAGGGGGGGGCAGATGGGCTGGGGACTGGGGTCACTCAGGAAGTAGATGGGTCTGCACCGAATGCCCCTAGAAACACGTACTCGTCCGGACTGGGCTTTGGGGCTGATCATCCACCCTTCTGATGCGGAATTTCCATGATGTCTCCAAGGGAGACATCA
Source organism: Protopterus annectens (assembly GCF_019279795.1). Classification (NCBI taxonomy): domain Eukaryota; kingdom Metazoa; phylum Chordata; order Ceratodontiformes; family Protopteridae; genus Protopterus; species Protopterus annectens. Next base: position 1,326,430,759 of record NC_056725.1, on the reverse strand, counting down.
TCGGGCAGAGATCTGGGAGAGCCCTCGCCTTCCTCCCAGTCAATGTCTTCGGTGACAGCCGCAGGAGTGGAGTCAATGTGCTTTCTCTTGCACAGGCGCTTCCGGTGGACTTCCTCGGGGGAGATTTCGGGCAGGAATCGGAAGGTTGGCACTCCAAATGGAGGGAGGTCTGAAGGGTTGAAGCAGGCTGTCAAACTGGAGGACTGGAGATGCAGGTCCAGAGTCCAGCTGGAGCTGAAGAGGAACCGGAGGGGGAGGCACCAAAAATCTTAACACCGAAGTTGAGAGGACCCTTTCCACCATGCCTAACACCGATGGAGAACAGGAGCCTGGCGCCACAAGCACCTGCACCGAGCCGAAACCCCAGACTCCATCTGCACAGACAGGGGAGTCAATGCTGAGCTGCAGAGTGCCGAAGCTCCAAGTGGCAGGGAAGGCACCGAAAACCTTGATGCCCATGCCAAACCCTCAGAACTGGCGCCGAGTGGACTACAACTCCGAGAGCCCTCCAGCACCAAACAGAAGGGGGCCGAGGAACTCAAGGTCATGGTTGGTGGCAAAGAAACCAAAAACGTCTATGCCAGCTCATCGACACAGGCAACGCAGTCATCTGAAGGTCCCGAAGCCCTGGGGCTCGGGAAAGGAGGATACCCAGAAAGGGAAAGGGAAGGACCCTCATCTCCCAGTGGAGAGAAGGAAGGAAGGACCCCCAGCTGGATCTGAACTGTCACATCAGGCAGTCCACTTCTGTCTCAGATAAGCTATGGGAAGACCTGGCAGAGGAAGCCACAGGTGCAGGCTGGGAATGATGCCTGAGCGAGGCTGAATCTGGGAGCTCGGGAGAAAATAAGAAGTTATGTCTTACCATAACGTTCCATGTGAATTGTTCATCTCGCCTTTGTTCTTACACACGGGTTCGGAGCTGATCCTCGGCTCCGAGTTGGCCGCATCACCAGCTCCGCATCTTTGAGAGAAAGCTCGAGGCACAGTAATATCCCATGATCCTCAGGTGCTAACCCTCAGATCTAGTTTGCTATACCAGAAGAATCCCTTTTAGAACTGTGTCTAGAACACTTACAAACAGATACTACACAGTGTCTGGAACCCTACTGTCAAGTAGAGGAGAAAAGATGCCATTACTAATGTACAATAACATGCTAACCATATCTAGAAAAGGCTGAAAAGGAATTTAGTTGAAACCGTTCTCCAAGACCGCAGGACGGGTGATGGAGGGGGGGGAATGTAAAAACAAAGGCGAGATGAACAATTCACATGGAACGTTATTGGTAAGACATAACTTCTTAATGTGAAATTGTTCAATCTCGCCGTTTGTTCTTACACACGAGTAGCGTCCCTAGCTCCTTTTTCCCGGGTGGCTCAAGGGAGAACATTCCTGAGTACAGTGGAACCAAACGTCGCCCTGTCCCTGGAGCTTTTGTCTAGCTTATAGTGGGCGATAAAAGTATGTGGTTTTGCCCAAGTTGCCGCTGCACAAATGGTATCTAAAGGCAAACGAGCGGTATGGGCGGAAGAGGCAGCAATCGCCCTTGTAGAATGAGCTCTGGGTTTCAAAGGGAGTTGCTGTTTCGATTCAGCATATACAAAACTTATGCAATCTGAGAGCCATTTGGATAAGGTAACCTTCGTTACTGCCTGTCCTTTCCTTTGGTCAGCATATGAGACAAATAGTTGATCTGACTTTCTGTACTCTTTTGTCCTATGTAAGTAAAATCTTATTTGCCTGTGAACGTCCAACTTGTGCAATGTGTATTCTAACTTATTGGAATGATTTTTAAAGAAGGTAGGTAGTTCGATAGATTGATTGATGTTCTGAATCAAACAAACCTTCTGAAGGAAGGACGGATTGGTGCGCAAGGTTACTCTATCTGGATGAAAAATCATGTACGGGGGTCGGATAGATAGAGCCTGTAGCTCTGAAACTCTCCTGGCGGAAGTGATGGCACCCAGAAAAAGTGTTTTCCATGACAGGAACTTTAACGAAGTTGTGGCTGCTGGTTCAAAAGGGGGCAACATGAGTTGTGACAGCATGAGATTAAGACTCCAAGGTGCTATTGGATTATGAAAGGGGGGACGAAGGTGAAAGGTACCTTTCATGAAGGCTTTACAAAGTCTGTGGGACATAAGAGAACCATTTTCACGGCCAATATGAAAATTGGATATAGCCGCCAGTTGAACCCTTATAGTGGATGTTGATGCTCCTTCTTGAAAAAGTGTGGTAAGAAAATCTAGTATCTTGTGTACTGGAGCCCCGAATGAATCTATACCTTGTTTGCAGGCCCAGTGCGTAAAACGGTTCCATTTGCTGTTGTACAATTTCCTTGTAGATGGTTTGTGGGAAGATACAATAATTTGCTGTACTGCAGGGGATAGTAACTCCGACCTGGCTAAAATGGGAAGCGGAGCAGCCAAGCTGTCAGTTTGAGGGACTTGAGAAAGGTGTGAGGAACTCCCGACGAATGCGTCAACAGGTCTGGCTCTGGGTCCAGCATCCATGGTTCCTCCACTTGATAAGATTGAAGAAGGGAAACCAGATTTGTCGAGGCCAGAATGGGGCTATTAGTATGATGGTCCTGTCTAGACGTTTGGCTTTCTGCAAAAACCTGGGAATTAGTGGAATAGGAGGAAAGGCGTACAGGAGACCCGGGGGCCAATCGTATACCAGTGCGTCCCTGGGGACACCCCCTGGAGGGGGTAACAGGGCAAAATAGCTTCTGCATTTGGCATTCAATGGGGATGCAAACAGGTCGCAGCAAAGGCTGGCCCCATCTGCGGAAGATCTCTTCCGCCACTTGAGGTTTGAGGGACCACTCGTGAGGGAACAGGATGGCTCTGCTCAGCCTGTCTGCGATTACGTTGGAAGTCCCTGGGATGTGCGTTGCTATCAGAAAGCGTCCAGTGGACTTTGCCCATTGCCAAATTCTGAGGGCCTCTCTGCATAACGGGTAAGATCTGGTTCCCCCTTGCTTGTTTATGTACCAGACCACTGACATGCTGTCTGTCTGAACTGTCACTGTTACCTGAGGTAAGGACTTGTGAAAGTGTTGCAACGCTAGAAACACTGCCCTCAGCTCTAGAACATTGATGTGAAGATTGTACTCCAAGTTGGACCATTGACCTTGGACTGTTTGTCCCTGAAAGAATCCCCCCCACCCTATTAGGGAAGCGTCTGTGGTTAGAGTTGCTACCGGACTGGGTAATACAAACGGTCGTCCTAGTGTTAGCTCTTGACTGTGTATCCACCACAAGAGATCCTTCTTGCAAGAATTCGTGATCAAGATTTCGTGAGACAGTGGAAGTTGTAGATACGACCACTGGGCGAATAGCATCCATTGAAGAATCCTCATGTGCATCCTGCCTAAAGGAACTACAAGAAGGGAGGCTGCCATCAAGCCTAGCACTCTTAATATTTGTCGTGCAGGGACTCTCTTGTTGTGAAGAAGGAGCGAAATTTGATGCCTGAGGTCTGATACTGTTGGTGGGGGGAGAGTAACTTGAGCCAGGGAAGTGTCTAGCTGTGCTCCTATAAATAAGATATGCTGTGACGGCGATAAGACAGATTTTCCAAAATTCACCATTATGCCTAGTGAAGAGCAAAGACTGATGGTGTAGTCCCTGGCTTGTAGAAGACGATACTCGGTGGTGGCGGATAGGAGCCAGTCGTCTAGATAAGGAAACACCCGGAATCCCTTTCGTCTCAAGTGAGACGCTACTACTGCCATGCATTTGGTGAACACCCTGGGGGCTGAGGTGAGACCAAAGGGCAGAGCGCGAAACTGGAAATGACTGGCTCCCAGCCGAAAGCGCAGGTGACCTCTGGACGCCCTGGCCATCTTGATATGGTAGTATGCGTCTTTGAGATCTATAGAGCACATCCAGTCGCCCTTCTGCAGAAAAGGGAGGATTGACTGAAGCGTGACCATCTGGAACTTTTCCTTTTTCACAAAGGTATTTAACTTGCTGAGGTCTAAAATTGGCCTACAGTCCCCTGTTTTCTTTGGAACTAAAAAGAACCTTGAGTAAGTTCCGGATCCTATTTGGTCCGCTGGGACTGGTTGGATGACTTTGTTTTCGAGCAACCTTCCTATCTCTATGGTTGCTTGGTCTCGCAGACTGGGTGGAACGTCTGGGAGTTTTTTGGAGTTGGGTGGCATTTTTATGAAGGGAATGTTGTAGCCTCTGGTAACTATGCTTTTTACCCAGGAATCTGATGTAAGATTTAGCCAGGCCTCTGGGTATAAAGCCAAGCGACCCCAGACTGCCTCCAGAGCAGGACAGCTGGGCCTGCACTCAGGAGTGCTGGAAGGGCTTTCCAGAGAAGGTCTCTCTGTCGCCCTGATTTTGCGGACCCCCTCTGCCGGCTGGGCGGCGTCTCCTGTTTCTTCCCCCTCCTCTGCCTCTGGAGGGGGCGTCACTTTGGGTGTGCTGAAAAGATCCCGGAGTCTTTTGGAACCACATTTTTCCTCCTCATTGCCCTTTAGGGTAGGGTCTAGATGGAACGGAAAAACGGACCCCTACGGCAGACAGGGTCTTCCCTTCTTGTTCACACCTCGTGAGAGTCTCCTTTACTTTGGGCCCAAATAAGGAGGCACCATTAAAGGGGGCGTTGGCAAAGGAAGACTTAAAGGCTTCCGCAAAGGAGCATAAGCGCAACCAGGATTGTCTTCTCAGGGCGATCGCTGAAGCTGCTGCTCTACTCGACCCTTCGGCTGCGTATGAAATCATCCTCATGGACGAGTTGACTATGGAATTTAGGGTGTTAAGTTGCGCTGTCACTTTCTCGGCGACAGCAGCATCTGTGTGTCCCTGGAGTGTATCTCCCAGTTCCTTAATGAGATCTCTCTGTAAACGCGTGAAATGTGTAAGGTAGTTGAGCGATCGGATGGAAAAAGTCGCCGAACTAAATATGCGCTTCCCATATCTGTCCATTGTCCTAGAATCCTTATTAGGAGGATGGACAGAGGAAGATGATTCAGACATCTCTTTCTTAATGGCCGCCGCCACCACCATAGTATCTACGGGAACTCCTTTTGTAAGATAAGATTTATCTTGGGGGGCCGTCATGTATTTATTTGGTTTACGAGGGACTGGTTCCACTCTATCAGGTGTTTCCCAAGCCCTCCGAGCTATTAGATCCATGAGATCGTCAAAGGGTGGAGTCACCCAGGAGGTAGAAGGTTGAGTCCCAAATGCCTTCAGTAAGACCGATTCATCCACAGAAGGGGTAAGGGTTTGCCAGTCCCCCCTTTGTTTCAGGATTTCCAAAATGTCTGCAAATGAGACATCCTCAGAGGTGGACCGTGGGGACCCTTCTGTTTCATCTAAATCGGTATCAGATGTGAGAGATTCCTGAGGGGAATCTATGTGCCTCCTCTTGCACAGTCGTTTCCTCAGAACATCCTCAGCGGGAGCTTCTGGGGATGCATCTGAGGAACCAGAGTCGCCCTGTGGGGACTTCTGAGGCATTGGGTCCCAATGCGTGGTAGGCACCGAAGGCACAGAAGCAGAACGCGGACCTTTTGGGGAAGGAGACGAAGATACTGATGAAGTATGTGTCTAATCAGACAAGACCTTCCTCATGATGTCAAAGGCACTGGTGCCCCGACCCGAAGATCCGACCCGATCCGAAGAAGGAGGTCGTTTCTCCGGAATCGGAACCACGGGCTCAGAGACCGAGGACGGATCCGAACTGATCTGAGCTGAGGCACTGAGGGGAAGAGTCGGAACCGATATCTCGGTTCGACTATCCCCCCTGGAACCCAGGAAAGATCTTCGGCTCCGAGACTCTCCGGCTGGTTCCGAAGGAGTAGAGGTCAACGGAGCCGATAGCACTACTGGAGGCTTCGGCACCGAGGGCTCTACAATCATCGGTTCTTCGACCCTAACACCGATGACTCGATGGGTCTCGGAGGAGGAAGTGTTGAGGGAACTGGAATAGCTTCGAGTTTCGAAACCAACTGGGACTAAACCTCGATTAATTTGGACAAAGCAGAGTTCTCCATAAGCTTCTGTACCACTCGGTCCACATCGGAGTCGGAAAGTGGCCTCGAAGAACGGGTCGAAGGGATCGAAGCAGTCACCGAGCGAAGGATAGCAGACGGTGGTACCTCTGATACCGGCTCCAAGACCTGAGCCTCATGCAGAGATAAACTCTCGACACCCGGCACCGAAGTCATAGGAACCGGTGTCCGAATCTGAAAAGAGGTGCTCGGAGCCGATGACTTGGGCTCCGACACTCTTGAAGACTTCGACCCCTTCGAAGACTTGGAAACCTGTTCAGCCTTGTCCAGGGCCTCCTGAAACTCGGGTTTAAGCAACCCTCTGTCAACAACTTCCTGCGTCTTTCCAGCATGACCCTCCCACTAAAGGAATGACAAATGGAACAGTCTTCCTGCAAGTGGAGAGGGCCAAGACAGTAGATGCAGGATGAGTGGTTGTCAGTAATGGACATCTTCTGTCCGCACTGACACCTTTTAAAACCAGATTTGGTCTTTTCTGACATTTTAAAAGAAAGGGAAAAATCCAAGAAAAAGCACAGCACACTTAAGAAAAAATCCCTATATAATACAATTTAAATGTAATATATATATATATATATATATATATATATAAAATGTAAAACACACACAGCACACTATGATTTTATATATATATATATATATATATATATATATATATATATATATATATATATATATATATAAAATAGAAAAAGTTAAAGGCAAAAAACTATTATATATTTTTTTTTAAGTACTGTAAATTCTGACAGAAAACGGCCTAAGGCCTTTACTAAGAATTTGAAAGTAACAAACTAACTAAACTAGTGTTAAACAACTATATAATAAAACTTATCAAACACTATAAAGAATGAGTATAAATCTGTAAAATCAGAAGTATATAACAAGAAAAATTGAAAAAAGTTTACTAGCCCGAGCCTCTCGATGCGATCTGCTGCTAGTGGCAAACAAGATCTGAGGGTTAGCACCTGAGGATCATGGGATATTACTGTGCCTCGAGCTTTCTCAAAGATGCGGAGCTGGTGATGCGGCCGACTCGGAGCCGAGGATCAGCTCTGAACCCGTGTGTAAGAACAAACGGCGAGATTGAACAATTTCACATCCTACGCTAAGAGGAAGATAACCTAGGCCTAACCTTGGGAGAAGGTTCACCAGCAGCAGGGGAAGATTCTGCAAGCCTCCGCTTCTCAGGGGGCCTGTGGTCGCTTTTGGATTTCTCATTCTCTCTCTCCTCTCTATCAGCTTTTTTGTTGACATCCTTGCTTTTAGTCTCGGGCGACTTAACAGGAGGTTGAGTCCCTGAACCCGTACCAGAAGAACTGGTTAACAAACCCTTAAGAATCAGCTTGTTGTGTCTGTCTGCAAGGGTAGCGGAAGAAAACTCCGCACAAATAGAGCATCCAGAGTCTAAGTCAGGGACACCTAAACAAACCACACATAACAAGTGACCATCCAACGGTTGGTGTTTATGCCCACACCCAATTCATTTTTTTAAAACCAGCACCTTTCTCTGACTTGTCTGATTTATCAGACATGAAAGAAAGACAGAAAATGGAACCTGACCAGACAGACTACAAGCAATGAAATCATTGATGACGAACACGAAGGGTAGGGGAAAGTTCAGAAAAGTACAGTTGTGTACCTACCATAAATGTAGATGTTCGAGTGTATTCACTGTTGCAATCATTACACTTGGGTTATATCCTGCTGGCAGGCTAACCGCAGTCAGCCTGAATTCCAAAGTCCTGGTCCGGCGTCGGTTGCTGTTGCCTCTTCCCTGACGTCAGTGCACCAGGGGTATAAAAGATGCAGCCGACGCCATTTTCTTCAGTTTTTCTTGCCCCAGATGTCAGGTGCCCCCAAAAGGGTAGGCTAAAAATTATGCCAATAAAAAAGCATGCAGTAAAATAAAACATTACCTTCATCTACAAGCAGATACACCACATAGGTTGTATAGAATAGAGAAGTACAGATATGTCCCAGCAAAGAAAGGGGGATGGTGGGTGGGTAACCTGGACTGCAACAGTGAATACACTCGAACATCTACATTTATGGTAGGTGCATAACTGTACTATGTTCATCGTGTTTCACTGTTGCAGTCATTACACTTGGGTTGAATCCCAAAGCTGAGGTTGGTTGGCTGGGTCTAAATAGAATTAGGAGTGGCTATGAGGCCCTGCAGAACTGCAATGGCAAAGCCTGCTCTGGATTTAGAGTAAAGAGGTAAGTGGTAGTGCTTTGTAAAAGTGTGCACTGAAGTCCAAGTTGCAGCCTCTAAAATGTCTTTGGTTGGTACTCCTCTGAGGAAGGCTGCTGAAGTGGCTGCTGCTCTGGTTGAATGTGGCCTAATGCCCTTAGGCACTGACTTGCCATGTTGTGAATAACAGAAATGAATGCAGTGGCCTATCCACTTTGAAATAGTCTGCTTTGAGATAGCCTTTCCTTGTGATCCTGCAGCATATGCCACTAAGAGTTGCTCAGTCTTTCTGAAAGCTTTAGCTGTCTGTGTATGTCCAAAGAATGCAGAAGTCTTTCCCCCTTATTCTGTGGGTTTGGATAAAATGAATGGTTTGGTTAAGGGCCACACTAGACATTACCTTAGGCATAAATGTTGGGTTTGTCCTCAGAGAAATCCTGTCTGGATGGAAAATTATGAAAGGTTCCACAGCCATTAGAGCCTGTAACACTGAGACTCTTCTTGCCGAGGTTATTGCTAGGAGCAGAGTTGCTTTCCATGATAAGAATTTTATCTCAGCTGTATTGGCTGGCTCAAAAGGAGGCAGTGTGAGTTTTTCCAAGACATAACTGAAGTCCCATGCAGGTACTGGCGCTTTCCTTGGAGGTCTTATGTTTTTGACCCCTCTGAGGTACTGCCTTAGCAGTGGATGTGAAAAAATAGGTGGGTCCGTATTGTAATGAGCTGAAATGGCAAAGGCATGGATCTTAACTGATGAAAAGGATAGGCCTTTGTCCAGCATCTCAGTTAAGTATTGTAAAATCTGAGGGATATTTGGTACAAGCGTGTCAATTCCTTGTGCCTGGTTCCAAGCACAGAATCTCTTCCATTTTTCTGCATAAGATCTTCTGGTGCTGGGCCTCCTGGCCTCCAAAATAACATCCATAACTGCTTTAGAGAGAGGTGTATTCTGAATGGTTACATTATCCACCATGCTGCCAGATTTAGGGTTCTGAGCTGGCTGTGCAGGATCTGATTGTTTTGTTGGGTCAGTAAGTCAGGAATTTGAGGTAATGTCCAGGCTGGGCCTTGAGAAAAGCTCTTTAGGATCGTGTACCAGTGCTGGCGGGGCCAGTCTGGGGCAATCAGTATCATTTTTGGCTTCTCTTGTCTGACCTTTAGGAGTACCTTGGGGAGGAGAGGCAGTGGAGGAAAGGCATATACTGTAAGGGTTTTCCAACTGAATGATACAGCATCCACTTTCCATGCTTGCTTGTGATAAGTCCTTGTGCAGAATCTCTGTAGTTGGCAGTTGTGAGGGGAGGCACATAGATCTATGTCTGGGCATCCCCATTTCCTTGTTATCATGCAGAAGATTTGTGGATTCAGTTTCCAATCGTGAGGATCCAAGAGGTTCCTGCTTAGTTCGTCTGCCAGAGTATGTCTTTCCTGGCAGAAATTGTGCTTGCAGGTGTACTTGATAAGTCAATGCTGTGTTCCACAAAGTCATGGCTTGTCTGCAGAGGGGGTAAGAATGTGTGCCCTCCTGCTTGTTTATGTACCACATGACTGTAGTATTGTCTGTCTTTATCAGCAGTTGTCGTGGATGAAGTAGATCCTTGAAAGCTGTCAGGGCATTCTGAACAGCTAACAGCTAGCATCTCTTTTTGATTGATAAGAAGATGCATTTGGCTTGCGGGCCATGTGCCCTGAATACATTTTCCTGCCATGTGGGCCCCCCCAGGCATAATCTGATGCATCTGTTGTTAGTGTCTGCCTGGCTTGTGGGTAAAGGGAATGGCTGTCCCACCATCGAAACTCCTGTTGCAGGCAGGGAATGAGGATAATTAATGTTTCCAGGCTGTGGCAATGTTGAGTCCAAACACTTTTTAGATACCATTGTAGTTTTCTCATATGCAGTCTTCCATATGGAATTAGCAGAATCCAGGATGCCATGAAGCCCAAAGCCTGCAGAATTTTTCTTGCAGATAACTGGGTCTTTGTTGCCAACATTTTGAAGTAAGAAGTCAGTTGCCTTTGTCTGGCGTGAGATAAGCCATCTGGGCAGTTGTATTTAAGCTTGCACCCAGGAATATTATCTCTTGAGAGGGTACTAGTTTTGATTTTCTTTTCGTTTACTGTGTACCCTAGGAAAATTAGTAATCTTTTTTACAAACGTCAGATGCTGTAGTAGAATGTCCTGGTTCTCTGCTTGAATAAGGCAGTCCAAGTAAGGATATATTTGAATTCCTCTTTGTCTGCAAAAAACAATTACTGGTGCCAGGCATTTTGTGAAGACCCTGGGCACAGTACATAAGCCAAAGGGCAGTGCAGAGAATTGGTAGTGCACTGCGCCAGCTATGAATCTGAGGTATCTTCTGCAAGATTTGTGAATCAAAAAGAAGTTTTCGTGTTAGATTTTTAGAACATTTAAGAAATATTAAAAATGAAAAGATGGAAAGCCCATTAGGCTTACATTTTAAAAAGTATCATAATAGTGATGGAAAGAAATTAATAGGTACAATTTTAGAAAAAGTATATTGTGAAAAAGGCACATGTATTAAAAATAAGTTACAATGTAAAGAAGCATTATTTATTTTAAAGTTTGATACTTTATACCCTAAGGGGTTAAATAGAGAACTGGATTGGAAATGGTTGCTTTAATTGCTTTTTTAATTGTTTAATTGAAACAGTTTTTATTATAAAATGGAATTAGAAATAGTTCTTGTTATACTCTGTTAAAGGCTTATGCCGAGGCGCTGGAGAAGAGAAGTCTGTTAAGAAAATAAATCTATTGGATTTACTGGCTGAGTCGTTTTCTGCATCTTCTGCAAGATTGCCTGATTGGGACATGCAGGTATGCATCTTTTAGGTCCAAGGTTACAAGCCAAGCCTTCTTGCCCAGCATGGGCAGAAGCTGCTGCAGAGTCAACATTTTGAATTTTGGAATGTCCAGAAATGTGTTTAGAATAGACAGGTCCAGTAATGGTTTCCAGGCTTTGTCCTTTCTGGGTAACAAGAAAAGTCTTGAGTAAAATCCTTGCCCCTGCTCTTGCTGTGGTACTCGCTGAATGGCCCTCATGTCCATGAGGAATGAAACTTGTTTTTGTGCCTCTGCCCATTGATTGTGTGGCAGATCTGGCATGCCTTTTGCCCTTGACAGGGTGTGAAAGTGGAACCTGTAGCCCCGAGACACTACATTCAAGACTCATTTGTCCTGGGTGATCATGTGCCATTTTTGTGAAAAAAGTGCTAGTTTTCCCCCTAAGGGGGCTGCCAAAAGATAAGTGCTTGCTGCTGGCAGAGGAAAGTCATTGGGACTGTTTCCTGTATGGTTGTGATTGGTCTTCTCCGCTTTTGGAGGTAGAAGCACCCCATTGTTTAGGCCTTGGGGCTGGGATCTGCCTCTGGGGTGTCTTGCCTCTTTGTGGCCTGTCTGACACTGGAAAGGACCAATTCTTTGTAGGCCAGTTCCTGCTAAATCTGGGTGGCTGTACCTGTAAGAAATCTTTAACTGTCTGCATAGATTTCGCTTTGTCCTCCATTTTCTTCAACACCTCTTCTGCTTTAACACCAAACAAAGTATCATGCTGTAATGAAGCATCCAATAATTTTGCTTTAACATGATCAGGCAGATTCTGTTCCTTTAACCAAGCATGCATCCTAATCACAGAACTCGTAAAGTACAGTTTTGTACCTACCATAAATGTAGATGTTCGAGTGCTAATACAGCTGCAGTAATCACAGATGGGTTTTCAGCCGTCAGGCGGTCCCTCGGTCGGCCGAATTCCAAAGTCTTGGCCCGGTGTCGGTTGTCGTCGCTTACTCTTCTGACGTCAGTAAGGCCAGAGTATATAAGACACAGCCGACGCCATGTTCTTCAGTCTTTCTTGCCCCAGATGTCAGGTGCCCCCCAAAAGGAAGGCAATACATAAATAAGGCTTACCTACATATGCAAGCAATGCAATGTAATGCAAAATCAGTGTAAGCAAGCAAATAAAACATAGCAGGATAACCCAGTCAGGTGGTATGAAGAGGTTGTTAGGCCCCATGCCTTTACCAAGTGGGGAAGGAGGGAGGGAAACCTGTACTGCAGCTGTATTAGCACTCGAACATCTACATTTATGGTAGGTACAAAACTGTACTATGTTCATCGTGCATACAGCTGCAGTAATCACAGAGTCCCAAAGCTATGCATAGGGTGGTAGGTACTATGAGGAACTGGGTTGAGCCAGAATGCCCTGCAAAACAGCAGTGGCAAAGCCTGCTCTTGTTCTGGAATATAAGGGTAGGTGGTAGTGTTTTGTGAAGGTATGTACAGAACTCCAAGTGGCTGCCTCCAAAATATCCTTAGTAGGAACGCCTCTGAGGAAGGCTGTAGAGGTGGCTGTGGCCCTGGTGGAGTGAGATCTGATACCAGTAGGGACAGATTTCCCATGATAGGAATAACAAAACCGTATGCAGTGGCCAATCCACTTGGAAATGGTCTGTTTGGTAACTGGTTTCCCTTGAGCCCCTACGCATAGGACACAAAAAGTTGTTCTGATTTCCTGAAGGACTTTGTTCTGTCCAAATAATAACGTAGCTGCCTATGGATGTCTAAAGTGTGAAGCAGCCTCTCCCTTTGTTTTGAGGGTTAGGATAAAAGGTAGGTAGGTGTATGGCTTGATTTAAGGCTACCCTGGATACCACTTTTGGCATAAAAGATGGGTTGGTACGAAGGGAAACCCTGTCCTGATGGAAGATGAGGAAGGGCTGCACCGCCATGAGGGCCTATAGTTCAGAAACCCTACGAGCTGAAGTGATGGCCAGAAGGAAAGCTGTTTTCCAGGACAAATGTTGCAGATCTGTTGAGGCAGCAGGTTCAAAGGGAGGCAATGTTAATTTTTCTAGTATGTAATTAAGGTCCCAGGCTGGTATTGGTTGCTTCCTTGGAGGTCTTATATTCTTAGCCCCTCTGAGGAACTGTCGTAAGAGTGGGTGAGAGAATAAAGGAGGATCCGTGTTGAATTCTGCAGAAATGGCTGAGGCATGTATTTTTATGGAAGAAAATGAAAGTCCACTGTTCAGCAGTTCAGCTAGGTACTGTAATACCTGAGGCAAGTTCAATTTTCTAGGGTCCTGGCCTCTTTTCTCATTCCAACAGCAGAACCGCCTCCATTTTGCGGAGTAAGCTTTTCTAGTAGATGGTCTTCTGGCCTCCAAAATGACATCCTGCACCTCCTTTGAGAGTAGGGACTGTTGTGGTGTCAAGGAATTTTCCATGCAGCGAGGTTGAGTGTTTTCAGCTGACTGTGAAGAGTTTTGTAGCTGTTCTGAGTCAGTAGGAGAGGCATTAGAGGCAGGGACCAGGGAGGAGTATATGTTAGGCTCCTCAGGAGTGGATACCAGTGTTGCCTTGGCCAATCTGGAGCAATCAGTATCATCCTCGGTTTGTCTGTTCTTGCTTTCAAAAGCACCTTGGGCAGAAGGGGCAGAGGTGGGAATGCATAAACTGTCCATGCTGTCCAACTGAATGAAAGGGCGTCCACTTTCCAGGCCTTTGGATGAAAGGTCCTTGAACAAAACTTTTTCAGTTGATGGTTCCTGTGAGAGGCAAAAGGATCTATGTCTGGCCTCCCCCACGCTTGGATTATCTCTGTAAACACCTGAGGATGTAACTTCCATTCGTGTGGATATGCCATATTTCTGCTTAGTGTGTCTGCCAGTGTGTTTTCCAGTCCTGGCAAGTACTGTGCTTGAAGTTCGATTTGTCTTTCCAGAGCCAAGTTCCAAAGAGTCATGGCTAGTCTGCACAAGGGGTATGAATGTGTTCCGCCTTGTTTGTTTATGTACCACATTACTGTGGTGTTGTCTGTTCTTATCAGTAATTGGCCTGGATGCAGGAAGTCCTTGAAAGCTGTAATTGCATTTATTACTGCTAGCATTTCTTTTTGATTGATGTGAAGGTGCTTTTCCTTTTGGGACCATCTGCCCTGAATGCACCTGTCCTTCATGTGCGCCCCCCAGGCGTAATCTGTGGCGTCTGTGGTTATGACTTGTTTTGCTTGAGGCTTGCAGAATGGAAGGCCTTTGTTTACTTGACATGCTTGGGCCCACCATAGAAATTCCTTTTGCAAACATGGAATTATTGGTATAATTGCTTCCAAACTGTGACTGTGTTGAGACCATAGATTTTTTAGGTACCATTGAAGTTTCCTCATATGCAGCTTTGCACATGGGATTAGAAGAATGCAAGATGCCATGAATCCCAGAGCCTGCAGGATTTTCCTTGCAGTAAGCCTGGTACTTTTTTCTAGTGTTTTGAAGTACTGAGATAGTTGCCCTTATTTTTCTGGCGTAAGATATGCCATCTGGGTGTTGTCCAAGTTGGCACCCAGGAAGGTTATTTTCTGAGATGGTGTTAGTCTTGATTTCTCCTTGTTGATGGTATATCCCAGAGAAAGCAGTAACCGTGTCACATGTCAGATGTTCCAGTAGTATGCGTTTGCTGTCCGCTTGGATCAGGCAGTCGTCCAGATAAGGGTAAATTTGTATTCCTTGAAGTCTGCAGTAGGCAATCACTGATGCCAGGCACTTTGTGAATACTCTGGGCGCAGTAGATAAGCCAAAGGGCAATGCAGAGAATTGATAGTGGATTGAACCTGCAAGAAATCTGAGGTATCTTCTGCAGCTTTGTCTGATTGTGACATGCAGGTATGCCTCCTTGAGGTCCAATGTTACCAGCCAAGACTCCTTGCCCAGCATGGGAAGAAGTTGCTGTAAAGTGAGCATCTTGAATTTTGGTACGAGTAGAAATGTGTTTAGGATGGATAAGTCCAAAATGGGTCTCCAATCGGTTCCCTTCCTTGGTACCAGGAATAGTCTGGAATAAAAACCTTGACCTTGTTCGTGAGTAGGTACCTCTTGAATAGCTTTCATGTCCATGAGCTTTGAAATTTGTATTTGAGCCTCTGCCCTTTGATTGTGTGGCAGGTTCGGCATGCCTCTCATTTTTGGAAGAGTGTGAAAATGAAATCTGTAGCCTCTGTTTATAATGTCCAGGATCCATTTGTCTTTTGTGACAATATGCCAATTTCTTGAAAATAATGCCAGCTTTCCTCCCAAGGGTGCTGCCACCTGAGCCTTGCTTGGCATGCAAAGGGGAAAGTCATTGTGTTTGTTTCCTGTATTGCTGTGCACTGTCTTCGCCACCTCTTGGTGCTGGAGATTGCCATTGTCTGCCTCTATATGAACCTTGAGATTGTCCTCTGCCCCTTGTGCGCCTGTATCTACCTCTTTGGGGCTTGTCCGTGGCTGGAATGGACCAGTTTTTTGAAGGCCAATTTCTACTAAAACGTGGTGGTTGGACCTGTAAGAAAGCCTTGACAGTTTGCATAGATTTGGCTTTTTCTTCCATTTTTCGTAGTATCTCCTCAGCATTAGTACCAAATAATACATCCTTTTGTAAAGGAGCAACTAGTAATTTAGCTTTAACATGATCAGGCAAGGTTTGTTCCCTAAGCCAGGCATGTCTACGAATGACTGATCCTGTAACAGCAGCTCTACTTGAGGCCTCTAGAGCATCATAGCCACATTGTAAGGTGTGTTTGTCCACTTGTTCTGCACTATGCATCATATCCTGCAACTCCTTCAAATCTGGGTGTTCAGGTTGTGACATTTTATTCTTTAATTGTGATAACAGAAACTGCTGATATTTAAGCATATGGAACTGACAATTTAAGGCCCTCATGGCTAGGGTGGCCGAGGTATATACCTTTTTTACCCACCTTTCTAAGGATCTAGACTCTCTTTCGGAAGGTAATGGATTCTTAGCAGTAGAGGCCTTCATTCCCTTGGGGCCCTGAGAAATGGTTTCAGGGTCAGCATTATGGCTTTTGTAAAGAAATTGGTGTGAGTTAGGAACTCTGTAGTACCTATCAGGCTTGACTGGGGCAGGAGGCAGGGAATCCGGATTAAGGCAAGCCTCCGAGTAAACATCATCAAGTATGTCCAAGACAGGAGGTATCGCCAGAGGTCTGTGCTGGGGAAGCAAAAGAAATTCCCTTAGCCTTTTCTTGGAATCTGAAAAATCTTGGCCTTCCCAATGGAAGTGTTCCCTCAATGTGTGCAAGGTTTCACCGAATGAAAAATCCTCTGGTGGGGATACAGAAGGAATGGACTGTTCTGCATCAGAATCTTCAAAAGGGGAGTACGAGTGCTCCTCTTCATCAGAATGTTCTGAAATAATGGAACCCTGGTCAGAAGAGGGAGATTCTTCCTCCACCCTGGGTCTCTTGTCCGGTGGGGGTTGGGAACCCCTGATAACAGTAATTAAATCCTCAGCCATTTTGAGCATCTGCTTTTTAGGCATGGGGCCTGGAGATGGGCCCTGTGCAACAGGCCTCTTGGAATGCATGGCTGATTTAGACTTAGTAAAGGCCTTTATGGAAAAGGAAGAAGAAGGTCTGAAGACACCATGGGTGGAAGTGGACCTGTCCACATTAAGAGGCTCAACACTCACAGTGGCTTCGGTAGCTGTAGTCAAGGTGTGGGCCGAGGAACCTGCGGTCTCGGTTACAGATGACACCGCCAGAGAAGGGTTGTCGGTAGTCGGGGGCTGCGTAGGCGCCTCGCTGAGAACCGGACCACGTGTAGCCGGTTTTGGCGTGGTGTCAGTGGAGACCGCGGACCTCGCGTGTCGGTCTTTGTCCTTGCGTTTTTTGGACAAAACAGTAGTTGGAGTCTCCGACGACATCTTATAATTAAAAGCTTTACCAAAAAAGTGCTGGGCGAACTCCGCCCGACGCTTAATAGTGTGTTTATTGAAAGTAGCACAAAAGCGACAGCCCGAGACGTCGTGGTCTGGGTGTAAGCAAGGTATACAGAGGGAATGGAAATCCTTATGCGGTATTTGCTTCCCAAAAGAAATACAATTGTTAACTTTGTCTGACATCGGTCTGAGGCAAGAAAAGTTTCCCCAACGGGGTACTTAGCTTTAAAGAAGACTTCGGTTTCCAAATTTTCATAATTTCAGGAGATGGCCGACCGGCACTTGCGAACTGCTTCTGCTTCGGGCACCGCGCGGCAAAAAAAACTGAAGAAAATGGCGTCGGCTGTGTCTTATATACCCCTGTCGCATTGACGTCAGGAAAGAAAGCGACAACAACCGACGCCGGACCTAGACTTTGGAATTCTGCTGACCGAGGACCCGCCTGACGGCAGAGAACCCATCTGTAATGACTGCAGCTGTCTGCACGATGAACATGGTAGCTATTTTTTGCTTAATAAGTTCCATAATAAGTTGTTGGTACTTCAGCATGTGAAACTGGCAATTCAAAGCCCTAATGGCGAGAGCTGCAGAGGTGTATACTTTCTTACCCCATCTGTCTAAAGCTCTGGAGTCCCTGTCCAAAGGGGTGGGATTCTTAGCTGTAGTTGTTTTAATACTTTTAGGCCCCTGGGAGATGACCTCTGGGTCAGCAGTAGGATTATGGAAAAGGAATTTGAGAGAGTCAGGTACTCTGTAGTACCTGTCTGGTATCCTAGGAGCAGGGGGTAAAATATCAGGAGTTAAACTGGATTCTATAAAGACATCATCCAGGACTGGGGGTATTGCTAAAGGCCTATGTTGTGGCAAGTCTAGAAATTCTCTGAGTCTCTTTTTGGACTGAGGATAGGCTTGGCATTCCCAGTGGAAATGCTCTCTTAAAGTATGTAAGGTTTCCCCAAAAGAA
Organism: Protopterus annectens; assembly: GCF_019279795.1. NCBI lineage: Eukaryota > Metazoa > Chordata > Ceratodontiformes > Protopteridae > Protopterus > Protopterus annectens. The sequence continues at coordinate 1,326,412,832 of NC_056725.1, read as the reverse complement.
AAATCCTCTGGAGGAGAAGCAGAATGAATAGATTCCTCTGCATCTGAATCCTCATAAGCAGACAAAGGCATGTCTTCATAATCAGATACCTGAGTCGTCGGACTCTTGGCCTGTTAAAGCTGCTGGGGACAGGTCTCTTTTTCTCTCAGCAGAGGAAGGCTGACTTTCCCTAATCAACATAATAAGGTCTTCTGCCATTTTAGGCATTTGATGTTGTGGCAAGAAAGCAGGTGCATGAGTATGGGTTGTCGTTTTTTTGGGGGTAGCCCGTACGCTTGGCCTTAGAAACTTGGTAGTTTTAGACAGAACTAAAGACGCAAAAGAAGTTGTTGGTTTGTATTGAATATCGGTAGTACGAAGAACTTCCTCAGAAGCCGGTGCCTGTTCAGCGGCTCCGGACCTATCCAAGGTAGAGACATCCGCAGGTTCTGTCGAAGAAGAGTCTCTCTGCATAGCGGACTCCGAATGGGTCTCGGTAGAGGCCTGCGAATCCAATGAAGTGGGCATCGGGAACTGGCGACTAGCTTAACGGAAGCGTTGTCGGCAATTTTGGACTTGTGTGGTCTGTCTCTGCCTTTATCCTTCCGTTTTTTCGGTAGATCGGTAGTCGGATGGCTTACCGAAGCCATCTTGGAATACGGAGAACGAGAATGAAAGTATTTAGTGACAATAAGGGCCCAATGACGAATAGTTTGGGCGTTGAACAAGGCACAAAACCGACAGCGAGGGACGTCATGGTCTGGGCCCAAACAGGTGACGCAGTAAGAATGAAAATCTCGGTGTGGTATTTGCTTTCCACAGGCAAGACAATTGTTAACTTTTTCTGACATCGGTTAGAGAAAGAAAAAAGGATGCCCAACAGGGTACTTAGCTTTAGAAGACTTCAGGATATTTCATTTCGATAACGAAAACACAGGTAGCGGCCGACCGGCACGCGTGCAAACTGCTTCTGCTTCGGGCTCCTCAGCAAGAAAGACTGAAGTAATGGCATCGGCTGCCTGTTTTTATACTCCTGACGACCTGACGTCAGACCTGGAGCGAAAGCAACCGATGCAGAAATACTAAGTCTCTGGTATTCGGACCGACTGAGGGCTACCTGCAGGCATATAACCCAAGTGTGATGACTGCAACAGTGAAACATGAAGAACATCTGTACTATGTCCTCCGTAGTCAGTGCTGCAGTACTAATCCTTGAGAGGACTCACAAATCTACAGACTGGATGGTTGGTTGCTGAGTGCCCTGGGACATGAGGTTCTGTAGAATAGCAGCAGCAAAACCTGCCCTAGTCCTGGATAACATGCCAGAATGGTAGTGCTTGGTAAAGGTGTGGACAGAAGACCAAATGGCAGCTTCCAACATGACATTAGTAGAGACATCTTTTTAGAAGGCATTAGTGGCCACTCTGTGCCTTGTGGAATGTGACATGAAAAAATAATTAGTTCTCAGTGTAAGTATATCCCTATGGAATACAGTGAGTCTTGTGAACCAACCTGGGTAGAAGAGACTGAAGGCTCAGGCAGTGCAGGCCGTGGCAAGCTAGTAGGCCTCCTGGGCTTGGATCAAAGCTTCAGGAAGCAGATAGGTGCCCATAACATCTATCTGGCTCTCTAGGATTTCTTTACAAATGACTACCAAGGGAATAACACTCTCCTGTGTTTATCAGCACTTAGGCATCAGAGACCAACACTTGTAAAGCAGCTTCAGACCCAACTGACATCAGTGTGGTACTTGTCACTGTGGTGTGGCCTCCAGCCATTGTGACCTCCCGGAGGGTCTTGCCAGAGGGCTGGGGCCTAACAGTAGTTGGACAAGGGGGGCTGCAAAGGTGCCTCACCTGAGTCATCAATGGAAGACCTGGTTGTAGATGAGGAAGACTCTCCGATATCCATGATGCCCTTCTTGAGTCACTTATCTTTATGTTTCTTTATGGGAACCAGCAGATGCCGAGGTGTGTTATGAGGTGGGTGGCGGAAGGTCTGAAGACTCCAAGTAGGCTGCAAGGACTTTGGCCCTATGTTTCAATGTTTTAGAATGAAACCTAGCACAATACTGACAATTAGAAACATCATGCTAAGGCCCCAAGCAAAATAAATATGAATGAAAACCTTTATGTGAGATTTGCTTCCCACGCTATAAGCCATTATTTACTTTTAGAAACATTAGTTAGAAGGAAATTTTCCCAATGGGGTAATTACCTGAATGCAAAAGTACAGTTGTGCACACTTGCCATAAATGTAGATGTTCGAGTGTATTCATTACTGCAGTCATCACATTTAGGTTATCTGTTGCAGTAGCTCTCAGTCGGCCTGATTATCAAAGTCTTGGGTCCTGCATTGGTTGCGGTCTCATCTTCCATGACGTCAGGTAGTCAGGAGAATAAAGCATGCAGCCGACACCATTACATCAGTTTTTCTTGCTCCAGATGTCAGGTGCCCCCATAATGGGAAGCAATTTTATACAAGGTTACACCTTCAACAAAAAAGCAAATACACCAAAAAGATTTAAGCATAGTAAACAAGAACAGGGGTATAGTCAACAGATGTCAGGGGACTGGAGGGAGGGTAACCAGGACTGCAAAAGTGAATGCACTTGAACATCTACATTTATGGCAAGTGTACACAACTGTACTATGTTCTTCGTGTTTCACTGTTGCAGTCATCACATTTGGGTAGATTCACACAGCTAAAGATGGGAGGATGTTATTAGACAGCATTAGGACCATCTATAAGGCCCTGCAAGACTACAGTGGCAAAGCCAACTCTGGATTTAGAAAAAATTGGCAAGTAGTAATGCTTGGTGAAGGTATGTACAGAACTCCAGGTAGCAGCTTCTAGGATATCCCTGGTAGGGACACCTCTGAGAAAGGCTATAGAGGTAGATGCAGCCCTGGTTGAATGCGATCTTATCCCCTGTGGGGTAGGCTTTCCATGGTGCATATAGCAGAAAAGAATGCAGTGGCCTATCCATTTAGAAATGGTTTGCTTTGAGATGGCCTTCCCCTCTGTCCCTGCAGCAAAAGCAACCAGCAGCTGTTCAGATTTCCTGAGAGGTTTAGTCTTGTCCAAGTAAAATCTAAGTTGTCTGTGCATGTCCAAGGAGTGCAGTATTTGCTCCCCTTTGTTTTGTGGATTAGAAAAGAAGGCTGGAAAATGAATGGACTGATTAAGGGCCACACTGGATACCACCTTAGGCATGTAGGAGGGATTGCTCCTGTGGGACACCCTGTCCGTATGAAAGATGATGAAAGGCTCCACTGCCATGAGGGCCTGTAACTCAAGACACCCTTCTTGCTGAAGTGATGGCTAGAAGGAAGGCTGTTTTCCAAGAAAGGAATTTCAACTCTGCATTTGCAGCTGGCTCAAACGGAGGTAGAGTGAGCTTTTCCAATACAAAGTTAAGGTCACAGGCTGGAGTAAGGGCTCCCTGGGTGGTCTTAAGTTTTTGGCTCCTCTGAGGAACTGCTTCAGCAGTGGATGACAGAAGAGGGGCGGTTCTGTATTGTAATGAGCTGAAATGGCTGAGGCATGAATTTTGATGGAGGAAAAAGAAAGGTCCTTGTGAAGCATCTCAGTTAAGTACTGAAAAATCTGAGGTAAATTGGGCGCTGCTGTGCCCATCCCCTGAGTTTGGCTCCAGGAACAGAATCTTTTCGATTTTTCAGCAGAGGATTTTCTACTACTAGGCCTCCTTGCCTCCAGAATGACATCCATCACTTGCTTACTGAGGGATGGTAACGGAGAGATCAGGTAATTAGACAGGCTGCCAAGTTCAGGGTTTGAAGCTGTGGGTGCAAAATCTGGCCCTCTTGCCGGGACAGCAGGGCAGGGGTCTGAGGCAGGTGCCATGGTGCCAGCAGTGACACACTGTGCAAGAGGGGGTACCACTGCTGGCATGGCCAGTCTGGTGCAATCAGTATTGTCATTGGTTTGTCCTGTCTGATCTTTAGTAGTACCTTGGAGAGAAGAGGCAGAGGGGGAAAGGCATAAACTGACAGGTTTTTCCAGGTGAAGGACAGGGCATCCACTTTCCAAGCTTGTTTGTGGGGAGTCCTTGTGCAGAATTTGTCCAACTGGTAGTTCTGGGGGGAAGCAAACAGGTCCATCTCTGGGCCCCCCATTTGTTTCTCAACATGTTGAATATCTTTGGTTCCAGTTTCCACTCGTGTGGGTCCATGAGATTTCTGCTTAGGTCGTCCGCCAGTGTATTTAGCTTTCCTGGCAGGAATTGAGCCTGTAGGTGCACTTGGTAGCTCAAGGCTGTGTTCCACAGAGCCATGGCTAGTCTGCAGAGAGGCTAGAGTGGGTTCCCCCCCCTGCTTGTTTATGTACCACATAACAGTGGTGTTGTCCGTCTTTACCAATAATTGTCCTGGAAGAATGTGGTCCTTGAAGGCTGTCACAGCATTCTGTACAGCTAACATTTCTTTTTGATTGATATCCAGCTGCATTTGACTTGGGTTCCATTTGCCCTGAATGCACTGCCCTGCCAAGTGAGCTCCCCGTGCATAGTCTGATGAGTCTGTTGTTAGGGTTTGGGCGGCAAAGGGTAGAGTGAATGCCAGTCCCTTGTTTTGGTGGCAGGTCTCTGCCCATCACAGGAACTTTATCTGTAGACAAGGTACGATAGGAATCATTGATTCTAGATCCTGAGAATGTTGACACCATAGGCTTTTTAGATACCACTGTAGTTTCCTCATATGCAGTCTTGCATATGGAATTAGTAGAATGCAAGAGGCCATGAACCCCAGGGCTTGCAGTATTTTCCTTGGAGATAGCTGGGTCTTTGTGGCCTTTTGAAGTAGGCTGTCAAACGAACTTGTTTCTCTGGCGTGAGGTAGGCCATCTTGGAAGTTGTATTCAAGCTTGCTCCCAGGAACACAATTTGTTGGCAGGGTACAATATGTGATTTATTTTCATTTATGGTGTATCCCAGAGAAGTTAGCAATTTTTTTTTTACAAATGCCAGATGATTTAATAGTAGGTCCTGGCTTTCTGTCTGAATTAGACAATCATCCAGGTATGGGTATATTTGAATATTTCTTTGCCTGCAAAATGCAATGGCTGGAGCTAGGCACTTTGTGAATACCCTGGGTGCAGTAGATAAGCCAAAGGGCAGTGCAGAGACCTGGTAGTGCATGTAGCCTGCTCTGAAGCATAGATATCTTCTGCATGATTCCCTTATTGAGATGTGCAGTTAGGCTTCTTTTAAATCCACTGTTGCCAACTTGTTCAGCAGAATGCATTAAATCCTGTAATTCTTTATTTTCAGCACAGTCAGGAATCAACATCATTTTCTGTTTAAGCAATCCAGCAATAGGCTGCTGATATATGAAACTGGCAGTTTAAGGCCCTAATGGCCAAAGTTGCAGAAGTGTATACCTTCTTATCCCATCTATCCAGCGCCCTGGAATCTCTATCAGAGGGGGTAGGATTTTTGGCAGTAGTAGCCTTAATTCCCTTGGGTCCCTGTGAAATGGTCTCAGGATCTGCAGTAGGATTTTTAAAGAGGAACTTGTGAGAGTCAGGTACCCTGTAATGCCTATCAGGTTTTCTGGGAGCAGAAGGTAAAAGTGTCAGAGGCCAGGCTAGATTCCGAGAAGGCATCATCTACAATGTCCAGTACAGGAGGGATAGCTAAAGTCCTGTGTTGAGGCAGGAGTAAGAATTCCCTAAGCCTCTTTTTGGAGTCAGAGTAATCCTGGCTTTCCCAGCGAAAATGCTCCCTAAGAGTAGGCAAGGTTTCACCAAAAGAGAAATCCTCTGGAGGGGAAGCAGAGGGAATGGAGTCCTCTACATCAGAATCATCATAGGTAGATCATTTCAGAATCCTGACCAGAATCAGAAGGAAAATCAGTCCTAAGTCTCTTAGAGGGGGAAGGGTGGCTTCCCCTGATTAGAGTAATAAGATCTTCAGCCATTCTTATCATTTGTTTTTTAGGCACAGGGGCCTGACCATGCGGTCTGGGCATCGGTTTTCTAGGCATGGATCGAGTTTTAGGCCTTGAAGAAGAAGAAGATGGCGTCGGTTTAATATGCAAGTCAGTAGGCCTGAATAGGTTCATAGGTTGGTACTAGGCTATCAGCCCTAGGGCCTATACAAGCCTAGCCATAACAATTCCCTGGCTATTTCTTCCCACATTATTTACTTTCCTGAACCCCTGTCTAGCAGGGCGACTGACGTGATCCCTGGGGTGAATTTCCTTTCTCCCATCCAATCGTCAAGGTTCCTCTTGAAGAGGTCCAAAGAGGCACTCTGCTTGACATGTATGGGCAATCTATTCCAGAGTCTGGGGAGTCTCTGGGTCAGGAACCTATCCCTCCAGCATGTTTTGTTTATTGTGATGACAAGGTTTAGATCCCTGGAGCGTAGCTCTGAGGGATTGGGATTTCTTTAAGTGGAGCATGTCCAACAGCTCTGGGTTTGACATGGCCTTGTATGTTAAGCAGAGATCGCCTCTGAATAGACGATATGTGACAGAGTATAGCTGGAGTTTTTTAAGGCGGTAAGCGTAGGGCATCTGCTTTAGGCCTGTGATTCTTTTAGTGAGGTATTTCTGAGGCCTTTCCAGTTGTTCCCGATGTCTTGAGAGGTACATACCAAATGGGGCGTTGTATTCTATAATGGGTCTAATGAGGGATGAGTACAGTGGGACAATGACCTCCTTTTTTCTGGATGAAAAGCCCTTTGTGATGAGGTGTGCCACATAGAAGGATTTCCTGACTGTTGTGGTGATGTGGTTATCGAACTTGAGACCACTGTCCACCTGTGTCCCTAAGTCTCTTATCACACTTTCTGTGTTTAGTGTACTGCCACCTATATGGTAATTCATGGATACATGTTTTTTCCCAAAGGGGATAACAATACATTTCTTGGCATTGAGCTTGAGCCCATGGCTCTGGCACCAAGCATCTGTTTCTGTAAGGCCCTTTTGTAGAGTATCCACATCATTTGGGGGATTCAATAATGGCTCCCAGTTTGCAGTCATCTGCAAACTTTGTTAGCCAGAGTCCCTTAGTGTTGACCTGTACTTCAGAGAAGTAGATGCCAAACAAGAGCGGCCCCAGGACTGAACCCTGAGGTACTCCACTTGTCACTTGTCTGGAGCTGGATTTGGAGTCGGCTACTTTTACAGTGTGGGTTCTATCAGTAAGCCATTTAGCAACCCATTGGGTGACATAGGGATTAATGCCCAACTTAGTAAGTTTATCTATGATTCCAGAGTGGGGGATGGTGTCAAAGGCCTTGGCAAGGTCTAGATAGGCTGTGTGGACTACCTTACCCTTGTCCATGGCTCTGGAGACTGATTCAAAGAAGTCAATAAGGTTCAGGAGACACCCTCAGAAGCCTGCACAGCGGCTCCGGACCCATCCAAGGTAGAGACATCTGCAGGTTCCACAGTCGAAGAAGCATCTCGTGACATACCGGACTCCGAATGGGTCTCAGTAGAGGCCTGCAAATCTGAAGTAGTGGGTATCAGGGGCTGTGAAAGCGCCTCACTGAGTACCGGCGTCGATGGCAACTTTGGACCTATGCGGTCTGTCTCTGTCTTTATCTTTGCGGTTTTTCAGAAAGTCGGTAGTCGGGTGGCTTACCGAAGCCATTTCTGGATAAATGAACAGAGTACCAAAATATTTGGAAGCATAAATGAACTGACGATGAATAGTACGAGGTTTGAATAAGGCACAAAACCGACAGGGAGGTACGTTGTGGTCTGGACCTACGCAAGGAATGCAGTACGAATGAAAATCTTTATGAGGTATTTTCTTTCCACAAGAAATACAATTATTAACTTTTACTGACATCGGTTTAGGGTACTTAGCTTAGTTGAAGACTTCGGATCTGAAACTCGAAAACAAAAATTTCAGGAGTCGGCCGACCGGCACTGGCGAACTGCTTCTGCTTCGGGCACCGCATGGCAAGAAAGACTGATGTAATGGCGTCGGATGCATGCTTTATACCCCTGACTACCTGATGTCATGGAAGATGAGACAGCAACTGACGCAGGACCCAAGACTTTGATAATCAGGCTGACTGAGGGCTACTGCAAGCAGATAACCCAAATGTGAGGATTGCAACAATGAAGCACGAAGAAAGTACAGTTGTGTACACTTACCATAAATGTAGATGTTCGAGTGTATTCACTGTTGCAGTCATTACATTTGGGTAATCTGCTGGCAGACTGCCCTCAGTCGGCCTGATTAACAAAGTCTTGGGTCCTGCGTCGGTTGCTGTCTCTTCTTTCATGACGTCAGGTCATCAGGGATATAAAACATGCATCCAATGCCATTACATCACTTTTTCTTGCCCCAGATGTCAGGTGCCCCCCTAATGGGGAGCAAATAAAAATAAAAACACAAAAATATACCTCCAACCAAAAGCAAATACACCAAAAAGGCTTTTAAGCATAGTAAAGGAAGGTAGAGGTATAGCCAGGGAAAAGTAGGGGGCTGGAGGGAGGGTAACCAGGACTGCAACGGTGAATACACTCGAACATCTACATTTATGGTAAGTGTACACAACTTTATTATGTTCTTCGTGTTTCACTGTTGCAGTCATTACATTTGGGTAAATTCCCAAAGTTATGATTGGGAGGAGGAGATTATACAGCATTAGGACCAGCTATAAGGCCCTGCAAGACAGCAGTAGCAAAGCCAGCTCTGGATTTAGAGACAGTTGGTAAATGATAATACTTGGTGAAAGTATGTACAGAACTCCAGGTAGCAGCTTCTAGAATATCCCTGGCAGGAACACCTCTAAGAAAGGGTTCAGAAGTAGATGCAGCCCTGGTGGAGTGAGACCTGATCCCCTGGGGAATAGGTTTTCCATGGTGCTTATAGCAGAAATGAATGTAATGGCTTATCCATTTAGAAATGGTTTGTTTAGAAATAGCCTTCCCCTCTGCCCCTGCAGCAAATGCTACCAACAATTGTTCAGATTTTCTTAGAGATTTAGTCCTGTCCAAGTAGAATCTAAGTTGTCTGTGCACATCCAAGGAAAGCAGAATCCGTTCCCCTTTGTTCTGTGGATTGGGAAAGAAGGTTGGCAAATGAATGGACTGATTTAGAGCCACACTGGAAACTACCTTGGGCATGAAGGATGGATTGGTCCTCAGAGATACCCTGTCCGCATGAAAGATGATGAAAGGCTCCACTGCCATAAGGGCCTGTAATTCAGATATCCTTCTAGCTGAAGTGATTGCTAAAAGGAAGGCTATTTTCCAAAAAAGAAATTTTAAGTCTGCAGTAGCAGCTGGCTCAAAAGGAGGTATAGTGAGTTTTTCCAAAACAAAGTTAAGATCCCAGGCAGGGGTAGGAGCTCTCCTGGGTGGTCTCAAATTATTTGCCCCTCTGAGATACTACTTGAGCAGGGGATGAGAGAAGAGGGGTAGTTCTGTGTTATAGTGAGCTGAAATAGCTGAAGTGTGGATTTTAATAGAGGAAAACGACAGGCCCTTGTGAAGCATCTCAGTTAAGTATTGCAAAATCTGAGGTAAATTGGGCGCTGCTGTGCTCATCCCTAAAGATTGGTTCCAGGCACAGAATCTTTTCTATTTGTCAGCATAAGATTTTCTAGTACTAGGTCTTCTCGCCTCCAAGATGACATCCATTACAGGTTTGCTGAGGGATGATAAGGGTGAATTTAAGTGATTAGCCAGGTTGCAAGATTCAATGTTGGAAGCTGAGGGTGCAGAATTTGGTTCTCCTGCTGAGACAGCAAGGAAGGGGTCTGAGGCAGGTGCCATGGAGATATTTGTGACACACTGCGCAGGAGTGTGTACCAGTGTTGGTGTGGTCAGTCTGGAGCAATCAAAATCATTCTTGGTTTGTCCTGTTTGACTTTTAGCAGAACTTTGGAGAGCAGAGGCAGAGGGGGAAAGGCGTAAACTGATAGGCTTTTTCAGCTGAAGGACAGAGCATCCACTTTCCAGGCTTTTTTGTGGGGAGTCCTTGTGCAAAACTTGGCCAACTGGTAGTTCTGGGGGGAGGCAAATAGATCTATGTCTGGGCTCCCCCATTTGCTTGTCAACATGTTGAAAATCCATGGTTCCAGTTTCCACTTGTGTGGGTCCATGAGATTTCTGCTTAGTCCATCTGCCAGTGTATTCATATTTCCTGGCAGGAATTGAGCTTGTAGGTGCACTTGGTAGCTCAAGGCTGTGTTCCATAATGACATGGCTAGTCTGCAGAGGAGATAAGAATGTGTACCCCCTTGCTTGTTTATGTACCACATAACCATGGTGTTGTCCCGTCTTTATCATTAGTTGTCCTGGAAGAATGTAGTCCTTGAAAGCTGTCAGAGCATTCTGTACAGCTAACATTTCTTTTTGACTGATATGTAGGTGCATTTGATTTGGGTTCCATTTGCCCTGAATGCACTTTCCTGCCAGGTGTGCCCCCCCATGCATAGTCTGATGCATCTGTAGTTAGGGTATGGGCGGGCAGGGGGTAGTGTGAATGGCAGTCCCTTGTTTTGGTGGCAGGCCTCTGCCACCATAGAAATTCCAGGCGTAGGCAAGGTATGATAGGAATCACTGTTTCCAGACTGTGACAATGTTGACTCCATAGACTTTTTAAGTACCACTGTAGTTTCCTCATATGCAGTCTTGCGTATGGAATTAGAAGAATGCAGGAGGCCATGAACCCCAAAGCTTGCAGTATTTGTCTTGCAGATAGCAGGGTTTTTGTGGCCACTTGTTTGAAGTAAGTTATAAATTGAATTTGCTTCTCTGGCGTGAGGAAAGCCATCTGGGCAGATGTATTCAAGCTTGCACCCAGGAATGTAATCTGTTGAGAGGGTACCAGTTGTGATTTATTTTCGTTTATGGTGTACCCCAGACAAGTTAGAACCCTTTTTACAAACGCCAGATGACTGAGAAGTATGCCCTGTTTTTTTGCCTGAATTAGACAATCGTCCAGGTATGGATATATTTGAATATTTCTTTGCCTGCAAAATGCAATAACTGGAGCCAGGCACTTTGTGAATACCCTGGGCGCAGTAGACAAGCCAAAGGGCAGTGCAGAGAACTGGTAATGCAAGTAGCCTGCTTTGAAGAGGAGGTATCTTCTGCAAGATTCCCTGATTGGGATGTGCAGGTATGCTTCTTTTACATCTCGAGTTGCCAACCAGCCATCTTTGCCTAGCATAGGAAGTAACTGGTGAAGAGTCAGCATCATGAATTCTGGAATATCCAGAAAGGTGTTTAGAGTAGAGAGGTCCAGAAATGGACGTCATGATTTGTCTTTTCTGGGTATCAGGAAAAGCCTGGAGTGGAAACCTTGTCCCTTTTCCTCTTCTGGTACTGGTTGAATAGCCCCCATGTTTAAGAGGGAAAGTACTTATTTTTGAGCCTCTGCCCACTGATTTGGGGGCAGGTCTGGCCACCCATTTGGTGTTGGTAACGTGGAAATGAAATCTGTATCCTGGGACACTATGTTTAAAACCCATTTGTCCGGGGTTATGTGTTCCCAGTTCTTTGCATGAAGAGCAATCTTTCCCCCCAAAGGGTAAGTGCTTGGAAAATTTAAAAGGAAGTAATTGAGATGGTTTACCATAGGGGGTGTCTTGTTATTTTTAGATTTGGAAGTGAAAGCCCCCCATTGCTTAGATCTGAGAGTCCCCTGGGACTGAAACGTGGTGCTTTTGGTGTGCCTGGGTTTGGCTTGAGAGGATCTGGAAGGAGCTGGAAAAGACCAATTCTTAGAAGGCCAGTGCCTACTAAATCTTGGAGGTTGCACTTGTAAGAAATCCTTAACAGCTTGCATAGCTTTAGCTTTATCTTCCAACTTTTTTAGAACTTCTTCAGCCTTGTTGCCAAACAGGCGGTTATGATTTAAAGGAGCATCCAACAATTTTGCATGATCAGGCAAAGATTGCTCCTTAAGCCAAGCATGTCCTCTAAGTACAGAACCAGTAAAGTACAGTTTTGTACCTACCATAAATGTAGATGTTCGAGTGTTCACCCTGCTGCAGTCATCACACTTCGGTTATCCTGTCGTTAGGCGGTCCCGCAGTCGGCCAGAATTCCAAAGCCTTGGTCCGACGTCGGTTGCTGATGCCTCCTCCCTGACGTTAGTGTACCAGGGGTATATATAGTGCAACCGACGCCATTTTCTTCAGTTTTTCTTGCCCCAGATGTCAGGTGCCCCCAAAAAGGTGATCAGAAATTAGTACCAAATGGAGAAACCTCTGCCCAAACACAAAAACCCTTCAGTTATCAACAAATACATCAGTAAGGTACTGAAGAGATTTAGCCAGTAGATCAGAGGGGATGGAGGGAGGGTAACCTGGACTGTAGCAGGGTGAACACTCGAACATCTACATTTATGGTAGGTACAAAACTGTACTATGTTCATCGTGTTAACCTGCTGCAGTCATCACACTTGGGTTGAATCCCAAAGCTAAGGAAGGGGGGAGGTATCATAGAGGGTTAGTGGAGGCTATAAGGCCCTGCAGAACTGCAGTGGCAAAGCCCGCCCTGGTCTTAGAGTAAAGAGGTAAGTGATACTGTTTGGTAAAGGTGTGTACTGAACTCCAAGTTGCAGCTTCTAAAATCTCCTTGGTTGGAACCCCCCTTAGAAAGGCTGTAGAGGTAGCTGTTGCCCTGGTAGAGTGGGACCTAATGGTAGCAGGAACTGGTTTCCCATGATGAGTATAGCAGAAACGTATGCAATGACCTATCCATTTAGAAATAGTTTGCTTTGATATAGCCTTCCCTTCAGTAGCTGTAGCATAGGATATAAAGAGCTGGTCCAATTTTCTGAAAGCCTTAGTTTTGCCCAAGTAGTAACGAAGTTGCCTGTGAATGTCCAAGGAATGCAGAAGTCTCTCACTTTTGTTCTGTGGATTGGGTAAGTGGATGGTTTGATTTAAAGCCACACTGGAAACCACCTTAGGCATAAAGGTAGGATTAGTTCATAGAGAAACTCTGTCGATGAAAAATGAGGAAAGGTTCCACTGCCATTAGTGCCTGTAGCTCTGAGACTCTTCTAGCTGAAATTATTGCTAGGAGCAGAGCAGTTTTCCATGATAGGAACTGAAGATCTGCAGAGAAAGCTGGTTCAAAAGGAGGCAGTGTTAGTTTTTCCAGGGCAAAGTTGAGGTCCCATGTAGGTGTAGGAGCTCTCCTGGGTGGTCTAATGTTTTTTGCCCCTCTGAGGAACTGCCTTAGAAGAGGATGTGAAAATAAAGGTGGATCCGTGTTGTAGTGAGCTGAAATAGCTGAAGCATGGATTTTAATGGAGGAGAAAGAAAGTCCTTTGTGCAACATCTCAGTTAAATACTGTAGAATGTGAGGCATGTGAGGCTGAATTGTGTCTTGGTCTTTAGCTTGGTTCCAGTCACAAAACCTTTTCCATTTGTCCGAGTAAGCCTTCCTGGTGCTAGGCCTCCTGGCTTCCAGAATAACATCCAGAACTGCTTGGGAAAGAGGAGCTGGTTGTATGTTTAGTTGATTTGCCATGCAGCCAGATTTAAAGTTTTGAGCTGGCTGTGAAGAATCTGATTGTTTTGTTGTGTGAGCAAATGGGGGATTTGAGGCAATATCCATGGTGGGCTGTGAGCCATATTTCTCAATAGTGGGTACCAGTGCTGGCATGGCCAGTCTGGGGCTATGAGAATCAGTCGTGGTCTCTCCTTTTTGACTTTCAGAAGAACCTTTGTGAGGAGAGGCAATGGCGGGAAGGCATATACTGTCAGGTTTTTCCAACAGAAAGAGAGTGCGTCCACTTTCCAAGCTTGATGGTGAAATGTCCTTGTACAAAATTTTGTTAGTTGATAGTTTTGAGGACTGGCAAACAGGTCCACGTCTGGAAGGCCCCATTTTTGAGTTATCATTGCAAATATTTGTGGATCTAGTTTCCACTCGTGGGGATCCTTGATGTTTCTGCTGAGGTCGTCTGCCAATGTGTTCTTCTGTCCTGGCAGGAATTGAGCTTGCAAATGAACTTGGTAAGCCAGAGCTGTGTTCCATAAGATCATTGCTTGCCTGCATAGAGCATAGGAATGCATACCCCCTTGTTTGTTTATGTACCACATTACTGTGGTGTTGTCCGTCTTTATTGCAAGTTGTCCTGGATGTAACAGATCCTTGAAGGCTGTCAGAGCTTTCTGTACAGCTAGCATCTCTTTTTGATATATATGCAGATTACTTTGATCTGCAGTCCATAGGCCTTGAATGCATTGTCCTGCCATGTGTGCCCCCCAGGCGTAATCTGAAGCATCTGTTGTGATAGTTTGCCTGGCTGGGGGCAAGGTGAAAGGCTGACCCTTGCTGAGGTGACATGCCTGTGACCACCATAGAAATTCCTGTTGTAGGCAGGGGATGAGAGATATCATTGTGTCCAAGCTGTGGCTGTGTTGAGACCATACGCTTTTTAGGTACCACTGTAATTTCCTCATATGCAGTTTTGCAAATGGTATTATTAGTATTCAAGATGCCATGAAGCCCAAAGCCTGCAGAAATTTTCTTGCAGTTAATTGGGTCTTTGTTGCCATTGTCCTGAAATATTGAGTCAGTTGTAGTTGCTTGTCTGGCGTAAGATAAGCCTTCTGGGCTGTTGTATCCAAGCTGGCACCCAGGAATGTCATTTTTTGTGAGGGTACCAGTTTTGACTTCTTTTCGTTTACTGTGTATCCCAGGCAGTTTAGTAGATGCTTTACAAAGGCCAGATGATGTAGGAGGATGTCTTTGCTTTCTGCTTGGATGAGGCAGTCGTCCAGGTATGGATATATTTGAATTCCTCTTTGTCTGCAGTATGCAATTACTGGTGCCAGGCATTTTGTGAAGACTCTGGGCGCAGTAGATAAGCCAAAGGGCAGTGCAGAGAATTGGTAATGGGTTGAACCTGCAATGAAATGGAGGTATCTTCTGCAACTTTGTCTGATTGGGACATGCAGGTACGCCTCCTTGAGGTCCAACGTTACTAGCCATGCTCCCTTGCCCAACATGGGAAGTAGCTGCTGTAGTGTAGCTGCTGTAGTGTTAGCATCTTGAATTTGGGTACTTGTAAGTAAGTGTTTAGAAATGAAAGGTCCAGAATGGGTCTCCAGGCATTGTCCTTTCTGGGCACTAGAAAGAATCTTGAATAAAATCCTTGGCCTTGCTCTCGAGTAGGTACCAGTTGAATGG
Organism: Protopterus annectens; assembly: GCF_019279795.1. Classification (NCBI taxonomy): domain Eukaryota; kingdom Metazoa; phylum Chordata; order Ceratodontiformes; family Protopteridae; genus Protopterus; species Protopterus annectens. The sequence goes on along the minus strand of NC_056725.1, from coordinate 1,326,397,704 downwards.
CTCTCATGTCCATGACAGCTGTAATTTGTTTTTGTGCCTCTGCCCATTGATTGTGTGGCAGGTTAGGCATTCCTCTTTTCATTGGCAAGGTGTGAAAGTGGAATCTGTATCCTCGTGAAATTATGTCTAGGACCCATTTGTCCTGTGTGACACTGTGCCAGTTGTCTGCAAAAAGTGCAAGTTTTCCCCCCAAGGGGGCTGCCAAAAGAGTATTGCTTGGCCAGATGAGGTGCAAGTCACTGAGTTTGTCTTCTGGTGGATTGAGACCTGTCTTCTCCTCCCTTCTGTGTTGTAGTGCCCCATTGATGAGGCTTATACTGGGGTTGTGGCTGTCCTCTGCCCCTTGGGCATCTGTATTTACCCCTCTGTGGTCTGTCCGTAGCTGGAAAGGACCAATTTTTTGTTGGCCAGGTTCTGCTGAAGCGAGGGGGTTGTACCTGTAGGAAATCCTTGACTGTCTGCATAGATTTTGCCTTATCCTCCATTTTCTTTAAAACTTCTTCTGCTTTAACTCCAAAAAGCACATCCTGCTGTAAGGGAGCATCTAGTAATTTTGCTTTAACATGATCAGGCAGAGTTTGTTCCTTTAACCAAGCATGCCTACGTATAACAGACCCAGTAACAGCTGCTCTGCAGGAGGCCTCCAAAGAATCAAACCCACATTGTAAGGTATGCTTGCCCACCTGCTCAGTGGCGTGCAACAGATCCTGTACTTCTTTCAATTCAGATTGTTGAGGGAGAGTGGTTATTCTTTGCTTTAACTGAGAGATTAGGAACTGCTGATATTTAAGCATGTGAAATTGGCAATTCAGTGCCCTCATAGCTAGTGCGGCTGAGGTGTAAACCTTTTCCCCCACCTGTCTAGTGCTCTGGAATCCCTCTCAGAATGTACTGGGTTTTTAGCCATAGAAGCCTTAGCCCCCTTGGGACCCTGGGAGATAAGTCTCTGGGTCAGCTGCAGGGCTTTTGTAAAGAAATTTGTGAGAATCAGGCACTCTATAGTATCTGTCAGGCTTAGCCGGAGCAGGAGGTAGAGAGTCTGGGTTCAAACTGGATTCTAAATAAACATCATCCACAATGTCCAAAACTGGTGGGATGGCAAGTGGTCTGTGTAGGGGGAGTAAAAGAAACTCTCTGAGTCTTTTCTTCGAGTCAGAGTAGTCCTGACCTTCCCAGTGAAAATGTTCCCTCATAGTGTGTAAAGTCTCCCCAAAGGAGTAGTCTTCAGGGGGAGAAGCTGAGGGAATAGAGTCCTCAGCATCAGAATCTTCATAAGGAGAGAAGGAATAATCTTGGTCCTCAGAGGAGTCTAAAGAAATGGACAGTTGTTCAGCGGATGCATTATCTTCCTCTTGTCTACGCCTTTTGTCAGGAGGGGGCTGGGAACCCCTGATTAGAGAAATCAAATCTTCAGCCATTTTGAGCATCTGTTTCTTAGGCATAGGGCCCTGAACAGCAGACTGAAGTGCAGTCCTTTTAGATTTAGTAGGAGTCTTCGACTTAGAAAATGTTTTAATGTTGAGAGTCGTCGTTCTGAAAACGCCTTAAGAAACCGATGGCGTTTCTGTAGCACCGACGTCTTTTGAAGCAATGTCGTCGGAAGGGCCTGAACTAAATGGCTGCGTCAGCCTGGTGCCTTCCGCCAAAATTTCTGTAGCGGTCTCGGGTTCCAGATCTGCGGTAGTCAGGGGCTGCGTCGGAGCCTCACTGAGGACCGGAGATCGGATCAGCCGAGGCCTCGGAGTCTGGCTTAGGCCTGGGCTGTCTGTCTTTATCCCTGCGTTTTTTGGGCACGCCGGTAGTCGGTTGCTCCGACAGCATGGTGTAGTTACATTTCCTACCGAAGTAGTGTCGTGTGAAATCAAAGCGTCTTTTAATAGTACGCTTATTAAACCTAGCACAAAACCGACAAGAAGTGACATCATGGTCTGGGCCTAGGCAAGGTATGCAAAAAGAATGAAAATCCTTATGAGGTATTTGCTTCCCACAAGAAATACAATTGTTAACTTTTTCTGACATCGGTCTGAGGCAAGAAAAGTTTCCCCAACAGGGTACTTAGCTTTATAGAAGACTTCGGTCTGAAATTCGAATTTGAAAATCTCAGGAGTCGGCCGACTGGCACTTGCGAACTGCTTCTGCTTCAGGCACCACATGGCAAGAAAGACTGAAGAAAATGGCGTCGGTTGCATTATATATACCCCTGGCGCACTGACGTCAGGGAGGAGGCGACAGCAACCGACGCCGGACCAAGGCTATGGAATTCCGGCCGACTGCAGGACCACCTGATGACAGGATAACCCAAGTGTGATGACTGCAGCAGGGTAACACGATGAACATAAGCAGCCCTGCACGAGGCTTTCCAACTTGCTCAGCAGAATGCAATAAATCCTGTAAATCTTTATTTTCCACACAGTTAGGAATCAATATAATTTCTGTTTAAGCAGTTCAATAGTATGCTGTTATTTTAACATATGAAATTGGCAGTTTAAAGCCCTGATTGCTAAGGGTGCAGAAGTATAAACCTTCTTACCCCATCTATCCAGCGCCCTGGAGTCTCTATCAGAAGGGGTAGGATTTTTAGCAGTAGAAGCTTAATGCCCTTTGGCCCCTGAGAAATGGTTTCTGGATCTGCAACAGGATTTTTGAAAAGGAACTTGTGGGACTCAGGAACCTTGTATTATCTGTCAGGTTTACTAGGAGCCGGAGGTAGGGAATCAGGGGTCATACTGGATTCCCAGAACACATCATCAGCAATGTCTAGTACAGGAGGTATGGCCAAAGGCCTATGCTGAGGTAGAAGAAGGAAATCCCTAAGCCTCTTTTTTGAATCAGAAAATTCTTGACTTTCCCAGTGGAAATGCTCCCTTAAGGTATGTAAAGTTTCCCCAAAAGAAAAATCCTCAGGAGGGGAAGCAGAGGGAATGGAATCCTCTGCATCAGAATCCTCATAAGTAGGTATGGACAAATCCAGGTCATTAGAAGAGTCATAAGAAACAGAAATCTGATCAGAAGATACATAATCAAACTCAACTCTAGGCCTCTTAGAGGGGGGGGGGGTTTGAATACCCCCTGATTATCGTAATTAAATCTTCAGCCATTTTGATCATTTGTTTTTAGGCATAGGGGCCTGAACATGTGGCCTGGGCATCAGTTTTTAGAGATAGATCGAGATTTAGACCTTAGTAAAGAAGGTGAAGTCAGTTTAATATGCAAGTCTGTAGGCCTGAATACACCCCCAGAAGCCGGTGCCTGCATAGCGGCTCCGGACTCATCCAAGGTAGAGACATCCACGTGTTCCATAGTTGAAGCCACTCGCAGCATACCGGATTCCAAATGGGTCTCAGTAGAGGCTTGCGAATCAAAAGTAGCGGGTATCAGGGGCTGCGAAAGTGCCTCACTGAGTACCAGCGAACTGGCAACTGGCTTAGGAGAAGCGTCGGCTGTTTTGGACCTCGGCGGCCTGTCTCTGTCTTTATCTTTGCATTTTTTCCGAATCTCGGTAGTCGGATGGCTAACCGATGACATTTCTGGATAATTAAACTGAGAATCGAAATACTTAGAAGCAAAAATGTACCGATGATGGATAGTGCACTGATTAAATAAAGCACAAAACCGACAGCAAGGTACGTCATGGTCAGGGCCTAGGCAAGGAATACAGTACGAATGAAAATCTTTGTGAGGTATTTGCTTTCCACAAGTAATGCAATTATTAACTTTTAATGACATCGGTAAGGAGCAAGAAAAAGTTTCCCCAACAGGGTGCTTAGCTTTAAGTTGAAGACTTCGGTTCCGAAACTCGAAAAAGAAAATTTCAGGAGTCGGCCGACCGGCACTTGCGAACTGCTTCTGCTTCGGGCACTGCACGGCAAGAAAGACTGATGTAATGACTTCGGATGCATGTTTTATACCCCTGACGACCTGACGTTATGGAAGAAGGGACAGCAACCAACGCGGGACCCAAGACTTTGTTAATCAGGCCGACTGAGGGCAACCTGCCAGCAGATTACCCAAATCTAATGACTGCAACAGTGAAGCACGAAGAACATCATCTGAGTGGCAGACTGCTAGTGTTAGAAACATGGAGTAGCGGATTGGACTACATGAATACAATGAAGTGAAGATGGCGATTGACGCCAGTCTAATAAAATGACGTCAGAACTCCGGTTCTTAGATGTCTGTCAGCTGGGGATGATGCAAATACTCTAGGAATTTGGCCAGTCATGGGCTTCTGCGTGGCAGGACGACCCAAGTATTAAATACTGCAAAACTGACGACAAACAACATGGGAAGTTCCCAAAGGGATATTATCTGCGTCTGAAAGCTGTAATCCACCAATGAAGACTACTGAGGAGATTCAACTGTGACAGTCCTACAGCTGGCACTAAAACACTGACTTTCAGTGACAGGGATTAGGCTTCACCTGGTGTGTGTGTTTGGAGGGGGGGGGGGGGGCTTAGCCAATACCCTATCAAAAAAAGTCAGAGAAGGGGATTCTGAGCTCTGGACAGCAGCCAGTATGGGTTTGTGCAGGCACAGAAAGTACAGTTGTGTCCCACTTACCATAACTGTAGACGTTTGAGTAGATCAGTGATGCAGTACTAATCCTTGGGACTTCCTGCTATGCAGAAGCCAGTAAGTGGCTCAATTTCCAGAGACTTAGCAACATCCCAAGCAAATGGACGTTTTATGACCAACATACAGATATCAAAGGTATAAGAAAGGCGTCAATCAGCACCATCATCAGGTCTTTCTAAGCCGGGAAAGTAGTTTGAAGCCTGAGGAATACACAACCTCCACAACTGTCTGGTCTTGATAATGAGTGCAGAAGGGAAGAAGCAAAGGGAGAAGGCTGGGATAAGCCAAATGGACAATAAGAAGCAGCAGAAGGTGACAAAGTCCCTACTTAAATGAGAGAATAGGAGGGAGGGAATATGTGCTACAACACTGATATACTCGAACTACTGCAATTATAGTAAGCGGGACTTCATTGTCAATGTTGCAGTACTAATCCTTCAGAAGATTCCCAAAGCTGTTCTGAGGGTGGAGGAGATAAAGCAGTGTTTTTAGTAAATAATATTTTGCAGGACAGCAGAGGCAAACACTGCCCTGGCCCTGGATGCCTAACCTAGCTAGCAATGTTTTGTGAAAGTATGAACAGAACTCTAGGAGGCTTTCTCTGGGGCAGTTTGAGTGGGCACTCCTTTGAGGAAGGCATTGGTAGTTGCCCCATGCCTGGTGGACTGGGTTCTGATGCGGCCAGGCAGACGCTTTCTGTGATGTGTGCAACAGAAACTGATGCAGTTTGCAATCCACTTTGAGATGGTTTGCTTTGAAACAGGCCTGTTGGTTTGCTTTGAAACAAGCCTGTTCTGTTTTCTCTCTGCAAAGGATACCAATAACTGGTCTTCCCTGTTCACAGTTTTTGTCCTGTCCAGGTAATGCCTGATCTGTCGGTGGACAATCCAGTGAGTGGAAGATTCTTTCCGCCTTGTTCTGTAGATTTGTGAAGAAAACTGGTAGATGGATAGTCTAGTGAAGACTGAGTTCAGAAACCATCCTGAGCATAAATGGTTAGTTCTGAGGGTTACCCACTCATTGTGGGAGGCAGTGATGATCTCTTTTCTCATTTACAGCCTGAGGTTCACAGACTCTTCTAGCTGAAGTGACAGCTATAAGAAAGGTGGACTTCCATGTGAGCATCTTGATGGGAGTAGACGCAGCTAGTTTGAAGGGCAGTAAATTATATTTTGGAAAATCTAACCCTAAGTCCTGTGTAGGGATAGGGTCCCTGCTGGGATGTCTTAAGTGTATCACCCCTCTCTAAATGGTTTGCGGGTGAGAGAAAAGTGGTGGAGTAGTCTGCAAGCAAGCTAAAATTGCTGAAGCATGAGCCTTTATGCTGGAGTAAGAAAGACCCTGTTCAAACAGGTGAGACAGGTAAAGCAATATTGAATGAATGTCTGCTTGAGCTGGAATAGTTTGTTGGGCTTGACACCATATGGAGAATCTTTTCCATATTGCCATGTATGATTTCCTGGTATTTGTCTTTCTTACCTTCCTTAAGAACAGAACACCTCCTTAGGATAAGGCGTCAAGGTGAGTGTCATGGCCTAATCCTCCAGGCAGCTAGATTGAGATATGCCAGGCTGGGGTAGAAAACCAATCCCCCTGATTTGGCTGAGAAGGCCTGTGTCCTTTGGGAGCAAGCAAAACCTCCCCTCACTGAGCGAAAAGAGCAGAGAAGCAATGTTGTCTCAGCCAGAATAGGGCTACCAGAATCATGCTGAGTCTTTCGGTCCTGGTTCTGGTGAGTACCCTCAGAACAGGAATTTCTGACTCCATGTGAAGCAGAAAAATCTATTTTCCAGGCTCCCTCCTGCTGAGTTCTGGAGCAGAACCTCAGAAGTTGTTTGTTCTGTGGTGAGGCAAAAAGGTCTACAGATGGGATTCCCCACAGAATATAGGAATATTTCCCTCTTCAACATCCATTTGCTTGGGTCTAGTAAGTCCCTGCTCAGGGAATCTGTCAGACTACTGCTGCTGCCTGATATGTCCGATGCCATGAGAGTGATTCCAAAATCCTGGGTCAGCATCCAGATCTGTCTGGTAAGGCTGCAGAAGGAGTTGAACAAGGCCCCACCCTGTTTATGCACCAAATGACTGTGGTGCAGGGTTCCTTAACTGAAGTGCTGTTGGAAATCTTTTATGGCCAGAAAAACTGCTAGTATTTCCTTCAGACTGATATGTAACTGTCTCTGTTTTGAGGACCAAATGTCCTGTACCCTCACTGGACCTAGGTGGGCTCTCCAAGCTACATCTAGGCTGTCTGTGGTGATGGACTTGTCTGCCTGTGGCAGAGTTCATGTTTTGTATGGTAGATTTCCACCACAGAAGCTCTTTCTTGAGGCAAGGGAGCAAGGGGAAGAAGGATTTCCGGGAGCTGGGAGTCTTGTTTCCAAACATTTTTGAGAAACCATTGGATCTTCCTTATGTGAAGCTTTGCTACAGGGATCATTACGAAACATGAAGCTATGTATCCTAGGATCCTTAAGAACTTTCTGGCCAAGATAAGTTGTTTGGAAAGCAAGTGGTTCAAGTACTCTAAGAAATACTATCTTGTCCTGAGGAAGGAATGCCTTCTGTTGGATGCAGTCTATCAGGTCTTCAGAAACAGGATCCGTGTTTGGGGAGTCATATGAGACTTCTGTACTTTTAACGTGAGGCTCACCTTTTGGAAGCAGTCTACAAATGTCTATACAGCATCTACAGTCTCTGAAATGGACCTTCCTTAGATGAAGTTGCTCAGCATAATGCATCCGAGATTATCCAAGTGCAACTAACTCTGAGCAAAACTGCAATCTAAATTGTAGCTTGCTATAGATCCTCCACCATGCCCCAGGATTCCCACTCTTCTTTTCTTCATATACTGGAAAATATTAGGGTTCAACCAAACAACCTAATAATGAGCGATTTCAACTACCCCGCTATTAACTGGGAAACTACTCATGTACAAAATCTTTCACTTAACGCTTTCTGGAACTCATAAATTCCAATGCCCTGGATCAACTTATCCACACCCCCACCAGAGGCAACAATATCCTAGACCTAATCATTACCAACATGAGTGACCTGTGTCCCACACCTAAAGTCAACTCCTCAGACAGATCAGACCATAAGCTAATCACCCTAGATATCCACATCCCGCCCCCATGCCCCATTAAAAAAAACATTGTAAAAAATTTCTCCAAAGCCAACTTCATGCTTCTTAAAACAGAAGTGGTGAACTTCATGACACCCATGCAGATGGACAATCCAGTTACGACTGCTGAATCCTACACAAATGCACTCTAGTGCATGAATCGTGCTATCCCTAACAGAACCAAGACAGTATCCTCCAAGAAAAGGAAGCCAATCTGGTGGTCCCCTGCCATAAACAAACACTACCACAGAAGGAAGAAACTGTTGCAAAAGAGGGTAAAATCCCATGAGTGGAGGAGCTCCCTGGTCAGCTTCAGTAAGAAGCTGAGATCCCTCATAAAATCCTCCAAAGCAAGTTACGAAAACAAAATCGCCAATGATTCCAAGGACAACCACAAAGCATTCTGTAGCTATGTCAAAATTCTCAATGGCAACACCCAGATCTGCTCTGAGTTACAGCACAATGGCACAAAAATTACAGAACCGACTGATATTGCCAACATCCTGGCAGATAGGTTCACTGCTAACTTTACCCCCCACTCACCCCCTAAAGGGTCCATACCTATACCGGAAGAATGCAGAGTTCCTGTAATCACAACTATGCAGGTAAGATCTGCACTCTCTAAAGCCAGGAACACAGCATCCCAGGCTGCATTTTACACAAACTTCAGCATGAACTGGCTCCCCACCCAAGTACCATGTTCAATCATAGCCTCACTTCTGGCTTTGTACCCACTGAATGGTGCACAGCAACAATTATCCCACTCCACAAAGGGAGAGCCACCACAGACCTCAGGAACTATCGCCCTATTAGCCTGACGAGCCTGGTCTGCAAGGCCATGGAACGTATCATCATGGAACTTATAAACAAAGACAATGGTAACCTTCAAACTCTGGACCCCACTCAATTCGGGCTTGTGAAAGGCAGATTATGTCTCCTGAACCTGATTGATTTCTTTGAAGCAGTCAACAAAGCCGTAAACAAAGGTAAGGTGGTTCACACAGCCTATCTTGACCTCGCCAAGGCTTTAGACACCATCCCCCATTCTGGGGTTATAGATAAACTCACTAAATCAGATATAAATCCCTATGTCACAAGACGGGTTGCCAATTGGCTCACTGACAGAACCCACAGTGTAAAAGTTGCAGACTCCAAATCCGACTTTAAACCAGTGACAAGTGGAGTGCCACAGGGTTCAGTCCTGGGTCCTCTCCTGTTTGGTATCTACTTCTCCGAAGTACAGGCTAACACAAAAGGTCTGCGGCTAAGAAAGTCTGCAAATGACTGCAAAGTAATAGCCATAATCGAGTCCCCAAACGATGTGGACATCCTACAGTACGGTCTCACTGAGACAGATGCCTGGTGTCAGAGCCATGGCCAAGCTCAATGCAAAAAGGGCATTTTCATCCCCTTTGGTAAAAACTCTGTATTCATGAATTACCACATAGGCGGCAGTCTACTTACCACTGAAAGTGTGATAAGAAACCTTGGGACCCAGGTGGACAGTAGTCTCTCCCTTGATAATCACATCGCCACAGTGGTCAGGAAATCGTTCTACATGGCACACCTCAACATAAGAGAGTTCTCATCCAGGAAAAAAAATGGTCATTGCTCCTCTCTAAGCGTTACTCATTAGACCCATTGTAGAGTACAACACCCCTTTTGGAATGTACCTCACAAGACATTTACAACAGCTGGAAAGGCCGCAGAAGTACCTCACAAAGAGGATTACCTGCCTCAAACAGATGCCATACACTATCTCAAAAAACTCCAGCTTTACTCCGTAGCATATTGCCTACTCCAAGGTGATCTCTGCCTAACATACAAAGCTATGTCAAACCCAGAGCTGGTGGACATGCTCCACCTAAAGAAATCCCAATCCCTCCGAGCTACACGTTTTAGGGACCTAAACCTAGTCACCACAATACACAGAACATGCTGGAAGGATAGATTCCTGTCCCAGAGACTTACCATACTCTGGAACAAGCTACTCATCTATAATCAAACAATGCTCCTCAAAAATCTTGATCAATGGATGGGAAATAAGAAATTCACCCCAGGGATCACTTCTGTGGCTCTGCTCAACAGGGACACAGGAAAATAATTTTCTTGGGTGGCAAAAGCCAGGGAACCTTGCTGGCTAGGCTTATGTAAGCCCTTGGGCCGATAGCCTACTACCTACCTATGAAACAATTGTCTAGGTAGGGATGGATGTTCACCTCCATCATTCTGAAGTGTGCTAGGAGGGGAACCAAGCATTTTGTGAACACTCTTGGGTTGGTAGAGAACCCAAATAATACAGCACAAAATTGGAAGTGGGAGCCTAAGGCTACGAACTGTAAGCATTTTCTGTGACTGAGCGCTATAGGTACATGAAGGTAGGCACCCTTTCGGTTGATTATAACCAGGGAGACATCCTGAAAAATCACGGGGAAAAGCTTTTGCAGAGTAAGCATCTTACATTTTGGCACATGAAGGAATTTGTTTAGCCTTAAGAGATCTAGGCTATGTCTCCAGGTTGCTTCTTTTCTTGGGACCAGGAAGAGTCTTGAATAAAAACCCTTTCACTCTTGACCTGGTGGAACTGGCTGCATCGAACTTGCCTCAGCAAATGTTTGATAATTGGTGGCAAGAGGTTTTCTTGGTCCTTTGGAGAGCTGGGCACATCCAAAAAGGGAGAAATTTACTTAAACTGGACAAAGTATCCCCTTTCTATAATGCTGAAAGCACCCCTTTTTTAAAATGCTGAGAACCCACTGATCTCTTGTAATGGTCTTCCACTAGTTTAAGAAGAGGGAGAGCCTTCTTGCCAGGGGTCTGGGATGGAGGGTGTCAAGGCGGCAAGGAGGAGGACCAAATACTCACACTTGTGCTCTGTACTGAGTGTGCTCTTTGGCAGCATCCAATCTCTGTGCTTGTTCTGGTTACCACCCTTTTGATTGCCTTGGTCTTTTGCTATGGGGAGGCCTCCCCTTGTCTTGTCTAGGTGGGACAGGCCAAAGGTTAGAGGAGTAGTTTCTACTGTATCTTGGGGTTGGGGACAAGAAGAATTTTTAACAGTTTTAACTGTCTGCCTTTTTTGTCTTTCTCAAAGACTTGTTCAGCTGGGTGCCCAAACAGAAAGTCTTTGTCCAGTGGGGGATCCAATAACTTTGGTTTAACCTGGTTTTACAATGGCTGAGTTCTTAGCCAAGTATGTGTGCATATAACTGACCCTATGACAGCTGCCCTACAAGAAGCATCTAAGGCATCATAACATTTCAAGGAGTTCCTGGCTACCTGTAAAGCTTCTTTAACAATGTCCTGCATCTCCTTGTATGAGGTTCTGTCCCACATGGAGTCACGTTTTGTTAACATTTTGTCTTGAAGTGATTTGAAATATTTTTTATGACATGAAATTGACAATTTAATTTTCTCATAGCTAGACCAGCACAGGTATACGTTTTCTTGCCAAACCTGTCCAGGAGTCTGCTCTCCCTGTTATTTGGTAATCTGGGAACCCCTTTGGTAGCTTCAATTGGGACTACTAAAAGATCAAGGATTTTTATAGAGATGCTTGTGCAACAGCCCTGCAAAACATTTCTGGTTTCTTGGAAGCAGGTGGTAAGCAATCCGGGTGAAGGACTATGTCCTCAAGCACATCATCTAGCACTGTGTGTATGGGGGAATAGCCAATGGATGAGGGTATGGTAAGCTTAGTATTTTCCTGTAATGTGTCTCAGCTTGGAGGAAATGCTTTTATGCAATGTATCCCTGAAGAAAAAGGTCTTTGGGTGAGGAGGCAGAAGACAGCGTGTTGTCCAAGTCTGAATTAGGGTAGGTGTGGGGTTGCAAGTGACCTGAGCAAGCGAGTTTGTCCTCATTTTCAGAGCATGAGGAGTCTTCATACTCTTAGAAGGCTATATATTTTTAGTCCTCTTTTGGTCGGAGCCGGACAGACTTCCAAAGTCAGTGAAGGTTCTCAAGCTTTAAGGAAGGCTATGAATTCCTGTGCTATCTTAACCAGATCCTTGACTTCGGCCTGTGGCTTAGAGATCAATGAGAGGCGAGGCCATGGCAGGGTAAAGTTTTGGTTTTAACAACTGTTTAACAGGCATGGCCAAGGGATGCAGTTGGCAGAGCCTGACTTTGGAAGAAATGTAGGAAGTTAGCAGAGGGGCGAGAACTCCTTGCAAAACTACTTCTTGGATGTCAGAAGCTGATGCCTAAGTAGCAGTGTCTGACTTGACTGACACGAGTGGTGGAAGTAGTCATGGGAAGGTGTGGGACTGTGGCAGCCTCCTGATGAGTTGCACCCGAGAGTTCCTTCCTAGAAGTGTCCAGTCCTGAGGGCTGTAAAGAACCTCACCAAGAATCTCGTTTGAATTCAAGGTAGACATAATCGGGTCTATGTTATATATTCAAAGTTTCAAAATTTCGAACCTCATATGTTCGACAACATATGAGCGAAATTTGAATCTTCGAATATATAATAAAACTGTAAAAAAAAACCCTCTTACCTTAATGCTCTGAGAAGGGGGCAAGCCCCCCTGCACCCCCCACCCCCCTACTTAAATATACCAAGACCGAGACCGCACTTCAGTGCAGAAAAGGGAAATTTTCCCATTCTGCATACAGAGCCGTTGACTTTCACCTTCAAACTTTTCAAAGTTCGATCATATGGTGTCGACCATATGACATTTGAACTTTGAAACGTTCAATAATCTAATAGGTACCCGACAAAATCACTTTTCGGTACCCGACAAAATCACTTTTCTTGTGGACTCTGGATCCCTGTTTTTTTTTTTTTTTTTTTTTTTTTTTTTTAATCTTTTCACTTTTTTTGGGGATCACACCAACTATCGTCGGAGCATTAGTGGAAACTGCAGAAGAAGGGGATTGCAATGGTACAGAAGTCACCAATGAAGATTTCATATGTGCAGTGAGTACCTCGGCCACATGTTTAAGGGGTTTTGCACGAAATTTAGCACAATCAAAGCACTAAGAAATGTCATGCTGAGGCCCCAAACAAAGCAAGTAAAATGAGTGAAAATCTTTATGTGAGATTTTCTTTTCACAGGACGAATAGTTACAAACTTTTTTGAACTTTAATTAGAAAAGAAATTTCCCCAACGGGGTACTTAATTTTCTGGAAGCAGAGGAATTCTTCAAACATGAGCCAACCGACGGACTGTGTGCATATAAAACATGTGAAGCATGTCAGACTGCACGACTAGAAGGAAATGAAGATGGCACTGACAGATGTCTTTCTTATATCCCAACGTCCAGATGTCACTCATAAAATGTCCATCTGGTTGGGATGATGCTAAGACTCTGGAAATCAAGCCGGCCATGGGCTTCTGCATGGCATAAAATTCCAAGGATTAGTACTGCAGCACTGACCATGAAGAACATCCCATGTGCCTCTGAGGTAGTGTGAATGAAGAACTTACTTCCAGAATACCACCAACCACACACATGAAAGTTAACAGTGCTAACTACTTAAAAAAACTATGAGACATGAAAGGTTGGACAGGAGGAAAAAATTAATTTTATCCAAAACTTTAACTATATGAAGCAGAGGTTCGCTGCAGCACATCTGACACTGAAAGCAAAAAAATTAGATCTATGGAGACATAGGTAAACAAGGCATTAAAGGAGAGGAGAGGAGCTACAGCTTCAGATCTTAAAGATTCTGAGCTGCCGGTACCAGATCCGAATGAATCCGATAATACACGGGTTGAGGGAGACGGAAATGGCATCAGATCAATGGTTCTTAATTTTGTGCTAAGTGTTGAAGTCCTCAAAACATCACAAACTACAGTTTACTTTTTACAAGCATAAAATGAACATACTAGTTCTCAGCAGGTCTAACTGCTATTAAATGCAACATTCAGCAATCTGAATATCTTAGAGCACTGGTCTCCAGGACAGAAAACAGTTCCACACTTGTGAGTGCTGAAATGGGCATCACTGTCTTGTGAACAGTCTGTAGAGAAAAAAGAAGTTATGTCTTACCATAACGTTCCATCTGTGTTGTTTCAGTTCCATCCTCGGAACAGAGTGGATTAATACCAAGCAGGCGCCAACCAAAAACTCTTGAGCTAAGCTTTTACCCATAATACCCTTCTCTCTAATTAATAAAGCAGAGGCTGTCTCCAAGCAAAAACCTTAATCCAGGAAAAGGACCCAAAGTATCCCTCAGGAGCCTCTAAGAGGGGGAATGAGGGTGGGACGTCATGAATAGATGAAGATGAACAACACAGATGGAACGTTATGGTAAGCCATAACATCTTTATCTGATGTTGTTAATCTTCATTCCATTTATCACTGATGAGACAGAGTCCCCAAGCACCTTGTATCACTTGGGCGGCCCTATGGAAGAACATTCCTGAGCACCATTGAACCAAAAGAAGCTCTTCCCCTGGAACCCAGATCCAACTTGTAATGAGTGATAAAAGTATGGAGGAAATCCACGTAGCTGCTGCACAGATGTCATCCAACGAAGCTCTGGACTGGAATGCCATGGAAGCTGCCAAGGATCTGGCGGAGTGAGCTCTGATGTTTGGTGGAACAGACTTCTTTTCTTGGTGATAAATTACAAGTTATACAGTCTCTCAGCCATTTGGAAAGGGTCATTTTAGAGACCGATTTCCCCTTTTTGGACCAGAAAAGGATATAAATAATTAGTTTGGTTTTTGTATAGTTTTTGTCCTAAGTAAAATCTCAATTGTTTGTGGACATCAGGTAAATGTAAACAATACTCTCCTTTGTTCGATAAATTAGGAAAGAAAATTGGTAGGTCAATAGTCTGATTAATACAGAGCTCAGAGATTACTCTGGGCAGGAAGGAAGGGTTGGTCCGTAGTGATACTCTGTTCTTATGAAATATCAAATAAGGACGCTTGGTACAAAGAGCCTGGAGCTCGGAAATGCATCTGGGCCAATGTAATGGCCACTAGAAAAAGAGATTTCCAAGATAGAAACTTATGTCACACGTGGCTGCTGGCTCGAAAGTAAGCCGTGTCAAAGATTGTAAGACAAGAGTGAGACTCCATGGTTCTGTGGGCTGCTTAATTGGAGGTCTGGAGTGACAGACTCCTTTCAAAAAGGTTTTGCTTAGACAATGAGAAATTAAAGAGGAGTCACCAAAACCATTATGAAAATTCGAAATGGCAGCCAAATGAACCTGTACAGTTGATGCTGCGGCGCCCTCTTCAAAAAAGTTAGATAATTACTGGAGTACAGCAGAGACCAGTGCAGAATATGGATCTAGTTTTCTCTGTCTAGACCAAATAGAAAATCTTTTCCATTTGTCAACATAAAGTTTTCTGGTGGAAGGTTTACATGAAGACAGAATAATGTCACGTACTGGAATGGTAAGATTATGATGCCTGGCAATCATTGGAAGTGGAGAAGCCAAGCTGTGAGCTTGAGACTTGTCAAGTTCAGGTGGTTCAACCCTTGAAGGTGAGAAATCAGATCTGGAGTTGGATCCAAGATCCATGGTCTGCAACACAGATGAGGCCAGAGGAAGGGGAACCATACCTGTCAAGGCCAATATAGTGCAATGAGGATCATTTTGCTTTTCAACCGAAGGACCTTCTTCAGGACTTGAGGAATGGGTGGATAAGCATAAAGCAGTCCTGTGGGCCAATCGTGGATAACAGCATCCCTCGGGGACTCTTCCTGTGGGGGAAACAGGGCAAAGTAATTGCTGCATTTGTGGTTGGATGGGGAGGCAAATAGACTGCAGCATGGCTGGCCCCAATGGCTAAAAATCTTTGCTGCTATGTTGGGATTGTGGGACCACTCGTGAAGCAGGAGAATGCATCTGCTCAATTTGTCTGCGATCACGTTGGAATTCCCTGGGAGATGTGTTGCTATCAGAAAGTGGTTGGAAGCAATCGCCCATTGCCAGACTCTCATGGCCTCTCAACATAGGGAAGGACTTGGTTCCTCCTTGTTTGTTGATATACAAAACTACTGACATGTTGTCTGACTGGACAGCAATTGTTCTTGAAGGAAGAGCAGACTGAAACGCTGCTTGCAATGTCTTTAGCACTGCCCTCAGTTCCAGAACATTTATATGCAGATTGGCCTCTAACTCGGACCATGTGCCTTGGACAGTCATTCCCTTAAAATGCCCGCACCCAACCTATCAGGGAAGCATCTGTGGCCACAATGGCACTGGGGTGAGGGGGGGGGTGGAAGGATCGGCTCCACAGTTCTGTCTCTGGCTTCATCCACCAAGAAAGGTCTTGTTTGCATCGATTTGTTATTCGAATCTGGAAGGACAATGGTTGGCGATTTGGATACCACTGGGTTAACAAAAGCCACTGTAGGAGTCTCATGTGAAGCCTTGCCAGGGGTACTACTGATATTGATGCTGCTGTTGATCCTAACAGCTGCAAGACTTGTTGAGCCAGAACCATGTTGCGGCAGAGTATCACTTGGAGTTGGATCCTTAGTCTTTGAAGTCTGTGATCTGGAAGAGAGAGTAAGCAAGAACAGGTACTGAATGTCACCCTTATAAATTCCAAGGACTGGGTTGGAGTTGGACTGGATTTCTCCCAGTTTATAGAGATTCCCAGGCGATTTGCCAAAGAGATGGTGTAATACAAGGCAGTTACCAGTAAATGCTTGGCGAGGGTGGTGAGGAGCCAATCGTCTAAATATGGAAACACCTGGAATCCTTGTAGTCTCAAGTGAGCTGTCACTGCTGCATGCATTTGGTGAACACTCTGGGGACTGTAGAGAGTCCGAAGGGCAGAGCATGGAATTGATAATGATTGGCTCCCAGCTGGAAGCGAAGGAACCTTCTGGAGTGTTTGTCCATCTTGATGTGGTAATAAGCATCCTGAAGGTCTATCGAGCACATCCAATTGCCTTCCTACAGAAAGGGAAGAATGGATTGAACTATGACCATCCAGAATTCTGTCTAGCTGACGAACTTGTTTAAACAGCTGAGGTGCAAAGTTGGTCTCCAGTCCCCTGTCTTTTTTGGCACCAAAAAGAATCTTGAGTAGAATCCGGATCCGATCTGGTCTGGTGGAGTTTCTGAATGACTCTTTTTAAGTACAGCTTTTCTATTTGTACAGCTGCTTTTTCCCTTAGACTGGGTGGAACATCTGGGATACATCTTGGTGGCTTTGGGTAGGAGTTGAATAGGATTTGGTAACCTCTGGTTATTATCTTCTGCACCTAAGCATCAGTGGTAATTGATAGCCAGGCATTGGGATGCAGAGATAGATGTCCCCCGACTGCTTCCAGAGGAAAGCAATTGAGCCACTCTTCAGTAGTGCTGATAGGGTTGTCCAGAGAAGAAATCTCTGGAACCCTGAATATGCAGACCCCCTCTGCCTCTGTAGTAGCGTCTTCCAGAAGAGTTTCCCCCTCTGCCTCTGGGGGTGAACTCGCCACGTGTGTCATGAAAAGGACCCTGAGACTTTTTGTGCCACAATTTCCCACTTCTCTGGTTCCTGGGAAAGGAATGCTGAGGAGCGGAGAAATGTACACCAACAACAGACAGGGTCTTGCCGTCCTTCACACACCTGGCTAGCATGTCCTTCACTTTAGGGCCAAACAGGGAAGATGCTTCCACAGGAGCATTAAGGAAGGAAGACTTAAAAGGGTCCGCAAAGTCACATAGGCACACCCAGGCATGACGTCTCATAACTACATCTGAATCCGCAGCTCTAACTGCCCCTTCGGTTGCATGTGAAATTAACCTCATGGACAAGTTAGAAATTGATTCCAGAGTCATTAGCTGCGAGGCTACCTTGTCATTAACCTCATCAGACACCTGTCCTGACAGACTACCAGAGAGTTGAGAGATGAGGTCTCTTTGGAGTCTTGTGAAATGTGCCATGTAGTTCAAGGACCGAATTGCAAAGGTCGATGAAGCAAATACTCGCTTACCCAGTCTGTCCACCACTCGGGAGTCCATGTTAGGCGGGTGAACAGTATGGCTCTCCTCAGTGAGCTCTTTTCTCTTGGCTGCCGCCACCACCATCTGATCTACTGGTAAACCATTTGACCAATGTGGATTTTCTTCAGGGGGAGACAGGATCCTGTCTGGTCACCTGGGGATTGCTTCAACACTGTCAGGGTTCTTCCAGGTGTGCTGCACCACAAGCTGAACAAGCTCGTCTACAGGCAGAGTCACCCAAGAGGTAGATGGTCAAGCACGAAAAGCTTGCAGAAAAATGGATTCCTCGGAGGATGGTTTTTTGGGCTTTCAATCACTCCTCTGTTTCAAGTTCTCAAGGATGTCTCTGAAGGAGACATCTTCAGGGGGTGATCGTGGGGACCCTTCCCCTTCATTGTAATCCATATCCTCGGTCAGGGACTCCACAGGGGAGTTCACGGTGCTTCCTCTTGCACGATTTCTTCCTAGGAACATCCTCAGTGGGAACTTCTGAAGAGGACCCGGAGGAAAGGGCACTCTGCAATAGGGTATCCTGTGACTCCCATGCTTGATCAGGGACGGCGGCCTGTGACAGCTGCCGCTCAGGGGGAGGAGATGGTGGTTCTGATGCCGAAGGCTTGCCTACAGAGGAAAGAGCCCTCTCCATCGCCTGGAAGCCAGGGCTGCCCAAAGAGGGGTGGGAGCCAGGAACCGAGAAGGACAACCTTGGAAGTGGGGTCACACCCCGCTCCATTGAGCCTGCTCCCAGGAGTGGAGCCTCAAGCTGAATCGGTACTGACAGAGCTCCTGGCACCATGGACAGCATGGTAGACAGGGCTGACGCCAAACCGAGGAGCTTGTAGTCCAATCCCTGGACTGAGGAAGACTTGGTTCCAACAGAACCGAAGGCCAAAGTGTTGGCTCTGGGGCCAAAGTGAGGTCCACTATTGGCACCGAAGCCGAGGGCTTCGAAACCTGCAAGGAGGTCAAAGGAGGAGTGTAACACAGAGTCCGTGAAGCAGAAAACCCAAGTTCTAGAAGGGATTGGGTTTTTGAATCAGAAGGAATCCCCCTGGCTGTCAGCAGCTGGTCCACAAGGCGCACCACATCTAATTCGGAGAGGCTGCTGGTGGATCTAGTGGATATCCCCAGAGAGGAATCTGGACACTCTAGGAAGGGACTATAAACCTGTCCCAAGAAGGGGTCCACAGACGGGGAATATCAGGTCCATGTTTGAATGTCTAACAGCACCACCATCTCCAACTTTGAGACGATAGGGAAAGTAATGTCCGCCTGAACTAGTGAACCATAGGAAGGCTCGGTGCCGGTATCAGAGTAGAGGTCAAAATCGTAGTTTTGGTCATAATCAGTGCCACAGATGTTGTCGGTGCCGATGAAGGCAGCGCCGATGCAATTGTCACCAAAATCGGTGCTGTAGACGCAGGCTTCTGGTCTGGAGCATAACGTTTCGGAAGTTTGGGTTTTGGCGGTCTTTCCTTCTCACCAGAGGATGAGGAGGGAACAAAATGTGGCCCCTTTTTCTCTTTTCTAGGAAGGGGTGAACCCTCTGATGTGGGGAGAGCCTCTGAAAAGGGCGATTTAAGAAGGCCCTTTAAAATCAGTTTATTCTTACGTTCATTCAAGGCACACCCAAACAATAATCACAGTTATCATAAGTGTCACTATTCAGCATTTTTCGCCCATTCTTCAGGCATTGTTTGAAGCCTGAAGTGCCCTTTCTTTCAGACATGTTAACACCAACACAAACAATACAGTACTAGGAGAAAAAAACAAGCCACAACAACAAAAACAATACAACAACCACAGCTTAGTTAGAAAAATCAGAGAAAAATACCAACAATAGTATTGGAAGATTACCACAGCGGGTAGAAAGAAGTGAGTGCATCAGCAATGGTACAAAGATTCCCAACAGGTAGTTGAAAGGAAAAGTTGGAAAAGATATTGAAAAAAACTTAGCGATAGTTAGGTACGAGAAAAAATAAAGCAGAGTAAGGTGTCACTTTCCAAAAAAACACTTAATTATCCAAATATCAAAAATCAAAGACTTAGCTGAGAGCTGGCTTGAACGTGGCTTTACAACTATACTGCAAATGAGATCTAAAACAGGGAGAAGGGTATTATGGGTAAAAGCTTAGCTCGAGAGTTTTTGGCAGGCTCAAGCTTGGTATTAGGCTGACTCGGTTCCGAGGACGAAACTGAAAACCATCAGTGTTGCATGGAATGAAGATTAATAACATCAAATGAATAGTTATGTAAAATCTTACCATAACCCATAGATGTCCTTCTCTTGCATATGCTGCAGTAATTCATAACATGGGAGGAGTCCAACTCCAGTTGACTCTGTACATCTGGCTGTTGTATCAAATTTAAACTGCTACTGCAAAGGTACGTGTGACGAGCCGCATCATACAGCATAATTCAGCCATTAACGGTCATCGGGTATAAAGCGGATGTCAGCATATACCTACCTCGGAACTGAATGCCCACCAAGCCTCAGCCTGAATGAGTGAGAATAGAGAAGGGCAGGCAAGTATCAGCAGGAAGGCAGGGAGTGAGACTATACTGCAGCATACAGAACAGAAGGACATCCTATGGTTATGGTAAGATTTTACACACCTATTCTATGTCCTTCTGTTCATATGCTGCAGTATCCATAACATGCGGAAGAATGCCAACGCTCACACAGAAGAGGGATTGGGGAGGAGGAGCAGAGACATCATCTACAAAACCATGTAGAATAGCTCTGCAAATCTGGCTCTAGACCTGGAAACAATATCCAACTTATAGTGTTTGGTAAAGGTATGAACAGATGACCATGTAGCTGCTTCCAGGATGGAAGCTGTATCCAGACCTTTAAAGAAGGGCCAAAAGAAGACACAGCTCTAGTAGTGTGTGCCTTGACTGGAAAAGGAAGATCCTTCCCATTAGCCGTGTAACAAAAGGTAGTGGTTTTAGAAATCCAGGAGGAAATAGTTTGCTTGGAAACAGGGAGTCCCAGGGCTCTTGGGTAGCAGGAAATAAAAAGCCTGTCTGATTTTCAAATGGGCTTGGTTTTATCCAGATATTATCTCAGCTGTCTGTGTACATCCAAAGTGTGAAGGATCCTCTCACTAGATGATTGTGGCGAAGGGAAAAAGTGGGAAGGTTAATAACCTGATTTAATGACCGCTCATTCACCACCTTAGGCATGAATGAAGTATTGGTATGCAGGGATATCCTGCCCCTATGGAAGACTGTGAAAGGAGTGGAAGGGGAACATCTTGCAGGAACTTGATTTCTGGTATTCTTTTTCCCCCTGGAAGTGAGGTACCTGGAGGCCTTTCTTACAAAGGAAGTCTTAGCTGGATAATTCCTCTGGAAACAAGGAACAGGAGAAACAAAAATGTGTTTAAGATCCTTTTCCTGGACGACTTCAAAAAAGCTCTGTAGCTGCAGAGCCAAAGAGGGCCTTGTTGTCTAAAGGGATGTCCATAAGTTTGGCTTTAATATCGTCCGGGAGGGACTATAACCTAAATCAAGAATACCTCCTAAGACAGATCCAAAAGCTGCTGGCCTGGCTGATGCCTCCACAGCATCATAACTGCATTTTATGGAGTGCCTAGTGACTTGGCTGCAAGATTTTAGAATGCTAGATATTTCAGCCTTATTAGTGATATCTGGAAGTCCTGATACAAGTTTGATAGCATCTGCCATGATAGCCAGAGAGTATTTTGCCATATGGGTTTGGTAATTCATGGCTCTAAAAGCCAGAGTGGCACATGTGTAAATGTTTTTGCCTAACCTCTCCATAATTTTACTCTCTTTACCAGAGGGGAGCAATTCTGAAGTCTTATCTGTAGCTATACAAATAGTTCAGGGATCAACTGAGGGGGCCTTGAAGAAAAATTTGCGTCCTCAGGAACTTTATAAAATCTATCAAAGTGCTTAGGAGCTGGAGGTTGGGTGTCTGGAGATTTAGAGGCAGCAGCTAAAGCATCCAATAAAGCAGGGAGTACAGGGGGAATGGCAGAGGGGCTAGGGGACTCCATTTGGAAGAGATCATAATACTTCTTTTGGGTATTAGAGACCTGACAGCAGTCCCATTTAAAGAAATCCTTCATCTGCACAATAGTCTTCCCAAAGGTAATGACTTCCCCAGGGGAATCTGTGCCAATGGACTCCTCCTCTGTGGAAGCATAATCTAGAGGAGAAGCCAGTTGTTTAGAGTAAGCTAATGACTCATCTCCTGATGAGTCCTCTTCCTCTGAAGAAATCTCTTGAACAGGCCTTTTCCCAGGAGTGCGTGGAAAAGAGGCCTACACAGAAGATGTAGGCTGTCGGCAAGGTCATGAATGCCTTAAAGAGGCCTTGGGTAAAGGCTTCCCTGTCAGGAGGTATATCAGAGGACAAAGTTGGCTGGGGTGAAGAAATATGCTTAGTCTTCTGTTTCTTCTTTCTGGGCGCCTCAGACATACGATGAAATGTCAGAGGTCCGGACATTGGATGACACTCTATGACATCCGAGGGAGCGTTTTCCTGTGCTACTCTCTGGGTTTCCCCATGTGGGCCTTTGGAGATGACGAGCCGTGATCCCCACCTGTTATTCCCTCTGGAATGTGCTAAGAGACTCCTTAATGGCTTCCCCCCTGGATATCCAAAGGAAACCCCGTAGATTCTGATGCGGCCTTCGGGCCTTCATTGGCCTTGAGAGGGATGCCCGGTATAGAGGGAGCAGCCAACTGATCAGGGCAGGCCTTTTTGGTTTGTGGCTCTTCCGAAGGAGTCAATGTTGGGTCCATATCCTAAGCAAGGTGTTTAAGATGATGATTTTCCAAACACAGCCTAAGGGATGCGAGATGGCGCCTAAGGGGTCTTAGGGGCAAAGGCCTTACAGATGTCACAAGACATATGGTCGTATTTTGGGCCTAAGCAAAATACACAGAGCTTGTGAACATCTTTATGTGGAGTCTGCCTTCCACACTAACACTTGCCCTTCCTAGCTTAACTCACAAAAATTAAACACATTAGTGAATAAGATAACAAAACCCCCCTATGGGGTACTTATCTGAAGCACAAACACCACTTTCTGAAGTGAGCGACAACCTGAGCTGGCAGTCAAACAGGCGGCAGAAAAGTTCTAATGTAAGTATGTGCTGACATCCACTTTATATCCGATGTCCGTTTATGGTTGATGTACGTTGTGTGATTCATTTCATCACACGTACCTTCACAGTAGCAGTTTAACTTTGGTATAATGGTCGGACGTATGAGTCAACCGGAGGAGGACTCTCCCCATGTTATGGATACTGCAGCATATGAACAGAAGAACATCACCTTTTTCAGTAGGCCACATGCCTCACAAAGCAAAACAAATGATGCCATACCCAAGACTACCAGTGCACTAATTGTAAAGCAAAACACAACACAAATTGTGTTCCATTTACAACATCACAAGAGCATTATGGAACTTAATTCTGACTGTGCAATTGGAAGAACAAGAAACAAATACCAAGTAAACACTATAGAGTACAGATACGACTAACAAACTGTTTCACAATACTTTACAGTACTTTGAAGCAAAAAATCAAGCATTCTCAGAATTAAAACTTGTAAGCTCAGTGGATGATGGTATTTTCATTCCCCTACATCCACAACTAATTTAATCAAGGCATGATTAGACGCCACAATACAAGAAGTGCCACATGTCTCTTGGTTGAAGAGTCCTGGTAGCTGTCCACCTAACTGGTTAGCACATTAATAAAAATAAAAGAAATACACACTACCACACTGTGAAGGCAGTCCATGTACCCCAGAAATTTGTACAGGTGAGAACACGTGCAATGTTAATTTAAATAAAAATGTACAACCTGAGAACACCAACAATGACCGCAAACAACCACACATTCTAAACTTAACAGAATATGCTACAATGATATTTGCATTAGATGGAAGTGAATATCTCCATAGTTACACAAGGAATGTTGTTGTTGTTGTTTGTCTTTTGGCTTTTCCCGGTTAGGGGTCACCACAGCGGAACTCCGGTCCGCTAATGATTGGCAGTTGGTTTTTATGGTGTCGAGTTGCCAGCCCAACGCCCAAACCTTCAATGAAGGCACGCCCATTCAATGCATGTCTTTCAAATGCCCACTCGACTGTGGGGAGGACATGCAGACTCCACACAGAAGGCACTCCCCAACCCAAGCCGAGAATCGAATGGGAGAGCCTCTTGCTGTGAGGCTACCGCTGCACCACCACGGCATGTAGAGTTACACAAGGGAAAATTTTTAAATTATCTGCATTCAGTACTGCAACCTCCGCAAAGCTGCCAGCATCTGCAACATATTCTGAACTTCTGGAATGGTTTATATAATATAAGAAATTAATCCACTGTACAATCACAAATACTTTTATTTACCTTATCTGTCAATAATAATGCATTCTACAAGCTGGCCCAAGCTCAATGGAATGTACTTCCAACAAAACTACAAATCAAACTCCCTCACTTTAGAAGGCAGCTTAATATCTGGCAGACAAATGTAAATATATTTGTTTTCATGTGGCTTCAAATTACTATGTGACATCCAAAAGGCATAGCTACACAAAGTTTTATATGTGTGTGTGTGTGTGTGTATATATATATATATATATATATATATATATATATATATAGAGAGAGAGAGAGAGAGAGAGTGTGCAATGGAAAAGTATTTGCCCCCTTGCTGATTTCTTATTTTTTTGCACGTTTGTCACACTTAAATGTTTCAGATCATCAAACAAATATAAATTTTAGACAAAGATAACCCAAGTAAACACAAAATGCAGTTTTTAAGTGATGATTTTATTTAAGGAAAAAAAAATATCCAAACCTACATGGCCCTGTGTGAAAAAGTAACTACATGGCCCTAAGTGAAAAAGTAATTGTCCCCTAAACCTAGCAACTGGTTGTGCCACCCTTAGCAGCAACAACTGCAATCAAGTGTTTGCGATCACTGGCAATGAGTCTTTTCACATCGCTGTTGAGGAATTTTGACCCACTCTTCTTTGAAGAATTGTTTTAATTCAGTCATACTGGAGGGTTTCCAAGCATGAACCACCTTTTTAAGGTCATGCCACAGCATCTCAATTGGATTCAAGTCCGGACTTTGACTAGGCTACTCCAAAACTTTTATTTTGTTTTTGTAAGCCATTCAGAGGTTGACTTGCTGGTGTGTTTTGGATCATTGTCCTGCTGCAGAACCCAAGTGTGCTTCAGCTTGAGGTACATTCTCCTTCAGGATTTTTTGGTAGAGAGCAAAATTCATGATTCCAATCACAGCAAGTTGCCCAGGTCGAGAAGCAGCAAAGCATCCCCAGACCATCACACTACCACCATGTTTGACTGCTGGCATGATGTTTTTTTTCTGAAATGCTGTGTTACTTTTACGCCAGATGTAACGGGACGCACACCTCCCAAAAAGTTAGTCCACAGAATATTTTCCTAAAAGTCTTGGGGATCAGGATGTTTTCTGGCAAAAGTGAGATGAGCCTTTATGTTCATTTTGGTCAGCAGTGGTTTTCGCCTTGAAACTCCGCCATGCATGCCATTTTTGCACAGTCTCTTTCTTATGGTTGAGTCATGAACACTGACCTTAAATGAGACAAGTGAGACCTGTAGTTCTCTAGATATTGTTCTGGGTTCTTTTGTGACCTCTTGGATGAGTCATTGCCGAGCTCTTGGGGTAATTTTTGTAAGCCGGCCACTCCTGGGAAGGTTCACCACTGCTCCATGTTTTCCCCATTTGTGGATAATGGCTCTCACCATGGTTCACTGGAGTCCCAAAGCTTTAGAAATGGCTTTGTAACCTTTTCCAGACTGACAGATGTCAATTACTTAGTTTCTCATCTGTTCCGGAATGTCTTTAGATTGTGGTGTGATGTCTTCCCTTTTGGGAGCTTTTGGCCTACTTCACTTTGACAGGTTTTGTTTACGTGCTCTCTTGATTCAACAGGTCTGGCAGTAATCAGGCCTTGGTGTGGCTAGTGAAATTGAACTCAGCTTTTCCAAAAATGTGATTAACCACAGTTACTTCATGATTTAAGGCAATTACTTTTTCCATGTAGGTTTGGATAGTTTTTTTTTTTCTTAATACATAAAATCATCACTTAAAAACTGCATTTTGTGTTTACTTCGGTTATCTTTGCCTAATATTTAAATGTGTTTAATGATCTGAAACATTTAAGTGTGACAAACATGCAAAGAAATAAGAAATCAGGAAGGGGGAAATACTTTTTCATTGCACTGTGTGTGTGTGTCTATACACACACACACACACACACATATATATATATATATATATATATATATATATATATACACACACACACACACACACACACATATACCCCAACAACACATCACTGTATTGCCCTTAAACAATTAATTGGTTAGAACTCCCAAACTTACTCATCCTAAACCAATTATCAATAATCCATACAGTAATGTAAAGACCTGATCACTGCCCACCCCTAAATAACCTTGTTCAACCTTACAAAAACCTTAACTCTCTTAGGTCAGCTGACAAAGTCCTGCTTAAGGTAAATAAATCTCCTAACTCTCATGGTGACTCCTTATACTGCCACAAAATTACAAAGATCTGGAACTCACTCCCCCAACAAATTATCTCAATTGAACATGCAAAAAACTTTAAGCAAGAACTAAGGCTACATCTCCTATCCCATTGGCTATGTCCATGTTCTGCTCCAGACTAACCTATACCCTCCTTTTTTCATCTACTACTATGACCATAGCTCTCAAACATTTGAAACAGGCATCCCAAGTTAACAAAATATTGTAAATTGCTAAATGTTTATATTACATCAATGTTTTTACTATGTTTTAATTTTATTTTATCACGTTTTATGCTTTTCACCGTGTTTTTCTTACTGCCTTATTTGCAAAAACTGCATTCTCTTGGATCCTGTACAAGCATTAGTTTAGATTTACATGCCAAACTGGTGCTTTATGTGTAATAACTGCATCTCTTGTTACTTGTAACCTTTTTATGCTTCTATTTATACTGTATAACTAGGTTCATTGGACCCTTTCTCCTTGGGTCTCCACTGAAAAAGGACTTTTTGTCCAGTGTAAATAAATAAATAAATAAATGTATATAAAAACAATGACTACTTTCTGCTTGTGAGAAACTGCTTTACAAGGATCAAGTTTATTCTGCAGAACATTTAATTGATTTACACACAGCTCATGGCCAAAGAAAGGTTATGATCTCACACTAAATACACAAACAACTAGACATAGAGGTGCTGAACCAAATGATTATTTAAAATGCTACTTATTTAACTTAAGTCTGGGATCAATAACCTAAATGTTTTGAACTTGTTATAACCAAATTTCTACAAAGAATGCTAATTGTTCAATGTAATTAATGTGCTTTTCTGTTTACTAGGCTATCTACTATTTGGCTCGGATCATGACTAGAAAAAGTCCATTGAACAGTTCACTAACCCGGTTAAAAACTGAATTAATAAAAGCACTCTTATACAAGGATAACAAAATAATTCCTTTAAACTCCCTTTAGGGTCAAATTCATGTTTCCTGAACTTTGATACTCCTAGTAAGTTAGATAGGTGGAAATCTGAGGCTTTGTCAGTATATGTGCTTTACTATCATTTCACTCTTAAATGCACAACCCACGCCATAAAAGTTACAAAAATACAATATAGATTTATTACACAGTGACATTTTATAAATTATATTTATCATGTACTCAATCTGAAAATTCAAATTTGCAAAGCCAGGGAATACCTCTCATCCAGGCCATTACTGAACAAGACGCTTCCACTTCCATAATCATACAGTTTGGTGCAGCCTACAATCCAAAAATATTTACAAGCAAAGAAACACTAAGAACTATACAGAAAAATAGGAAAGCATCCAAATGTCTTACCAAGTCAGACAAAATTTAACCTAGTGATGATTAGTGGAAAATTTTATGGGCATGTCCTTGTACTCACCTCTGTCTCCTGAAGGCGATGACCTATGAGACTCAAAGACTCTCCCAGAAGCTGAAGATGAGCTGCAACATCAATAGGGTCGACTTCAGGTACCTTCACTGGGGAAGCAGATATAGATGTGCTAGATGGGGACTTCTTATGGGGTGACGATGCTGATGAGGAAGATGCAGACAAATGTAACTGCAATTCTGCAAAAATTATGTATAAAATATTATTTAAATGGCTGCAAACTACATTTAAACCCCATACGTTTGGCAGTACTAAGTTAATTTCTTTTATACTCCAGACTTAAAGAAAAGCTGCCAGTTCCACAAAGCTCTTGTGTATTAACTCTCAACTTTTATTGAAAAACTCACTAAACTACAGCAAAACCCACATATAAACAGACTTACATAGCATCAGAACTATGTGCAAAACTCCAAATCATATACAGGTAACATTATCAGTTACTTAATTTGACTTAAAAACAGCAATATATTTATCCTCGGAGACAATTGCTGTTTTTATCCTCGGAGACAATACACCAAAGTTCACTACACTTTCCTTCTGCTGCTTCTACCACTGATCAAACTGAAATACAAACAAAACCCAACTGCTCAATGTCTGTACGCAAGCCCTGCCATAGTTTAAAAAAATGGCAAACTATGAGAAGCCCACACAAGATTCTTAGCTCTCAGGTTCAAGTAGGGCATTTTCATGAGTGAAGTTTTAAAAATAGACTTATCATATATGTACTCATCATGGCAGTATAAAAAAATGCTGAGATTTCCTGTTCTGGTATCTCCCAACTTATCAAATGTCAGAATTTTCTCTCATGCTCACTGTTGTGTGTGTATCCTCTGAGAACATACACAGTGATATCATGTACCAAGCTGGAAAGGCACACTCCGCCCAATGTTTTTTCAGTTTAATCCTATCCACTGAGTGAGTACAACCTGCAAGACATGAAACAAAAGAAACAAACAAGAATAATGTAAAAGACTTTACTTCCTGACTTGCAGGAAAACCCATACAGAGACATAAGGCTGAAGTTATCCAGACACAAAGACTGACTGGGTGGATGACAAATATTCACTGCAGAAGGGCAGAGCATGAAGGCCTAACAGGGGCTCAGAAAACTAAAGTCCTACAGCATGGGGTGGGGGATGTAAAGTAAAGTAGTACTGACTTCTGGAATCATGGTTAAGCGTCAATCCTTGGTAAAGATGTAAGATGATTCAGTGGCCAAGTGGGGAATACTTGTTAACAATCTTTCCACTTACATATGGTCTGTTTAGCAACTGCAAGACCCTCCCTTCACAGAACAAAAAAAGTGAGCAGATGAGTTGGCTTTCAGAATTTATGCATCACCCTAAAGTAAAACTTGTGGTGCATGGGTATATGCAGGGTCCTCTCTGTTCCTGATAATGTCCCTACAAAGAAATGGGAATAATGAAATAAGAACAGGGGGGACATCAACCTCACTGTGTATGCCATGTGCTGTCACAGGATTCATGGTGCAGTGGGTATGCTGGGACAGGCATGTCACTCACTTCCAAAGGTAATTTAACCCTTCAAAAATGCCTTGCCACTCCCTAAGCCAGTGTGTTCCCAAGTAACTGTCAATCTCCACTGGAGATTCTACCATGAGAATAAGCAGCTAGACATGCACCGCCCTCTAAAGATAGGCAAGCCTGCAAAGCTGCATTACTCTTCAAATCGCTCATGTCAGCTCCAACAAGCATTCAAAGCCACTATAAAACTTGGGTAGCCTGAGTTGTAGCAATGGAGATGTTCTAAGAAACTTTCAGGAGCAATTGTGGATTTATTTTAAGAGATTAGGTACTTTTTATGCAACATCAACAAGGTTTCTATAAAAATAACGTGAAGCACAAAAATCAAGGAAGTTGAAGTGAAGGTTACCAAAAACATATTCTTCTAAGATGTAAATTTCAGAACTGTTATAGCAGTAAATTCAAATGGAGGCACAGACAAGAAAGCCCGTCAAACATGAAGTTGAATTATTACAGGGGAGAATGATTCTATAAAGGTGGGAGAAGCTGCACAAGCCCTTTTAAAAGAGCTGTGTACCCCGAGCTAACAAAGCCCTACAAATCTGCCCTCCACAAGTTTATTTTTTTAATGACTTTTTGACCTCACTGCCTACTGACAATCAAGCTTCCCTCAATGTATCTTAAACTCACTCATTCATCATACTGGTGATCGTCAGTACAGCGGCAAGAACCAAACAGAGGAGCCACTGTGCGCACACCCTCTTGTCAACATCTCAGGAACGACAGCATTTTTGTAACCCCACTTCTGGTAGCTGTTATTTGCAACCATAACACTGTGGAGCATCCTACATTCTATCCTTGCATGTGAGTACTTAAAAAACATGTTATGAAAACTACTATCACTAACTTGGAATTGCCAAGCCCATGTTTCCGTCCTGACCACTTCAGTGCCAAGCATGGTGGTACTCAGCTGACCAGAACAACTTTATTATCTCAGAATTGGCAAGCCAGTGCCAACCAATTACTACCATCCTCCCTTGCTAGGCTCCCTCAATACCCACGCTACTATTAGAATTTAGGTAATTTGGGTTATAGCCAGGGAATTATCCCCCAATGACACAAAGCTGGGAGGCCCTCCACAACATTACGATGCTCAGAGTTGCCAGACATGCACCTCGAGACTGTGAAAAGACAGCCACATCACAGAGGTAAACACATTAGTAAAGACCTCTTGTAAGCTGATCGACAGCGGTGGAATAGAAAACATCTCTACTCAGATGGAAAACTAAATTAGTAGAATATATACAATGAATTTTTTGATATATTTGACCACATATGAAATGCCTACTGGAAAATGCTGAAAGAGTAGGAAAATCTGAAGGAAATGCCAGGTCCAGAGGTAGAGCTGGGTGACTCCCTAACCAAGGGGGACTTCTACATCTCTTGTACTGGTAGAATTTTCTGCACTGCCTGGGACTCAGAGCTTAAAACTGGACTCTTCTCAGCCATCAGCTGGGCAATGAGGTCAAGCTTTGGTCATTCTTCTGTGAAATTTACAATTACGCATAGAATTAGGAGAAATGGTGAACAGGGGTACAGTGAACTTTACTGCAAGGCAGGCAATGTAGAAAGCACATTCACCAACAGAGTTCTGTCATTCTTTGAATTCTGTTGCTAGGTAGAAGATCAGAGGAAATGGATACAAAGAAAATACTAATTTTCCCTGTATGGCAGACAGTGCATCACCCATCAATACACTTTTGCCCTAGTGAAATGATCAGCAGAACGGAGGACCATGTTTTCTCATGTGGTGAATAGGTAGCTCTCTGGGGCAACCCAAATTTAGAAGATCCTAACCAAACAGGACATTGAATCACCAGATCAAACAGACTGTTTTTAACACTGATTTGTGGTTTAACTTCAGTGAAGTGAATATTCTAAGACTTCTATAGAAACTGTATCACATTACATGCAAATCAATAAAGCACACTGACAAAAAGGCAGGAGTTACAGCTGGAAGTGGCAGAGTTAAAGATGTTAAGATTTGCACTGGGTGTGACAAGGGTGGACAGGATCAGGAATAAGTATATTAGAGGGTCAACCTAGGTTGGAAGGTTGAAAGCCAGAGAGGAAAGATTACGTTGGTTTGGACATGTGCTGAGGAGGGATGCTGAGTATATTGGGAAAAATATGTTAAGGATGAAGCTACCAGGTAACAGGAAAAGAGGAAGGCCTAAGATAAGGTTTATGGATGTGGTGAGAGAGGACATGCAGGTGGTTGGTGTGACAGAGCAAGATGCAGAGGACAGGAAGAAATGGAAACAGATGATCCACTGTGGCGACCCCTAATGGGAAAAGCCAATAGAAGAAGATGATCAGTGAAGTTTTACACACCCATAACAGCATCGTCCTTTGTGAAAATTAAGAAACATATATACACTATATGTAAGTAAATGTATACATGCATATGCATTACACTGGATGCATTACATTCCACTGATCACTTTAAAACTAACCTTAAATCTATACTAAACATATTTTAAACAATTTATATATATAAAAAAACTTTTAATTACATGAAAAATGTCAGTCCTTTGAATAATTTTAAATTACAAAACACTGTGAATACCTTTTTAGTTTCTTTGATGGTCTTCCATTCCTAAATATTTAACATGTCTATTTACTTGACAACTGACCTTTCCATAGGGATAGTTCTTGCAGCACTACAGCTTCACTTGCAGGCTTGACTAAATGTGTCTCTTTCTGCAAGCCTGGACTAATACAGTTCTCAAAGACTCCATTCTTATGCAATACTACTGGCTGTAACACTTATCATTCTTGACAAGTTTCTTCTATACACCAAATATACCACTCAAATGAATGTTGTACAACTATGAAAAAACAAAAACGTTGCTCGCAACAGCTGAGCTTGTATTGCTGCTTCTGAACTAGTCTAGGTTGATATGTGGAATAAAAGCTCTTAATTAATTAATAAACTTGGCTGTTGCGAGCAATGTTTGGTTCTTCTACACAGCTTTCCATCTCTCCGACAAATACAGGACCTTGGTTTGGCTGCTTTGCCACCTCCTGTAGCCTCAGATCTTGCAAACTCACCTACGTCTTCTGGATTCTTACTTCCAAGCATTTAAAATCTACTAGTCTTCTCAATCTTCTGCCACAGTACTTCTGCCTTTGTTGATTTCTCACCTGTATTTCCTTTACTTTGAACAAAATTTCAGGCATCAGTAATGTGACTGAATCTGCTCTTGAAACTTCTGCCCATTAACAGTTACTCTAGTTATAGAATGAACTGTGCAGTGAAATAAACCTATATTCCAAAAAACTGTGAGATGACAATCCTCATACCTTTTGCTCTTTGGACAGCTTTTCCAACTTGCTCACATGATTGTGGACATTCTGTAGATAATGCGGCATGTCGGAATTCCCAGTTAAGCACAAATCTTCTCAATTCCTGCCTCTTGTATTGTGGACCATTATCATTTGCTCACCCAGTAATCCAACTGGGAACAAGCCTCAGTTTGGGGGTAAACTGGAAGCAGACAAATGAAGACCAAGGGAATCAATGCCTGGACTACAGAATGATGCAAATTAGCATCTTTAAACATTGACACTACAATGTCAATTATAAACTGTATGACATGATAATATCAGATAACCACTACAAAAAGACTACAGACTTGAATCCACCATTCAGACCTACTATTTTTTTTTCTGTAAGTTTGATTTCAGGGCTCATGAAAAAACATACATCAGAGATGCATGGTGTCTCTGAAATGCAACATATCAATATCTAGTACAGACCATGGATGATATGCTAGTAGCTCTTCTGATGAACTGCTGTTATGTCATGAATGTAGACAGTACAGTTCTGGACTATTTTGTTCTGTCAGTAGACATTCCTAAGTCAATACATTACATCTCGCTATCACTTAGCACATCATTATTCTCACATACAATTTTAAGCATTTAACCAGCTAGCCTGGAATTACTATTTTGTCACCTTTGAAGATCAAGGCTTGGACACTATAAGATTGAATGCATTTCCTTACGGATGATTTTTAACTCAAGCCATCCTTTCATTTTTAACATCTTTCTAGAAAGTACAGTTGTGTAAATTTACCATAAATGTAGATGTTTGAGTGTATTCACTCCTGCAGTAATCACACTTGGGTTATCCTGCCAAGGGTAGCCTTCAGTCGGCCCAAATACCAGAGGCATAGTATTCCTGCATTGGTTGCTGTTGCTTCAGGACTGACGTCAGGTCATCAGTGGTATAAAAAAGTACAGTTGTGTACACTTACCATAAATGTAGATGTTCGAGTGTATTCACTCCTGCAGTAATCACACTTGGGTTATCCTGCCAGGGGTAGCCTTCAGTCGGCCCGAATACCAGAGGCATAGTATTCCTGCATTGGTTGCTGTTGCTTCAGGACTGACGTCAGGTCATCAGTGGTATAAAAAAGTACAGTTGTGTACACTTACCATAAATGTAGATGTTCGAGTGTATTCACTGCTGCAGTCATTACATTTGGGTAATCTCCTGGCAAGTTGCCCTCAGTCGGACTGATTACCAAAGTCTTGGGTCCTGCATCGGTTGCTGTCCCTTCTTCCATGACGTCAGGTCGTCAGGGGTATAAAACATACAGCCGACGCCATTACATCAGTATTTCTTGCCCCAGATGTCAGGTGCCCCCCAAATGGGGAGCAAAATATATATAAGTAATTTTAAACACAAAAATGTATACCTCCAAACAAAAGCAAATACACCAAAAAGGCTTTTAGGTGTAGAAAAATAAAGGAGAGGCATAGTAAGAGAAAAAACAGGGGGCTGGAGGGAGGGTAACCAGGACTGCAACAGTGAATACACTCGAACATCTACATTTATGGTAAGTGTACACAACTGTACCATGTTCTTCGTGTTTCACTGTTGCAGTCATTACATTTGTTAAGAGTCCCAAAGCTAAGGTTGAGAGGATGGATTTATACAGAATTAGGACCGGCTATAAGGCCTTGCAAAACAGCAGTGGCAAAGCCAGCTCTGGATTTAGAGAAAATTGGTAAGTGATAGTGCTTGGTGAAAGTATGAACTGAACTCCAGGTAGCAGCTTCTAGAATATCCCTGGCAGGAAAACCTCTGAGAAAGGCTGTAGAAGTAGATGCAGCCCTGGTGAACTGGGATCTGATCCCCTGGGGGATAGGTTTTCCATGGTGCTTATAGTAGAAATGAATGCAATGGCTTATCCATTTGGAAATGGTTTGCTTTGAAATAGCCTTTCCCTCTGCCCCTGCAGCAAATGCTACCAGCAGTTGTTCAGATTTTCTTCTAGATTTAGTCCTGTCCAAGTAAAATCTAAGTTGTCTGTGTACATCCAATGAATGCAGAATCCGCTCCCCTTTGTTCTGCGGATTGGGAAAGAAAGTTGGCAAATGAATGGACCGATTAAGAGCCACACTGGATACCACCTTGGGCATGAAGGATGGGTTGGTCCTGAGTGACACCCTGTCCGCATGAAAGATGATGAAGGCTCCACTGCCATAAGGGCCTGTAATTCATAAATCCTTCTAGCCAAAGTGATTGCTAAAAGGAAGGATGTTTTCCAAGAAAGGAATTTTAAGTCTGCAGTAGCAGCTGGCCCGAAAGGAGGTAGAGTGAGTTTTTTCCAATACAAAGGTAAGGTCCCAGGCAGGGGTTGGAGCTCTCCTGGGTGGACTTAAGTTTTTGGCCTCTCTGAAATACTGCTTTAACAGAGGATGAGGGGGGGGGGTTCTGTGTTGTAATGAGCTGAAATGGCTGAGGCATGGATTTTTATGGAAGAAAAAGATAGACCCCTGTGAAGCATCTCAGTTAAGTATTGCAAAATCTGAGGTAAATTGGGCAATGCTGTGGTCAGCCCTTGAGACTGATTCCAGACACAGAATCTTTTCCATTTGTCAGCATAAGATTTTCTGGCACTAGGTCTTCTCGCCTCCAAAATGACATCAATCACAGGATTGCTGAGGGATGCTAAGGGAGAATTTAAGTGATTAGCCAAGCTGCAAGATTCAATGTTTAGAGCTGAGGGTGCAGAATTTGGTTGTTCTGCTGAGACAGTAAGGAAGGTGTCTGAGGCAGGTGCCATGGAGAAGGTTGTGATAGACTGCGTAGGAGTGGGTACCAGTCTGGAGCAAGCAAAATCATCTTTGGTTTGTCCTGTTTGACTTTTAGTAGAACTTTGGAGAGCAAAGGCAGAGGGGGAAAAGCATAGACTGATAGGTTTTCCCAGCTGAAGGACAGAGCATCCACTTTCCAGGCTTTTTTGTGAGGAGTTCTTGTGCAAAATTTGTCCAACTGGTCGTTCTGGGGTGAGGCAAGGAGATCTATGTCTGGGCTCCCCCATTTGCGTGTCAACATGTTGAAAATCCATGGTTCCAGTTTCCATTCGTGTGGGTCCATGAGATTTCTGCTTAGATAGTCTGCCAAAATATTCAGCTTTCCTGGCAGGAACTGGGCTTGTAGTTGTACTTGATAGCTCAAGGCTGTGTTCCACAATGCCATGGCTTGACTGCAGAGTGGGTAGGAATGTGTATCCCCCCTGCTTGTTTATGTACCACATAACTGTGGTGTTGTCCGTCTTTATCATTAGTTGCCCTGGATGAAGGCAGTCCTTGAAGGCTGTCAGTGCTTTCTGTACAGCTAGCATTTCTTTGTGATTGATGTGAAGGTGCATTTGATTCGAGCTCCATTTGCCCAGAATGCACTTCCCTGCCAGATGAGCCACCATGCATAGTCTGATGCGTCTGTAGTTAGGGTTTGGGTGGCAGGGGGTGGTGTGAATGGCAATCCCTTGTTTTGGTGGCAGGCCTCTGCCCACCAAAGGAAAGTACAGTTTTGTACCTACCATAAATGTAGATGTTAGAGTGTTCACCCTGCTGCAGTCATCACACTTGGGTTATCCTGCTGTCAGGCGGTCCCGCAGTCGGCCTGAATTCCAAAGTCTTGGTCCAGTGTCGGTTGCTGTCGCTTCTTCCCTGACGTCAGTGCGCCAGGGGTATATAAGAGGCATCCGACACCATTTTCTTCAGTTTTTCTTGCCCCAGATGTCAGGTGTCCCCAATAGGTAGGCAATATTTATATATAGCTATATAAAAATAAAACAATACCTTCAGGCACAAGCAAATACACCACAGAGGTTGTATAGGATAGAGTGGTATAGATGAGTTCAGCTAGTTCAGAGGGGATGGAGGGAGGGTAACCTGGACTGCAGCTGGGTGAACACTCGAACATCTACATTTATGGTAGATACAAAACTGTACTATGCTCATCGTGTTGCCCTGCTGCAGTCATCACACTTGGGTTGAATCCCAAAGCTAAGGATGGGTGGTGGAGTTAAACAGGGTTCGAAGAAGCTAGTAGGCCCTGCAAAACTGCAGTGGCAAAACCAGCTTTAGTATTAGAATATAGAGGTAAGTGATAGTGTTTGGTGAAGGTGTGCACTGAGCTCCAAGTTGCAGCTTCCAGAATATCCTTGGTTGGCACTCCCCTGAGAAAAGCTGCTGATGTAGCTGTAGCCCTGGTGGAGTGGGACCTAATGTTAGCAGGTACCGGTTTCCCATGATGCGTGTAGCA
The DNA here is from genome assembly GCF_019279795.1 of Protopterus annectens. Classification (NCBI taxonomy): domain Eukaryota; kingdom Metazoa; phylum Chordata; order Ceratodontiformes; family Protopteridae; genus Protopterus; species Protopterus annectens. The sequence goes on along the minus strand of NC_056725.1, from coordinate 1,326,360,985 downwards.
GAAACGTATGCAATGCCCTATCCATTTAGAAATGGTCTGTTTTGAGATAGCTTTTCCTTGTGATCCTGCAGCATAGGCTACAAAGAGCTGGTCAGATTTTCTGAAAGCCTTAGTTTTATCCAAGTAGTAACGTAATTGCCTGTGAATGTCCAAAGAGTGCAGGAGTCTTTCTCCTTTGTTCTGGGGATTTGGGAAAAAGGTGGGCAAATGAATGGTTTGGTTTAGTGCCACACTGGCTACCACCTTTGGCATAAAGGAAGGGTTAGTTCGTAGAGAGACTCTGTCTTGATGAAAAATTAGGAAAGGCTCCACTGCCATTAGTGCCTGTAGCTCTGAGACTCTTCTAGCTGAGGTTATTGCTAGTAGCAGGGCAGTTTTCCATGAAAGAAATTTTAAATCAGCTGAAAAAGCTGGTTCAAAGGGCGTCAGTGTAAGCTTTTCCAGAACAAAGTTGAGATCCCAAGTAGGTGTTGGCGCTCTCCTGGGCGGTCTTATGTTCTTAGCCCCTCTGAGGTACTGTCTTAGGAGTGGATGTGAGAATAAAGGAGGATCCGTGTTGTAATGAGCTGAAATTGCTGAGGCGTGGATCTTAATAGATGAAAAGGAAAGTCCTTTGTGCAACATCTCAGTTAAATATTGTAGAATCAGAGGAATGTTTGGATCAAGGGGATTTTGGCCTTTAGCCTGGTTCCAGGCGCAAAATCTTTTCCATTTGTCTGAATAGGTTTTCCTGGTGCTGGGCCTCCTGGCTTCTAGAATGACATCCATAACAGCTTTGGATAGAGGTATTGGCTGGTTGTTTAGGTAATTTGCCATGCAGCCAGGTTTAAAGTCTTGAGCTGGCTGTGTAGAATATGATTGTCTCGCTGGATGAGCAGGTGAGGAATTTGTGGTAAAATCCATGGTGGGCCGTGGGCCATGTTCCTTAGAATTGGATACCAATGCTGGCGTGGCCAGTCTGGTGCAATGAGTATCATTTGTGGCCTCTCTAATCTGACTTTCAGCAGTACCTTTGCTAGAAGAGGCAGTGGAGGAAAGGCATACACTGTTAATGTTTTCCAAATGAATGAGAGGGCGTCCACTTTCCAAGCTTGTGGATGGAATGTCCTTGTGCAAAATTTTTGAAGTTTTATTAGTTTTGGGGGCTGGCAAACAGATCTATGTCTGGGCATCCCCATTTTTGAGCTATCATTGCAAATACTTGTGGATCTAGTTTCCACTCGTGTGGATCCATGATGTTTCTGCTTTATTTCGTCTGCCAATGTGTTTTTCTTTCCTGGCAGGAATTGTGCTTGTAATTGAACCTGGTAAGACAGTGCCATGTTCCACAAGGTCATTGCTTGCCTGCATAGAGGGTAGCAATGTGTGCCCCCTTGCTTGTTTATGTACCACATTACTGTGGTATTGTCCGTCTTTATTATTAGTTGTCCTGGGTGTAAGAGGTCCTTGAAAGCTGTTAGGGCATTCTGTACTGCTAGCATTTCTTTTTGATTGATATGCAGATGCCTTTGATCTGTAGTCCACTTGCCCTGAATGCACTGTCCTGCCATGTGTGCTCCTCAGGCATAGTCCGATGCATCTGTTGTCATAGTTTGCCTGGCTGTGGGTAAGGTGAAAGGCTGACCCTTGTTGAGGTGACATGCCTGTGCCCACCATAGAAACTCCTGTTGAAGGCAGGGAATGAGTGGTATCATTGTTTCCAAGCTGTGCTGAGTCCATACGCTTTTCAGGTACCATTATAATTTCCTCATATGCAGTTTTGCAAATGGTATTAGTAGTATGCAAGATGCCATGAATCCCAAGGCCTGCAGAATTTTTCTTGCAGGTAGTTGGGTCTTTGTTGCCATTATTTTGAAATATTGAGTCAGCTGTTGTTGCTTGTCTGGCGTGAGATAAGCCATCTGGGCTGTTGTATTCAAGCTGGCACCCAGGAATATTATGTTTTGTGAGGCCACTAGTTTTAATTTCTTTTCGTTTACTGTGTACCCTAGGCAACTTAGAAGGTGTTTGACAAATGCCAGATGCTTTAAAAGAATGTCCTTGCTTTCTGCTTGAATAAGGCAGTCGTCCAGGTATGGGTATATTTGAATTCCTCTTTGTCTGCAGTATGCAATTACTGGTGCCAGGCATTTTGTGAAGACCCTGGGCACAGTAGATAAGCCAAAGGGCAGTGCAGAGAATTGATAATGCGTTGAACCTGCAATGAAGCGGAGGTATCTTCTGCAATTTTGTCTGATAGGGACATGCAGGTATGCCTCCTTGAGGTCCAACGTTACTAGCCAAGCATTCTTGCCCAGCATGGGAAGAAGCTGCTGTAGTGTTAGCATCTTGAATTTTGGTACTTGCAGATAGGTGTTCAGAACTGAAAGATCCAGAATGGGTCTCCATGCTTTGTCTTTTCTTGGGACTAGAAAGAGTCTTGAGTAAAATCCTTGTCCTTGCTCCTGTGTAGGTACCTGTTGAATGGCTCTCTTGTCCATGAGAGCTGTAATTTGTTTTTGTGCCTCTGCCCATTGATTTGGTGGCAGGTTTGGCATTCCTTTTATCTTTGGCAAGGTATGAAAGTGGAATCTGTATCCTTGTGAGAAAATGTTTAGGACCCATTTGTCTTTTGTGATGATGTGCCAGTTGTCTGCAAAAAATGCTAATTTCCTCCCAAGGGAGCTGCCAGGAAAAATTTGCTTGGTAGTTTGAGGATTGAGTCATTGTGTTTGCCTTCTGCTAGTTTGGGGCCTGTCTTCTCCTCCTTTCTGGGTAGCAGTACCCCATTGGCGAGGTTTGTAAGGGCCTTGTGACTGACCTCTGCCTCTTGGGTGTCTGTATTTGCCCCTCTGTGATCTGTCAGAAGCTGGAAAGGACCAGTTTTTTGTTGGCCAATTTCTGCTGAAACGAGGGGGTTGTACCTGTAAAAAAATCCTTGACCGTCTGCATAGACTTTGCCTTATCCTCCATTTTCTTTAAAACCTCTTCTGCTTTGACACCAAATAATACATCCTGCTGTAAAGGTGCTTCCAATAATTTTGCTTTAACATGATCAGGTAGGGTTTGTTCTTTTAACCAAGCATGTCTACGTATGACAGACCCAGTAACAGCTGCTCTGCAGGAAGCTTCCAATGAATCAAATCCACATTGTAAAGTACGTTTGCCCACCTGTTCAGCTGCATGCAACAGATCCTGCATTTCCTTGAATTCAGACTGTTCAGTATGTGTGCTCATTTTTTGCTTTAATTGAGACATTAGGAATTGCTGATATTTCAGCATGTGAAACTAACAATTTAATGCTCTCATAGCCAGAGTTGCTGAGGTGTATATTTTCTTTCCCCATCTATCTAGGGCTCTGGAATCCCTTTCAGAGGGCACAGGATTTTTAGCCATAGAAGCTTTAGCCCCCTTGGGACCCTGGGAAATTGTTTCTGGGTCAGCCACAGGGCTTTTATAAAGGAATTTGTGTGAGTCAGGTACTCTGTAGTATCTGTCTGGTTTGGCTGGAGCAGGAAGTAGAGAGTCTGGATTTAGACTAGACTCCAAGTAAACATCATCCACAATATCTAAAACTGGAGGGATAGCAAGTGGTCTGTGATGGGGTGGTAAAAGGAACTCTCAGAGTTTTTTCTTAGAATCAGAGTAGTCCTGGCCTTCCCAGTGGAAATGTTCCCTCATGGTATGTAAAGTTTCCCCAAAGGAGTAGTCTTCAGGGGGAGATGCTGAGGGAATACAGTCTTCAGCATCAGAGTCTTCATAAGGGGGAAAAGTGTAATCCTGTTCCTCAGAAGAATCTGAGGAAACTGAAACCTGGTCAGAGGAAGCATAATCCTCCTCTTGTCTTGGTCTTTTATCTGGAGGGGGATGGGAACCCCTGATTAGGGTAATCAAATCTTCAGCCATCTTAAGCATCTGTTTCTTAGGCATGGGGCCTTGAACTGTAGACTGATGTACAGTCTTTTTTGGTTTTAAAGGAGTTTTAAGCTTAGCATAAGATTTAATGGTGAGTGTAGTCGGTCTGAAGACACCTTCTGCAACTGTAGGTGTTTTTACTGCACCGGGGTCTCCTCCTGCTCCGGTGTCAGAAGGGTCTAAAGAAGATGGCTGCGTCGGCCTAGTAGACTCCGCTTGAGAATCCGCAGCTGTCTGGGGCTCCAATTCTGCGGTCGTCAGGGGCTGCGTAGGCACCTCAATGAAAACCGGAGAACCAGCGACAGGCCCAGCAGAGGCCTCAGAGTCTGGCTTGTTCCTAGGATGCCTTTCCTTATCCTTGCGTTTTTTATGCATGCCGGTTGTCGGCTGCTCCGACGGCATGATATAATTAAATTTCCTACCAAAGTAATGTCGTGCGAAGTCAAAACGGCGTTTGATAGTTCGTTTATTAAACCTAGCACAAAACCGACAACCTGTGACGTTGTGGTCTGGGCCTAGGCAAGGAATACAGTAAGAATGGAAGTCCTTATGAGGTATTTGCTTCCCACAAGAAATGCAATTGTTAACTTTTTCTGACATTGGACTGAGGCAAGAAAAGGTTCCCCAACGGGGTACTTAGCTTTATTGAAGACTTCGGACTGAGGTTCGAATCGAAAATCTCAAGTGTCGGCCGACCGGCACTTGCGAACTGCTTCTGCTTCGGGCACCGCGAGGCAAGAAAGATTGAAGAAAATGGCGTTGGATGCCTCTTGTATACCCCTGGCGCACTGACATCAGGGAAGAAGTGACACCAACAGACGTCGGGCCAAGACTTTGGAATTCAGGCCGACTGCGGGACCGCCTGACGGCAGGATAACCCAAGTGTGATGACTGCAGCAGGGTAACACGATGAACATCTCTAGTTGCAGGCAAGGTATGATAGGAATCATTGTTTCCAGGCTGTGAGAATGTTAACTCCATAAACTTTTTAAGTACCACTAAAGTTTCCTCATATGCAGTCTTGCATATGGAATGAGAAGAATGCAGGAGGCTATGAACCCCCAAGGCTTGCAGTATCTATCTTGCTGATAGCAGGGTTTTTGTGGCCACCTGTTTGAAGTAAGTCACCAATTGAATTTGCTTTTCTGGTGTAAAGTAAGTCATCTTGGCAGTTGTACTCAAGCTTGCATCCAGGAATGTTATTTTTTGAGAGGGTACTAGTTGTGATTTCTTTTCGTTTATGGTGTACCCTAGACAAGATAGAACCCTTTTTACAAACACCAGATGTTTTAGAAGAATGGCCTTGTTTTCTGCCTGAATTAGACAATCGTCCAGGTATGGATATATTTGAATATTTCTTTGCCTGCAAAATGCAATTACTGGAGCCAGGCACTTTGTAAAGACCCCAGGCGCAGTAGATAAGCCAAAGGGCAGTGCAGAGAAGTGATAATGCAAAAAGCCTGCTTTGATGCGGAGGTATCTTCTGCAAGATTCCTTGATTGGGATATGCAGGTATGTCTCTTTTAGATCTAGAGTTGCCAACCAAGCATCTTTGCCTGGCATAGGAAGTAACTGGTGAAGAGTCAGCATCTTGAATTTTGGAATGCCCAGGAAAGTGTTTAAAGTAGACAAGTCCTGAACTGGACGCCATGATTTGTCTTTTCTGGGTACCAGGAAAAGTCTGGAATAGAAACCTTGTCCCTTTTCCCCTTCTGGTACTAGTTGAATAGCCCCCATGTTTAAGAGGGAAAGCACTTGTTTCTGATTTGGGGGCAGGTCTGGCCATCCGCTTGGAGTTGGCAACGTGTGGAAATGAAATCTGTATCCCTGGGACACTATATTTAAAACCCATTTGTCCTGGGTTATAAGTTGCCCTAACTGATCTGTGCTTTAAGAATTTCTAACTGATCTGTGCTTTAAAAACTTTACATTGCATTTGCCTTCTGCTTTTTACAGTTTTTGCACTTGCTTTATATCAATTTAAGTCGTTTTTGTATTGTATAACTGTTGTAGGCTATACACTAAAGTGCGCTAGCCTGTTTATAGCATTTACAGTGTTTTCTGTGTGTTTTTCTGCTGTTTCCTGAAAAAAAAACAAAAAAAAAATTCTCTTTTCCCGCCTTTGCTGAACTAGATTAGTCCAGATTTCAGGTTTTGCTGAATTCCGGACTGTGGTATAGCTTCCTGTGTTGCCCATATCCTTACTTGGATAGGAGGAAGCTACTCTGTTCACCAGTGAGAGTGGGAGCTTTGAGCAGCCTATCTGTCCCTGGAGGAGTGGTCTCAGCCCTGAAACTGGTAGCTTATTGGCCGTTTTGGGTCAATTCCTATCTCTTTCAGTTTCCCTGCTTTAAAACCCGCATTTGCATGGTTTTGTGCCAATATAGAACTCTGAACAGCTCCTCGTGGTGTCCTGTAGAGTGATACAGGCAACAGAGAGACCCAAGAGAAACTTTTCCAGATTTAAGTATTTTTTTCTCTGTTTTCTTTGCTCCGACTGCTGTTTCCCGCCTAAAAAGCGAATTTCTAACTGATCTGTGCTTTAGAAAATTTAAATTGCATTTGCCTTCTGCTTTTTACAGTTTTTGCACTTGTTTTATATCAATTTAAGGCATTTTTGTATTGTATAACTGTTGAAGGCTATACACTAAAGTGTGCTAGCCTGTTTATAGCATTTACAGTGTTTTCTGCTGTTTCCTGAAAAAAAAAAAAAATATATTCTCTTTTCCCGCCTTTGCTGAACTAGATTAGTCCAGATTTCAGGTTTTGCTGAATTCCGGACTGTGGTAGAGTTTCCTGTGTTGCCCATATCCTTACTTGGATAGGAAGAAGCTTCTCTGTTCACCAGTGAGAGTGGGGAGCTTTGAGCAGCCTATCTGTCCCTGGAGGAGTGGTCTCAGCCCTGAAACTAGTAGCTTATTGGCCGTTTTGGGTCAATCCCTATCTCTTTCAGTTTCCCTGCTTTAAAACCTGCTTTTGCACGGTTTCGCGCATCGGGCAGCATCGGGCAGCGCCACTTAAACGGGTTTAAACTATTCCCGGCTCCACAAAAGTCTGCTCTTCACTTTTTCCCTTAGAACTGTTCTAAATCTCAAATTAAGCACTCTATTTTCATTCTACAGCCCTGCACTTGCTCGTATAAGTAATCTTATAAGTAAGCACTAATAAACTAAAGCACTACACCCTCTTATACTCCCTTTAAGTACTTGGCTCCCTATTGGTCCTTTTTGATCAGTCAAAAAGTAGTTCCTTATACTATTCTGGCATGTCCAAAAGTCAGTTTCGGGTTTACTCTCCAGTCCAGCTGGTGAATCTGGGAATCTTGAGGCAATGTTACAACTGCCTTATGTACAAAGACCACCCTCTCCTCCTCCTCCGAACAAGCTCAAATATATGTGAGAGATGCAACTATACAGCCAAACTGGCGGCTGAGCTCTCTCAACCCAGTACTGACGCAGTTAGTCAGGAGGAGAAGGTAACCACACACACCACAAATCCAGTCTCACATAGACCTATCACAACAGCAAACCAAACACATAAACACACAAAAACATACTCTGAGGCTCTAAATAAAAATCTGCCCAAGCAGCAGAGACCTCCAAAGCAGACATCCAAGCAACTGCTACCCCACAACAATACCCACGTATCACATAGTTCACAAAGTCAGTGTGCCACACAGTCACAGCCCTTAAGGCTAAACAACACACCTAATATACTTGTAATAGGTGACTCTATTGTCAGACACACTGATGTCCTACTCACCAGGCTGAACAAGGAGAAGGTCACTGTAAGCTGCCTGTCGGGTGCCAGGATCCGCCACATAACACAAGCACTCAGGTCACTCCAAAGCAAGTACAAATATGACTCCGTCATTGTCCATGCTGGTGTGAATGACCAGAGACGTATCCCTGGACTACATGAAAAGAGACATCTCATCATGATCTCTCTGATCATGTAGCCCAGGCCGGTATGACCCTGACCATGAGTAGCATCTTACCTCACCAAGAATGATGCCACAGTATAAAGACAAAATGATCAATTTTAACAATTGGCTAAAGTATTGGTGTCATTCAAAGGGGATCCAGTGTCTGTCAGCCTGGGATGACATGCTCGACAAGCCATGTTGCTTCGCTAGGGACGGCTTGCACCTGTCACCCCTGGGCTTTTGAATACTGGCTAAAGCTCTTGCTACCCCCATAGTGCCTTTTTTAGGCAAGGCTCAAAAGACAAACCCACCTCCATAGACAACACAAGGAAAAAGAAACTAAGGGTAATGCTGCTCAACGCCAGAAGTCTAAACCTCAAGATGCACGCACTCGAGGCTCTCCTTAGTATGGAGAATATCGATATCTGTGCAGTAACAGAAACCTGGTTCAAGGCTCCCGAGAGCACCCCAGCACTACCAGGTTATACCTCATACCATGATTTTCGGCCCCACGACTCGGACCGAACCACAAAAGGAGGGGGAGTATCCATATTCATCAAAGATACCCACACCTCCAGGTTAGTGGCACTGCACAAAGCATCAGAGACCATCCATGTGCAACTAACAGTGGGCAAAACTGCCTTTCAGTTTGTACCCTGCTACAGACCACCCTCCCAAACTCAGGAACCCCACTCGGCTTTCCTGAGAACACTGGAGAATATGAAGGTCTCTCCAAACACCATTATATTGGGTGACTTCAACTACCCAAACATAGACTGGGAGCACTACTCAAGCCCCAACACCCTCGCCCAACAGTTCCTAGAATTTATAAACTCAAATGCTATGGAACAACTGGTCACCACTCCCACAAGACGGAAAAACATATTGGACCTGATAATCACCAACATGGTGACTCTATGTTCCATACCAGAGGTAAACCCCTCATTGGTAAGATCTGACCATAAATTAATCTCACTGGACATCCATATCCGGTCCCCACCCCCAGCCAAGGAAACCACGGTGAAGAACTTCTCAAAAGCAAACTTCACACTTCTCAAAACCGAGGTGGAATCTTTCAAAGCCCCCGGGCCAGTGGAAAACACGGCCCAAACCGCAGAATCCTTTACAAACGCATTCTATGGACACCTACAGGAATGCATGGATCGTGCTATCCCAAATAAAACCAAGACTCACTCCTCCAAAGGCAGGAGACCTGTCTGGTGGACCCCAGCCATAAATAAGCTATACAACAGAAGGAGGAAGTTACTACATGATAGAGCAAAATCCCAAAATGGGAAGGCATCTCTGATCAGTACTAGCAAGAAACTACGATACCTCATAAAATCATCTAAGGCCAGCTTCGAAAAAAATTGCACAAGACACTAAAGATAATCACAAGGCCTTCTTTAGTTATGTCAGGAACCTGGGTGGCAACTCCCAGATATGCTCTGAGTTAGTGCAAAATGACAAAAAATACACTGAACCCACAGACATTGCCAACATCCTGGCAGACAGGTTCAGTGCAAACTTCTCCCCCCCCTTCTCCCCCAAAAGAGCAAATGTCTATCCCAACAGAGTGCAGCCTCCCTGACATCACAGATGCACAGGTGACAGCTTCCATCTCCAAAGCAAAAAAACACAGCATCAATGGGACCGGACGGTGTCCCGGGCTGCGTCTTACACGAGCTCCAAGAAGAACTGAACCCTCACATAAAGTCACTGTTCAATCTCAGCCTTACTACAGGATATGTACCCAAGGAATGGCGTACAGCAACAGTGGTCCCACTCCACAAAGGTGGTTCCACAACGGACCCCGGAAACTATCGCCCTATAAGCCTGACTAGCCTGGTCTGCAAAGCTATGGAGCATATCATCTTGGAACTCATAAACAAAGACATTGGGAACCTCCAAATACTGGATTCTACCCAATTCGGCTTTAAGGGCAGATCTTGCCTCTTGAACCTGGTCGACTTCTTTGCAACAGTCACCAAGGCCATAGATGAAGAGAAGGTAGTCCACACAGCCTACCTGGACCTCGCAAAAGCCTTTGACACAATACCCCACTCGGGCATCATAAATAAGCTCACCAGCTTAAATATCAACCCCTATGTCACAAGATATGTTGCAAACTGGCTCAGGGATAGAACCCACATGGACAGAATTGCAGGTGCCATGTCAGACTCTAAACCAGTTACAAGTGGCATCCCACAAGGCTCAGTCCTGGGACCTCTCTTGTTCAGTATATATTTCTCTGAGGTACAGGCTAACACGGGAGGACTATGGCTGACCAAGTTCGCAGATGACTGCAAACTGGGTGCCATAATCGACTCGCCGAATGACACAAGCATCCTCCAACAGGGTCTCACAGAGACAGATAACTGGTGCCAGAGCCATGGCCTAAAGCTAAATGCCAAAAAGTGCATAGTCATCCCCTTTGGGAAAAACAAAGTGCCCACAAATTACCACATAGGTGGCAATCCATTAAGTACGGAAGAAGTAATTAGGGATTTGGGGACCCAAGTCGATAGTAATCTCTCCTTTGACAATCACGTTGCCAAAGTGGTTAGAAAGACATTCTATATAGCCCACCTTATCACGAAAGGGTTCACATCTAGATCAAGAGAGGTCATTGTGCCCCTCTACTCATCACTCATTAGGCCCATAATTGAATACAATGCCCCATTTGGGATGTACCTTACCCGACACCTGCAGCAACTGGAAAGACCCCAAAAGTACCTCACCAAGAGGATCAAGGGACTCAAACAGATGCCCTACGCAGTTAGGCTAAAGAAACTCCAGCTCTACTCGGTTGCTTACCGCCTACTCAGAGGCGATCTGTGCCTGACGTATAAAGCCATGTCAAACCCAGAATTAATGGACATGCTCCACCTCAGGAAATCCAAATCCCTTAGAGCTACACGCTCCAGGGACTTAAACCTCAGCACAAAAATAAATAGGACATGCTGGAGGTACAGATTCATATCCCAGGTTCCCCTCACTCTGGAACAAAATCCCAATCCATTTTAGGCAGAGCCCCTCAATGACCCTCTTCAAGAGAAATCTTAACGAGTGGATGGAAGATCGTAGGTTTACCCCTGGGATCTCTTCTGTGTCCCTACTAGACACAGGCACAGTAAACTAACCTTAAAAGGGCTATCTTCTGTGACCTACTATACAGAGGCACAGTCAACTAATCTAAAAGGGTGGCGAAAGCCAAACACACTCTGGCTAGGCTTATAAATGCCCTAGGGCAGATAGCCTAGTATCAGCCTATGAAGTGCCAGTTTTCTCCCCAAAGGGGCGGCTAAAAGATAAGTGCTTGGTAATTGTAAAGGAAAGTCATTGATACTGTTTACTATAGGGAGGGGTCTTGTTGCTTCCAGATTTGGAAGAGGAGGCACCCCATTTCTTAGTTCTGAAAGTCCCTTGGGACTAAAACTTGGTGCTTTTGGCATGTCTGGGTCTGGCTTGAGTGGCTCTGGAAGGTACTGGAAAGGACCAGTTCTTAGTAGGCCGGTGCCTACTAAATCTTGGAGGTTGTACTTGCAAGAAATCTTTCACAGTCTGCATAGATTTAGCCTTATCTTCCATCTTTTTTACAACTTCTTCAGCCTTATTGCCAAACAGACGGGTCCTGCTGCAAAGGAGCATCCAACAATTTTGCTTTAACATGATCAGGCAGAGATTGCTCCTTAAGCCACACATGCCTTCTAAGCACAGACCCAGTAACAGCAGCCCTGCAAGAGGCCTCCAGAGAATCAAAACCACATTGCAAAACATGTTTTCGAACTTGTTCAGCTGAATGCAATAAATCCTGTAAATCTTTATTTTCCAAACAGTCAGAAATCAACATCATTTTCTGTTTAAGCAGTCCCATGATATGCTGATGATATTTTAGCATATGTAATCGACAGTTTAAAGCCCTGATTGCCAAGGTTGCAGAAGTATAAACCTTCTTACCCCAACTATCCGGCGCCCTGGAATCTCTATCAGAAGGGGGAGGATTTTTAGCAGTAGAAGCTTTAATGCCCTTGGGGCCTTGAGAAATGGTTTCAGGATCCGCAATAGGATTTTTGAAAAGGAATTTGTGGGAGTCAGGAACTCTGTAGTATCTGTCTGGCCTACAAGGAGCCGGAGGCAGAGAATCAGGAGCCATACTAGGTTCTGAAACACATCAATAATGTCTAGTACAGGAGGTATAACCAAAGGCCTATGCTGAGGAAGAAGGGGGAAATCCCTAAGCCTCTTTTTGGATTCAGAGAAATCCTGACTTTCCCAGTGGAAATGTTCCCTTAAGGTATGTAAAGTTTCCCCAAAAGAAAAATCCTCAGGGGGAGAAGCAGAAGGAATGGAATCCTCTGCATCAGAGTCCTCATAAGTAGGTATAGACAAATCCTGTTCGTTAGAAGAGTCAGAAGAAATAGAATCCTGTTCAGAAGATTCACAGTCAGGTTCAGCCCTAGGCCTCTTTGAAGGTGGGGGTTGGCTACCCCTGATTAGAGTAATTAAATCTTCAGCCATTTTGATCATTTGTTTTTTAGGCATAGGGGCCTGCACATGCGGCCTAGGCATTGTTTTTTAGACGTAGATCGAAATTTTGGCTTTAATATTGGAGATGGCGTTGGTTTAATATACAAATCTGTAGGCCTGAATACACCCTCAGAAGCCAGTGCCTGCACAGCGGCTCCAGACCCAGTCAAGGTAGAGACATCTGCGGGTTCCATAATTGAAGCATCTCGCGACATACCGGACTCCGAATGGGTCTCAGTAGAGGCCTGCAAATCAGAAGTAGCGGGTATCAGGGGCTGCGAAAGCACCTCACTGAGTACTGGCAAACTGGCGACTGGCTTAGGAGAAGCGTCGTCGGTAGTTTTGGACCTCAACCGCCTGTCTCTGTCTTTTTATTCCGGTAGTCGGATTGCTAACCGACATTTCTGGATAATTAAACCGTGATCCAAAATATTTAGAAGCAGAAATGTACCGACGACGGATAGTGCGTTGAATAAATAAAGCACAGAACCGACAGCAAGGTACGTCATGGTCAGGGCCTAGGCAAGGAATAGAGTGCAAGTGAAAATCCTTATGAGGTATTTGCTTCCCACAAGTAATACAATTATTAACTTTTACTGACATCGGTAAGGAGCAAGAAAAAGTTTCCCCAACGGGGTACTTAGCTTTTTAGTTGAAGACTTCGGTTCTGAAAACGAAAATTTCAGGAGTCGGCCGACCGGCACTTGCGAACTGCTTCTGCTTCGGGCACCGCACAGCAAGAAAGACTGATATAATGGTGTCGGCTGCATTTTGTATACCCCTGCTGTCATGGAAGAAGGGACAGCAACAAACGGGGGACCCAAGACTTTGTTAATCAGGCCGACTGACGGCAACCTGCCAGCAGATTACCCAAATGTAATGATTGCAACAGTGAAACACGAAGAACATCAGGCAGCCAACGCCATTACATCAGTTTTTCTTGCATCAAATGTCAGGAACCCCGAATAGGGAGCTAAGTTATGGTGGAAAAACACCACCAGTAAAAAGTAAATACCAATAGCCGTGTAAGGAGTGAGGAAGAGAGAGACAAGGGGGCAGGAGGGTGGGAAACCAGGACTGCAACAGTGAATACACTCGAACATCTACATTTATGGTAAGTGTACACAACTGTACTATGTTCTTTGTGTTTCACTGTTGTAGTCATCACACTTGGGTTGATTCCCAAAGCTGAAGAATGGGTGGATGCAGTCAAGAAGAACTGGGGCTGGCTAGTATGCCCTGCAGGATTGCGGTTGCAAAGCCCTCCCTAGACTTGGAAAAGATAGGCAGGTGGTAATGCTTGGTGAAGGTATGAACAGAACTCCAAGTTGCAGCTTCCAGAATGTCTCCAGTAGGGACTCCTCTGAGAAAGGCTGTTGAGGTTGAAGTTGCCCTAGTGGAATGTGTTCTGACCCCCTGAGGGGATGGTATCCCATGGTGTTTGTAACAGAAATGGACACAGTGTGCTATCCATTTGGAGATGGTTTGCTTTGATATGGCCTTGCCCTCTGCCTCTGGTGCAAAGCTGATTAGTAACTGGTCAAACTTCCTAAAGTGCTTAGTCCTATCAAGGTAGAATCTGAGCTGTCTGTGCACATCTAAAGAGTGCAGGATCCTTTCCCCCTTATTTTGAGGATTAGAGAAAAAGGTGGGCAAATGGACAGATTGGTTGAGAGCCACACTGGAAACCACTTTAGGCATGAAAGTTGGGTTAGTCCTGAGGGAGACTCTGTCAGCATGAAAAATGATGAAGGGTTCTACAGCCATAAGTGCATGTAGCTCAGACACTCTTCTGGCTGAGGTGATGGCCAGAAGCAAGGCTGTTTTCCAAGAGAGGAATTTTAACTCTGCTGACGCTGCAGGCTCAAAGGGGGTAGCGTGAGCTTTTCCAACAAGTTAAGATCCCAATCAGGGGTAGGGGCTCTTCGTGGCCTTAAGTTGTTAGCCCCTCTCAGGAACTGCTTGATGATAGTGTGTGAGAAGAGAGGTGGCTCAGTGTTGTAATGAGCAGAGGCGGCAGAGGCATGGATCTTAATGGAAGAGAAGGATAGGCCCCTGTGGAGTTGGTCTGCTAGGTAATCCAGAATGAGAGGTAAGGAGGGCTGTGCTGGATCTGCTCCTTTAGTCTGGATCCAGGAACAATACCTTCTCCACTTGTCAGCATAGGATTTTCTAGTACTGGGTCGTCAGGCTTGCTTAGGCTGGGCACTGGAGGAGAAGTCAAGGAATAAGCCAGGCTGCAAGGGTTAGGGTCTGCAATTGCGGATGCAAGAACTGTCCCTCCTGCTGAGTCACGAGAGTTGAGATCTGGGGGAGGTGCCATGGAGGCAACGGTTACAGACTGCGCAGTACTGGGAAGCAGTGTTGGCATGGCCAGCCTGGGGCAATCAGGATTGCCCTTGGTCTTTCCTCCCTTATCTTGAGTAATACTCTTGTAAGAAGAGGTAGAGGGGGAAATGCATAGATTGAGAGGTTTGCCCATTGAAAGGATAGGGCATCCACTTTTCACGCCTTGCTGTGAGGTTCCCTGTTGCAGAATTTGCTGAGCTGGTGGTTGTAGGGGGAGGCAAATAGGTTTGCCTTCGGGTTACCCCATTTCTGGGTCAAAAGGCAGAAGGTGTTGTGGTTTAACTGCCACTCGTGGGGGTCTAGGAGATTTCTGCTTAAGTTGTCTGCCAGAGAGTTTTGCCTGCATGGCAGGAATTGAGCTTGCAGGTGAATATACATGGCGGAGGCCGTGTTCCAGAGGGTCATGGCTAGCCTGCAGAGTGGGTAAGAGTGGGTTCCCCTCTGCTTGTTGATGTACCACATCACTGTGGTGTTGTTGGTTTTGATTAGTAGTGGCACTGGAGAGAGTAGGGATCTGAAAGCTGAGTGTGCTGAACAGCTAGCATCTCTTTTTGGTTGATGTGTAGATGAATTTGATTTGGGCTCCAGTGGCCCTGAATGCACCTGCCGTCCAGATGTGCACCCCAGGCATAGTCTGATGCGTCTGTGGTTAGCATCTAGGCGGCATGGGGTTTTGTAAAGGAAAACCCCTTGTTGTGATTGCATGCTGCTGCCCCACCAAAGGAACTCTTTTCTTAGAAAAGGTATCATAGGTATGATACTTTCCAGGTCCTGAGAATGTTGGCACCAAAGACTTTTTAAGTACCACTGAAGTTTCCTCATTTGTAGTCTGGCATATGGAATTAGTAGAATGCAGCAGGCCATGAACCCTAGAGCTTGCAGTATTTTCCTTGTGGATAACTGGGTTCTGGTGCCATTTGAGAGAAGTAGCCTGTCAGATAGGATTGTTTTTCTGAAGTAAGGAATGCCATCTGGGATGCTGTGTCCAAGCTTGCTCCCAGGAATACAATTTTTTGACTGGGGACTAGTTTGGATTTCTTTTCGTTGATAGTGTACCCCAGGGAGGTTAGAAGGTCCTTTACAAATGTCAGGTGCTGCAACAGCTTTTCGTGACTGTCTGCCTGAATCAGGCAATCGTCCAAGTAAGGGTAAATTTGAATATTTCTCTGTCTACAATAGGCAATGGCTGGAGCCAGGCATTTTGTGAAAACTCTGGGAGCAGTGGATAAGCCAAAGGGAAGTGCAGAGAACTGATGATGCATAGGTACTGCCCTGAAACATAGATATTTCCTGCAGGAGTCCCTGATTCGGATGTGCAGATAGGCCTCCTTTAGATCTAGGATGGCTAACCAGGCATCTTTGGACAGCATAGGGAGAAGCTGCTGTAGGGTGAGCATTCTGAATTTTGGTACCACCAGGAAGGTGTTTAGAATGGATAGATCTAAGATTGGGCACCAAGTGCCCTCTTTTCTGGGTATTGGGCAGAGGTGAGGAGTTGAGAAGTCACTGTGAATTCTTTCCATAAGGGGGTGGCTTAGCACTCCCTATTTTAGAAGTGGAGGTACTTTCCATTGCTTAGATCTCTGCATACCGTAAGACTGTAGTCTGGGGGGGGGTCTGTTTCCCCTAGGTCTAGTTTGAGGTGGCCTTGAGGGGGCTGGAAAGGACCAATGTTTTGAGGGCAATGCCTACTGAATCTTGAAGGCTGCACTTGCAAAAAAATCTTTGGCTGTCTGCATAGACTTAGCTTTTTCTTCCATCTTTTTTAAAACCTCGTCTGCTTTGGTGCCAGATTGTCCTTGTTCAGAGGTGCGTCCAATAATTTTGAGCTGACATGGTCTGGCAAGGTCTGCTCCTTAAGCCAGGCATGCCTTCTAAGTACAGAACCTGTCACTGCTGCCCTGCAAGATGCTTCTAGGGTGTCAAACCCACATTACAGGGTATGCTTGCTGACTTGGCTTGCAGAATGCATAAGCTCCTGTAGTTCTTTATTTTCTGCATAGTCAGGGAAGGTAGATAATTTTTGCTTAATAAGTTCCATAGTACGTTGCTGGTATTTCAGCATGTGGAACTGACAATTTAATGCTCTAATGGCAAGAGTTGCAGAGATGTATACTTTTTTACCCCATCTGTCTAAAGCACGGGAATCCCTGTCCGAGGGGGTGGGATTCTTAGCTGTAGTTGCTTTTATTCCTTTAGGTCCTTGGGAGATGGCCACTGGGTCAGCAGTAGGATTTTTGAAAATAAATTTGTGTGAATCAGGGACTCTGTAGTACCTGTCAGGTTTCCTGGGAGCAGGAGGCAAAGTATCAGGAGTTAGACTGGACTCCATAAAGACTTCATCCACAACATCCAGAACAGGAGGAACAGCTAAGGGTCTGCGCTGTGGTATGTCTAAAAATTCCCGGAGTCTCTTTTTGGACTGAGAATAATCCTGGCATTCCCAATGGAAATGCTCTCTCAAAGTATGTAGGGTTTCACCAAAAGAAAAATCCTCTGGAGGGGAGGCAGAAGGAATGGATTCCTCTGCATCTGAATCCTCATAGGCAGATAAGGGCACGACAAATACTTCGGGCTTGAACAAAGCACAAAACCGGCAGCGAGGTATGTCGTGGTCTGGGCCTAAACAGGTGACGGAGTAAGAATGGAAATCTCGATGTGGTATTTGCTTTACACAGGCGAGACAATTGTTAACTTTTTCTGACATCGGTTAGAGCAAGAAAAAAAGGACCCCCAATGGGGTACTTAGCTTTAGAAGACTTCAAGTTGATTCAATTTCAGAAACGAAAACTCGGGTAGCGGCCGACCGGCACTCGTGCAAACTGCTTCTGCTTCGGGTTCCTCGGCAAGAAAACTGATGTAATGGTGTCAGCTGCCTGTTTTTATACCACTGACGATCTGACGTCAGTCCTGAAACAACAGCAACCAATGCAGAAATACTAAGCCTCTGGTATTCGGGCCGACTTGAGGGCTACCTCTGTCAGGATAACCAAAGTGTGATGACTGTAACAGTGAAACACGAAGAACATCTGCATTTTAAGCAACTGTCAGTATATCTCGATTTTTTAACACTTCTTCTTTCAGTCATAACTGTAGAATTACCCAGAGAATCTCTAATTCTTCATATAAACATTTCAAGTATGTCTGGTAAATATGTCTTCTCAAAATATGTGTTATGCGTACTTCCTTGCCTAAGCTGCATTTCACTTTCAGATTAAACTTGTGTTTGTTAAAGAACATTTTCCTCAGTCTTAGAAATTCTTGGGTTTGTGAAATGTTTCCACTGAGATATCTTTACCACATTCATATTCATGGAATTGTATGCATCAGTATACTAATGCTAACAGTTATTTTCTACCAGAGTATCTCTTTGTGCATCTGCAAATTCTCTTGACGTATGGACAGCTGGTTTATCTTCCTGTAGGATTACAGCTCCTACACCATTCTGAATGTCAACTTGCAACACAGCTGGATACTTGCATCATACAACTGTAACATTACAACATCTGTAACTAGAATATTTCCTGTCAAAAGCTACATTCCTTGAATGCAGCTTGATCTAACAACTTTCTTACAAACACAGTTATCCCTGACATATAAGGTATAAAATGCTCAAGTATACTACTGCATTCCTAAGAATTTCTGCAATGACTTTTTTTTTTTAGAGGATGCATTTCCACTGCTGCTTTCACTTTTTTCCCTGGATCAGGTTTCAGTACATCTGATGTTAAAATATAACCCATGCACTTCAAACTTGTCACTGTTTCACATCTTGTCATAATTAGCTTAACATTATGCAGTCTTAAATTTATTTAGAAAGTTAATCACTTTTTGTCATGCTCTTCAGCTATGTTTAAATCACATGCCAAGCCTTCATGTTAGTAGCTCTTTGGAATATCAAATAGAAGCCAAAAAATATGTACCTTTTCAATGGTTCAGTAAACCTATACAGTCTAGAACTTGCTGCACTTATCATTAGAAGACAGATACTATGGTTTGGATTTAGTACTGTAGACGAATTTAGCATCTTGCATTTTTGATATCACTCCCTCAGCAGAAGCACTGAGTAGTGCTGTCATGTTTTAATAATTTCATCCTAAATTTGCACAACAAAGAATACAAATCTTGCTTCACAACAGATCACACTATTCAGCTATTTCATTGTCTTTACCTGCCACTTAACATATAAGCTTTCCATTCTTTTTAGTCCTGTTCAACTTTACTTTGAAAATTGCTGGTACTTTCTTTGAAACATAAATTACTGACACAACATTGGTTTTACTTTTATATAATATCCTCCTCAGCTCATGTAAACATACAGGCTTTGTTTTTACACCAAGTTCATTTGAGCAACTCTAGCTTCTCACATGCCAACTGACAGAAATATTTAAAAAAATAGCTTCTGTAAATGTTGCAACTGAAATTAAATTTTGCCTTTTTTATTTTTAAATTCATAAAGAGTTTTCAAACCAATGGTGCTCTTGGTGACCAGAACAGGTAACAATGTGCACGTACAATTCTCTTTTGTATTTTCTAATCCCAAAGCTTTAACTGTATTGTCAGACAAATATACTCTGCACAACTATGTAGTTTAAATGCAACACTGTGTTTATTAATTCCTAGAATACTGTTCCTACAATCTCGCTTGCATTTCTATATCAGTGCCTCTCGTACCTTTTCAGACTTCAAATATCAAGCCTTTTCATTTCAACAAATGTGCTTTATTTTTAATATATTTGCTCAACAATATGCAACTTCTTCAAATCCATTTATTTTTGCTTTCACACTTCTAAGCAAAATGTCCTTTTGGTGGCAAGGATTTTCTATGACTGATTACGTGAAGGACAACTCTTCCACTTATGCTCATAACCACACCTACTACATGAAGTTTGAATTAAAACTACACCTTCTTATCTCTAGCTTCCATGTTGGATTCTCACATGGCTCACTTGTCCATTCCACATCCATCAATTCTGCTGCACACCCTCACTTTATTTATAATTTCTGTCTTTTCATTTCACTCATTTATGCTATTCTTTCATTAAATCACTAGTAATTTTACTTGCTCTGCAAACATCAACACTTTTTAAAGCATGTAGGTCTGTTTCTCTTGAAAGTCTGTCCCTTTACTTCACTGCTTCCCATACCATAAACTATACTTCCTTGTACTAGTGAATCATACAACTCACCAAATTCAATATTTGGATACTTTCTTCAATTTAATAACGGAAGCATGTAGAGTCTCTGCAGGACCTATTGCTCATTTAAAAACAAATAAACTGGTAATCATTCTTTCTGGGATGTAAATTCTCTTTGACAGATGTATTATTTCATTCTTGGCAAGAGAAATATTTCTTCACTTTTGACACCATGTTACAACAAAGTTTAACAAAAAACATGACTGGGACTGAATGCGTGTTTTAGCCTCAGTTAGGTCTATATTCTAATCCAGAGAATGTACCACATGATATGCAAATCGATTCAGCTAGCCTTCACCATTAAATCTATGCATCATCTATATCTAAGCAATGACTGCAGATGCAACTTGAGAAGCTGTTTAGCACATTGTTCTCCTACAGAATGCAAACAGACGTTAATGCAATGCGTCTCTCAATGGCCTAGTGTTAAAACACTCACTTCCTCTATGCACAAACAGATGGGTGCATGTTACCTAATTTTTCATAATATACCAATATTTTGTTGTTGGACTGCATGGGGGTTGTGGGGAGACCTGATTTCATGTTCCCTTCTATGTCTTTTTTGGAAAACGATTGCCCAAAGTTCCAGATAGTTAGAGCACCTCTCCTTGCAGGCCCATTTCACTTTAACCTCTGAAGGCTTAAAAGTAATGTACCCAAACAATTAATGAAGCACTTTGCTCTAGAAATGAATGGCCTACAATAAAAAGGGTGATATTCACTCCTCTACTCTACAGCCCAGTGATAAGGGTATGATACCAAAAGAAGGACCACCAGGGTGTTATGGCTTTGTAGTTGGTGAACTCTTGCTGTGCAATGCACTCCCAGCATCCTCAAATAAGTGAATGGAACAGTGAAGATCATGACCATCATGAAGCTCAAGAAATGCAGAAGGTTCTGAACCTGGATGCTCTAAAATGCATCCCCACTCAGGCTGTCAAGGTCCTGACATCCTTAGCATTCTCTATGAAAAGGAGAAACAAAAGTGAAAAATGTGCAAATCTATCTACTGGTTAAGTAATCTTTTGAGTTTATAATCATGGGACCTCTGATGCCAGGGGCGCTACCAGGACGTTCTATGACAGGGCAATCAGGAGCTAGGTGTTCAGGCAGGGGAAAATATGAAGATCTTTCTCATGCAAGCCCTCTGGCACAACAGCTACCACTACGGTAAACACGCTGAGTAGACATCAGACAGCACATGTCAACATTATGTAATTAAAGCAGTGACCACCCACAGCGAAACACAAAGACTTTCAAGTCCGAGAGATTCCAGAAAAGTCACTCACATAACCTTCTGAACAAGGAAAAGCACAAGAATCTCTTACCTTTTGGAAAAGGAGGAATAGGCTATGCGGTTCCCTTTGGTAAGCAGTCTGGGCTTGTCCCAATGGTGCTGCAGAGATGGCCTGGTGTAGTAACAGAACTATTTCTGGAACAGGACCTAAAGGATGTAAGGTATGACCATTCATGACCAAGACTCTGATGGAGAGGTACAGAAGACAGACAGGAATGCCCAGCGAGGAAGACCTTGTCTTCAGTGGAATCCTAGGGAGATGTCTCCATCATATTACAATACAGACACCTTTTTTGGTACCCAAGCTACTGATTTTCTCCTGCTCTCCTTGAGATGGAAAGGGACTAGGGATCGTGGAAGGAGCCATAAAGCTCTGATAGCTGGCTGGCCTAATCCTTGTTAGGATGTCCCATACAGCTGAGGGTTCTGTAACAGTGATATAATGATAAAAAATCATATATATACTATGGTTTACTGACATTATGCCACAGTTGCATATCCAACTGTGGTCTGAGAAAAGAAGGCTGATGTTACAAGTATTACTTGTGCAGTGTATTAGAAAGGAGGAAATAAAGTATAGCAGAACGCAAAAGTTGTACTGTTAAGTAATTAAAGTATGTGGGTTACTGAAAAAAATTATAGAAATTACAGTTGTGTAGGTAAACTTACCATAAAGGCACATATTTGAATGACCCCTGCTGTAGTAACCCTAGCTATATGGGGTTACATCTTGCTAAGAATATAACAGCTGACGAGAATATAACAGCTGATGAGCTTAAGGGCACCTTCCAAGTGCCCACAGAGTTAAACAGCTCAAGCAGAGCTGAAGAAAACTATTGGTTTGAACACCAAGCCCTTCACAGCTTTCATGCTAACTGAGAGAGGGAGGCCAGAACCCTGAAAATTTTATAGTTAGGAAACTAAAAATAAAAGTTGTCAAACTGGCAACAAAAAACATACACCAATAAGGGGGATGGAGGGAGGGAGCAACTACTGCAGCAGTGATTATTCAAACATCTACTGTTATGGTAAGTTTGCTTACACAAATGTACTATTTTCCACCTTTTGACCACTGGATGCAGTAGCCTTCTCTATATAGATAGACTTGTTGTGTCTTTCGGCTTTTCCCGATTAGGGGTCGCCACAGCGGAACTCCTGTCTGCTAATGATTGGTAGTTGACTTTTACGTGCCGAGTTACCAGCTCTGACGCACAACCTTCAACGAAGGTACACCCATTCACGCATGTCTGCACGCAGAAGATGCTCTAGCTGAGAACCGAACCAGAGAGCATCTTACTGTGAGGCAACAATGCTACCGCAGCACCACCACCGTGGATTCTATATAGATAGACTAACATAGCATAAACTAATGGGGAGGAGGAAAGATGAAGGTCCAGGAGCCCTTGGAAAAAGGTCCTAGCAAACTTCACTCTAGACTCAGAACCTTCCCAAAAAGACATACATAAAGCCAAGACCTTGGTAGAGTGAGCCTTGACCCTACCAGGATTTGCCTTATTGTGGTAAGTATAACAAAAGATAACAGCATGAGACAACCACTAAGCGGCAGTCTGCTTGGACACAGATTGCCCTTACTTCTCACCTTCATAAGAAATGATAACCGATCAGAATTTCTGAAAGTTTTGGTTCTGTCAAGATAATATCTACGTTGTCAGTGAGAATTCAGTGTATGGAGAATCCTTTTCCCTCATTTTTGGTTCTGAAAAGTTCAAAGTAACCTCAAATACCACTGTAGGGATAACTGCAGGATTAGCTCTTTACAAAGATTTGTAAAAAATAAAAGAGAGAGAGAGAGAGAGAAGACTGGCCCACCATAAGCGCTTGCAACTTAGATACTCTTCTTATAGAAGACAGAGCAATCAGAAAAAAATGTTTTCCATGTTATGAACCTCAAATCAGCCTGATTAGGTGGTTCAAATGGGGCATCAGTTAATTTTTCTAAAACAAAGTTAAGACCACAAGGAGAAAAACTCCAGCTATACTCTGTAGCATATAGTCTACTCAGAGGTGATTTCTGCTTAACATAAAAGGCCATGCCAAACCCAGACCTTTTGGATATGCTACACTTAAAGAAATCCCAATCACTCAGAGCCACATGCTCCAGGGATCTAAACCTTGTCATCACAATGAACAAAACATGCTGGAGGGATAGGTTCCTGACCCAGAGACTCCCCAGACTCTGGAATGGAGAGCTCATACATGTCAAGCAGAGCGCCTCTTTGGCCCTCTTCAAAAGGAAAGTACAGTTGTGCACACTTACCATAAATGTAGATGTTCGAGTGTATTCACTGTTGCAGTCATTACATTTGGATTATCTGCTTGCAGGTAGCCCTCAGTCGGCCTGATTAACAAAGTCTTGGGTCCTGCGTCAGTTGCGGTCTCTTCTTCCATGACATCAGGTAGTCAGGAGTATAAAACATGCAGCCAACATCATTACATCAGTTTTTCTTGCCCCAGATGTCAGATGTCCCCTTAATGGGAAGCAATTAAATCTATAAATATACAAGGTTATGCCTCAAACAAAAAAGCAAATACACCAAAAAGCTTTTAAGCATTGAAATGAAGAGAAGAGGTATAGCCAAACGAAGTCAGGGGACTGGAGGGAGGGTAACCAGGACTGCAACAGCGAATACACTCGAACATCTACATTTATGGTAAGTGTACACAACTGTACTATGTTCTTCGTGTTTCACTGTTGCAGTCATTACATTTGGGTAGATTCCCAAAGCTAAGGATGGGAGGAGGAATTTAGATAGTTAGGACCATCTATAAGGCCCTGCAAAACTGCAGTGGCAAAGCCAGCTCTGGATTTATAGAAAATTGGCAAATGGTAATGCTTGGTGAAAGTATGTACAGAACTCCAGGTAGCAACTTCTAGGATGTCCCTGGTAGGTACGCCTCTGAGAAAGGCTGTAGAGGTAGATGCAGCCCTGGTTGAGTGGGATCTGATCCCCTGTGGGATAGGTTTCCATGGTGCTTATAGCAGAAGTGAATGCAATGGCCTATCCAATTGGAGACAGTTCGCTTTGAAATAGCCTTCCCCTCTGTCCCTGCAGATTTCCTTTGAGGTTTAGACCTGTCCAAGTAGAATCTAAGTTGTTTGTGCACATCTAAGGAGTGCAGTATCCATTTCCCTTTGTTCTGTGGATTAGGAAAGAAGGTAGGCAAATGAATGGACTGATTAAAGGCCACACTGGATACCACCTTTGGCATGAAAGAGGGATTGGTCCTGAGGGACACCCTGTCCGCATGAAAGATGATGAAAGGCTCCACTGCCATAAGGGCCTGTAATTCAGATACCATTCTTGCTGAAGTGATGGCTAAAAGGGAAGCTGTTTTCCAAGAAAGGAATTTTAAATTTGCAGTAGCAGCTGGCTCGAAAGGAGGAAGGGTGAGTTTCTCCAATACAAAGTTAAGGTCCCAGGCTGGAGTTGGAACTCTCATGGGTGGTCTTAAATTTTTGGCCCCTCTGAGGAACTGCTTGAGCAGTGGAAGAGTGAAGAGGGGATGTTCTGAGTTATAATGAGCTGAAATGGCTGAGGCGTGAATTTTTATTGAGGAAAAAGACAGGCCCTTGTGAAGCATCTCAGTTAAGTATTATAAAATCTGAGGTAAATTGGGCACTGCTGTGCTCATCCCTTGAGATTGGTTCCAGGCACAGAATCTTTTCCATTTTTCAACATAAGATGTTCTAGTACTAGGCCTCCTTGCCTCTAAAATGACATCCATCACTGGTTTACTGAGGGATGGTAAAGGAGAGCTTAGGTAATTAGCCAGGCTGCTAGGTTGAGTGTTTGAAGCTGAGGGTGCAGAATCTGGTCCTCCTGCTGAGACAGCAGGGTAAGAGTCTGAGGCAGGTGCCATGGGGACAACAGTGACACACTGCGAAGGAGGGGGTACCAGTGTTGGCGTGGCCAGGCTGGTGCAATCAAAATCATCCTTGCTTTGTCTTGTTTGATCTTTAGCAGCACTTTGAAGAGCAGAGGCAGAGGAGGAAAGGCATAAACTGATAGGTTTTTCAGCTGAAGGACAGAGCATCCACTTTCCAAGCTTGTCTGTGGGGAGACCTTGCACAAAATTATTTCAATTGATAGTTCTGGGGGGAGGCAAACAGGTCTATATCTGGGCTCCCCCATTTGCTTGTCAACATGTTAAAAATCTTTGGTTCCAGTTTCCACTCATGTGGGTCCATGAGGGTTCTGCTTGGTCCATCTGCCAGTGTATTTGGTTTTCCTGGCAGGAATTGAGCTTGTAGATGTACTTGGTAGCTCAAGGCTGTGTTCCACAATGCCATGGCTAGTTTGCAGAGGGGGTAAGAATGTGTACCCCCCCCCTGCTTGTTTATGTATCACATAACAGTGGTGTTGTCAGTCTTTACCATTAATTGTCCTGGAAGAATGTGGTCCTTGACGGCTGTCTGAGCATTCTGCACAGCTAACATTTCTTTATGATTGATGTGAAGGTGCATTTGAATTGGGTTTCATTTGCGCTGAATGCACTTCCCTGCCAGGTGTGCCCCCCCCCATGCATAGTCTGATGTGTCTGTTAGGGTTTGGGCGTCAGGGGGTAGTATGAATGGTAGTCCTTTGTTTTGGTGGCAGGCCTCTGGCCACCAAAGGAACTCTAGGCATAGACAAGGAATGATAGGAATCATTGTTTCTAGATCCTGAGAATGTTGACACCATAGGCTTTTTAGGTACCATTGTAGTTTCCTCATATGCAGTCTTGCTTATGGAATTAGAAGAATGCAGGAGGCCATGAACCCCAAGGCTTGTAATATTTGCCTTGCAGATAGCAGGATTTTTGTGACCACTTGTTTGAAGTAGGTTGTCAAGTGAATTTGTTTCGCTGGCATGAGAAAAGCCATCTGGGAAGTTGTATTCAAGCTTGCTCCCAGGAATATAATTTGTTGACAGGGTACTAGGTGTGATTTATTTTCGTTTATGGTGTACCCCAGACAAGTTAGCACCCTCTGTACAAAAGCCAGATGATTCAAATGTATGTCCTGGTTTTCTGCCTGAATTAGACAATCGTCCAGGTATTGGTATATTTGAATATTTCTTTGCCTGCAAAATGCAATGACTGGAGCTAGGCACTTTGTGAATACCCTGGGCGCAGTAGATAAGCCAAAGGGAAGTGCAGAGAATTAGAAGTTATGTCCTTACCATAACGTTCCATGTGGAGTGTTCATCTCGCCTTTGTTCTTACACCTGGGTTCGGAGCCGATCCTCGGCTCCGTGTCGGCCGCTTGCAAGCTCTGCATCGCGAAGAAGCTCGAGACTAACCTAACTCCCACAATCCCCCTCTGCCTTTACCTCAGATCTAGTTTGCAAGCAAACCAGGAGTCAGAGAGAGAGCATATTCATGCAAAAAAACAAACAACATACTGTACAAGCACTTATCCATATATATATACAAGATATACATATATATACAACCACTGCAAAGCAGAAGCCAAATAATCCAGACCAGGCACCAAACTGCACGTTCTTCCTGAGGGTGGGAGGGTGGGAATGTAAGAACAAAGGCGAGATGAACACTCCACATGGAACGTTATGGTAAGGACATAACTTCTAAATGTGATAGTGTTCGATCTCGCCGTTTGTTCTTACACCTGGGTAGCGTCCCTAGTTCCATGTTCCTGAGGAACTCACAGGAGAACGTTCTTGAGCACAGTGGAACCAAAGGTTGCCCTGTCCCTAGAAACCCTGTCTACCTTGTAATGAGAAATGAACGTATGTGGTTTAGACCAAGTGGCAGCTGCACAAATAGTGTCTAATGGTAGGCGAGCTGCATGAGCCACGGATGTAGAAACTGATCTTGTAGAGTGCCCCTTGGGTTTGCCAGGTAAAGTTTGTTCTGAAGAATCATAAACGAATATAATGCAATCAGTTAGCCATTTGGAAAGGGTTCGTTTAGTAACTGCTACACCTTTCCTGCTATCAGCGAAAGCTACAAAAAGTTGATCAGATTTCCTGTGATCCTTTGTTCTATCCAAGTAAAATCTAAGTTGTCTATGTACATTCAACTTGTGTAACATATACTCCAACTTATTGGAGTGATTTTTGAAAAAGGTAGGCAGTTCAATGGATTGATTAATGTTATTAATAGAGCAGACTTTGGGGAGAAAGGATGGATTAGTGCGAAGAGATACTCTGTCAGAATGAAAGATCAGATAAGGGTGTTTCATGGAAAGAGCCTGAAGCTCAGACACTCGCCTAGCGGATGTAATGGCTACCAAAAAGAGGGTCTTCCACGACAAATACTTCAAAGAACAAGAGGAGGCTGGCTCAAATGGAGGTAGCATCAACTTAGATAATAAGAGATTTAGATTCCAAGGAGATGTAGGAGTTCTAACTGGTGGTCTAATATGGAAAGATCCTTTCAAAAGGCCTTACAAAGTCTGTGAGCCATAACAGGTGCCCCACATTCTTCCACATGAAAGTTGGAAATGGCAGCCAATTGCACCCTTAAAGTGGCTGGAGAAGCTCCTTGGTGAAACAATTCTGTCAAAAACTCCAAGATCTTGTTTAAAGGAGCTATAACAGGGTCCAAATGCTGTGTATTTGCCCAGAACACAAAACGCTTCCATTTACTAGTGTAGGTCTTTGTAGTGGAAGCTTTATGAGAAGCTACTAGTATATTCTGAACTGCAAGTGAGAGAAGATCAGACCTGGCTAAGTAGGGAAGCGGAGCAGCCAAGCTGCTAGGTGGAGTGACAAGAGCGAGGGGTGGGGAGCCCCTGACGAGTGCGTCAGTAGATCTGGTTCCGGGTCCAGCATCCAGGGTCCCCGAATAAGATGTGCCAGAAGAAAGGGAAACCAAATTTGACGAGGCCAGAATGGGGCAATGAGGATTATCGTCCTTTGCAAGTTGTTGGCTTTCTGCAGAAACTTTGCAATCAGGGGAAAGGGAGGAAAAGTGTACAGGAGACCCGGGGGCCAATTGTGAACCAGCACGTCCCTGGGGACTTCCCCTGGAGGGGGTAATAGGGCAAAGTAGCTCCTGCATTTGGCGTTCATTGGAGACGCGAAAAGATCGCAGGAAGGCTGGCCCCACTTGCGAAAAATTCTCTTTGCAACTGACTGTTTGAGGGACCACTCGTGAGGCAACAGGATTGCTCTGCTCAGCCTGTTGGCTATGACGTTGGATGACCCCGGGATATGCGTTGCGATCAGAAAGCGACCTGTGGACTCCGCCCATTGCCAGATTCTCATGGCCTCTCTGCATAGTTGATAAGACTTGGTTCCCCCTTGCTTGTTTATGTACCAGACTACGGACATGTTGTCCGTCTGTACTGCAATAGTCCCTAGAGGAAGAAGGGGAGCAAAGTGTTGCAACGCTAGAAACACTGCCCTCAACTCTAGAACATTGATGTGCAGATTGTACTCTAACTCGGTCCATTCGCCTTGGACTGTCTGTCCCTGAAAGATGCCCCCCCACCCTATCAGGGAAGCGTCCGTGGTCACCGTAGCTGTCGGCATGGGTAGCGCAAATGGTCTCCCGCTGGAAAGGTTGCAAGTTTGAAGCCACCAGGCTAGGTGTGATTTGCATGAGTTCGTGATCAGAATTTTGTGTGTCAGAGGAAGTTGTTGGAACGACCATTGTGCAAACAGTAGCCATTGCAGAACTCTCATGTGCAGTCTTCCCAATGGTATCGCAATGAGGGAAGCTGCCATGAGACCCAAAACCTTCAGAACCAGTTTTGCTGGGGATTTTCTGGATGACAGAAGAAGAGATATGTGGCTTGTAGTGAGGCTATCCTTTCTGGAGGAAGCCTTAGAATTAAATGATGCGTATCCAATTCTGCTCCTATGAATAAGATATGCTGTGATGGCTGTAGTGAAGATTTTTCGAAATTTACGGAAATTCCGAGGTGAATACAAAGCTGTAGTGTGTAATCCCTGGCCTGTATCAGTTGACGCTGGGTGGTGGTAGATAGGAGCCAGTCGTCCAGATACGGAAACACCTGGAATCCCAGGCGTCTCAGGTGAGACGCCACCACTGCCATGCATTTGGTGAAAACCCTGGGGGCTGAGGTCAGACCAAAGGGCAGGGCTCGAAACTGAAAGTGGCTGGCTCCCAGCCGGGCAAGTGATCCCTGGGCGCCCTGGCCATTTTGATGTGGTAGTACGTCCTTTAGATCTATTGAGCACATCCAGTCGTCCTTCTGTAAAATGGAAGGATCGATTGAAGCGTGACCATTCGGAACTTTTCTTTCTTGACAAAGGTATTGAGGTTGCTTAGGTCCAGAATCGGCCTCCAGTCCCCTGTCTTCTTTGGAACTAAAAAGAACCTTGAGTAAGTTCCGAATCCTCTTTGGTCCGCTGGGACTGGTTGGATGACTCTTTTTTTCTAGCAGCTTTGAAATTTCTACAGCTGCAGGATCTCTCAGATGGGGCGGCACATCTGGGAGTCTTTTCATTGGAATGGGGGGCAGTAGGAAGGGTATTCTGTAGCCTCTGGTAACAACGCTTTTTACCCAGTTGTCTGATGTAAGATTTTGCCAGGCCTGAGGGTATAAAGCTAAGCGACCCCCGACTGCCTCCAGAGCAGGACAGTCGGGCCTCCTCTCAGGAGTGCTGGAAAGGTTTTCCAGGGGGTGTATCCCTGTCACCTTGGTTTTGCGGACCCCCTCTGCCGCCGGGGCGGCGTCTTCCACCTCTGCCCCCTCCTCTGCCTCTAGAGGGGGCATCACCCTGTGTGCCTGGGAAAGATCCTTGGGGTTTTCGAAACCACATTTTTCCACCGCGTTGCCCTTTGGGGTACGGTCTGGATGGGGTGGAAAAACGGACTCCGACAGCAGACAGAGTCTTTCCCTCCTGTTCACACCGGGTAAGGGTCTCCTTTACTTTGGGGCCAAAGAGAGTGGCACCGTCAAATGGGGCGTTAGTAAAGGAAGACTTGAAGGCTTCCGCAAATGAACATAAGCACATCCAGGATTGTCTCGAAGAGCAATCGCTGAAGCTGCTGCCCTACTCGATCCTTGGCTGCGTATGAGATCAGCCTCATGGACGAGTTTACAATGGATGTAAGGGTATTGAGATGTGCTGTAACTTTCTCTGAAACAGCAGCATCTGTAGTACCCTGGAGGGTATCTCCCAACTCTTTGATTAGATCCCTCTGTAGTCGGTGTAAAGTGGGTCAAATAGTTCAGGGATCGCATAGAAAAAGCCGCTGAACTAAAAATGCGCTTCCATACCTGTCCATTGTCCTAGAATCTTTGTTAGGCGGATGGACAGATGAGGAAGATTCCGACATCTCCTTTTTCGTGGCCGCTGCCACCACCATAGCGTCCACTGGAACTCCCTTTGTGAGATAAGCCTTGTTTTGGGGTGCAGTAATATACTTATTAGGCTTTCTAGGGACTGGTTCCACCGTGTCAGGTGTCTCCCACGCCCTTGAGCAATCAGCTCCATTAACTCATCGAAGGGCGGAGTGACCCAGGAGGAGGAAGGGCGAGCACCAAATGCCTTCAGCAAGACTGACTCATCCTCAGAAGGGGGGAGGGATTGCCAATCACCTCTCTGTTTTAGGATCTCCAAGATGTCAGAAAAAGAGACATCCTCTGAAGGTGACTTTGGGGACCCTTCTGACTCATCCAAGTCAGTGTCCGATGTCAATGATTCTTGTGGAGAATCTAAGTGTCTCCTCTTACACAATCTTTTCCTAGGGACTTCTTGGGGAGCATCCGAAGAAGCCTCCGAGGAAGAGGGGGCACCCTCCAGGGGTGGCTGAGACACAGGTGCTCGACGCTTGGATGTAGCCATGGGTGCAGAGGAGGATAACGGTCCTTTATGGGGAGGAGAGGCTGCTTCTACTGATGTGGTTGTCTGGGTAGACAACACCTTCCTCATGAGGTCGAAGGCCCCCGGGTCCCAAGTCGAGGTATCTCCCGGTTCCGAAGAAATGGGAAGAATCCCCAAAACAGGCACCGAAGGCATCGACCCCGAGGACGGAACCGAGTCGATCCGAGCCGAGGCCCCGAGAGGGAGAGTCGGAACAGAAACATCGGTCCGACTCTCGGTCCCGGAACCAAGGATGGATCTTCGGCTCCGAGACTCCGGTACCAGATCCGACGGAGTCGAGGTGAACGGAGCCGACCGAGAAAAGGACGGTTCTGGCACCGAGGGCTCCACAATCAGCAGATCAACTTCTTCCGGCTCCAAAGACTGGACAGGTCTTGGAGGAGGAACAGATGGAGATAATGGAAGGCCTTCAAGTCTAGACACCAATTGAGAGGAGACCGAGATGAGTTTGGATAAGGCCGTATTCTCCATTAACTTCTGCACCACGCGGTCTACATCGGTGTCGGAGAGGGGCCTGGAAGAACGGGTCGAAGGAATCGAAGACGGAGCCGACCTCAACAGTGTCGGGGGAGGGAGCTCCATCACTGGTTCCAAGACTCGAGGCTCGGAAACTGACAACAGTTGAACACTCGGTCCCGAAGTCTGTGGAACCGGTGATCGAACCTTAACTGAAGAGCTCGGAGCCGATGACTTGGGCTCCGACGTCTTCGATTCCTTCGAGGATTTGGATGCCTGGTCTGAAGCATCCAGAGCCTCTTGAAAAGTAGGTTTTAACAAATCCCTATCCATGAGTTTCCTGCGCCTATCTGTCATGACCCTCCCACTGAAAGAATGACAAATTGAACAGTCTTCTTGCAGATGGAGAGGGCCAAGACAGTAGAGCAGGAACTATGATTGTCAGTAACTGACATCTTTTGCCCACATTGGCAACGTTTAAACCCCGATTTAGCTTTCTCAGACATTTTTGTAAAGCTAACAATAGGGATAGTAACAAGAAAGGGTCAAGTCCAGTTATGAAAGTCAAATCCGATAAAATTGTCAAATCCAGCAAGAAAAGTCTAATCCGGTAGTCAAGTCCTGTAAAAGGTGGGATAGGCCCCGAGGGAAACTCTAAACAAGTTAAACAACTTTAACTGGTACCGAGAATATCCTCAAGACAGTATCACACAGACACACAGTCAACAAACAATGATATAGAAAAATATAATTTTCAAGAATACAAGAAAAAAAAAAATCCTTAAATCTTAGCTTTAGGTGCTCGAGCTCGATCAAGTGATGCGAACGCTGCAGCGGCAAACTAGATCTGAGGTAAAGGCAGAGGGGGATTGTGGGAGTTAGGTTAGTCTCGAGCTTCTTCTCGATGCAGAGCTTGCAAGCGGCCGACACGGAGCCGAGGATCGGCTCCGAACCCAGGTGTAAGAACAAACGGCGAGATCGAACACTATCACATCTGATAGTGTGTGTATAGTCTGCTTTGAAGCGTAGGTATCTTCTGCAAGATTCCCTGATTGGGATGTGCAGGTATGCTTCCTTTAAATTTAGTGTTGCCAACCAGGCATCTTTGCTTAGTATAGGAATCAACTGGTGAAGAGTCAGCATCTTGAATTTTGGAATGACCAAAAAGGTGTTTAGAGTAGGCAGGTCCAGGATAGGACGCCATGAATTGTCTTTTCTGGGTACCAGGAAAAATCTCGAGTAGAAACCTTGTCCCTTTTTCTCTTCTGGTACCAACTGAATAGCTCCTATGCTTAAGAGAGAGTACTTGATTTTGGGCCTCTGCCCACTGCTTTGGAGGTAGATCTGTCCAACCGCTTGGAGTTGGTGAAGTGTGGAGGTGAAATCTGTATCCTTGGGACACTATATTTAAAACCCATTTGTCCTGGGTAATGAGTCCCCAGTTCTTTGCATGAAGTGCACTCTTTTCCCCCAAAGGGGCAGTCAGTTGACAAGTGCTTGGAAGTTTTAAAAATAAGTCATTGAGACAGTTTACCATAGGGGGGAGTTTTATTACTCCCAAATTTGGAAGTGGAGGCCCCCCACTGCTTACTCCTGTGCGTCCCCTGGGCCTGAAGCCTGGTGCTCTGCTGGATCTGGGTTTGGATTGAGAAGGTCTGGAAGAGGCAGGAAAGGACCAATTCTTAGAAGGCCAATGCCTACTAAATCTTGGAGGTTGTACTTGTAAAAAGTCTTTAACAGTTTGCATAGATTTAGCTTCTTCCTCCATCTTTTTAAGAACTTCCTCTGCCTTGTTGCCAAACAGGTGGCCCTGATTTAAGGGAGCATCCAGTAATTTTGCTTTAAGATGATCGGGCAAGGATTGCTCCTTAAGCCAAGCATGCCTTCTAAGTACAGACCCACTTACCGCAGCCCTGCAAGATGCCTCTACTGAATCAAAACCACATTGCAATGTATGTTTACCAACTTGTTCAGCAGAATGCATAAAATCCTGTAAATCCTTATTTTCAGCACAATCAGGAGTCAACATAATTTTCTGTTTAAGCAATCCAATAATATGCAGCTGGTACTTTAACATATGAAACTGGCAATTCAAGACCCTAATGGCCAAAGTTGCATAAGTGTATACCTTCTTACCCCATCTATCCAGCTATCAGAGGGGGTAGGATTTTTGGCAGTAGTAGCTTTAATGCCCTTGGATCCCTGTGAAATGGTTTCAGGATCCGCAGTAGGATTTTTGAAAAGGAACTTGAGAGTCAGGAACCCTGTAATATCTATCAGGTTTTCTGGAAGCAGGAGGTAGAGAGTCAGGGGCCATGCTAGATTCTGAAAAGGCATCATCAACAATCTCCAGGACAGGAGGTATAGCTAAAGGCCTGTGCTGGGGCAGGAGTAAGAAATCCATAAGCCTCTTTTTAGAATCAAAGAAATTCTGACTTTCCCTACGAAAAAGCTCCCTGAGAGTATGACAGGTTTCACCAAAAGAGAAATCCTTGGGGGGCAGAGGGAATAGAGTCCTCAGCATCAGAATCCTCATAGGTAGACAAGGGTAAATCCTGGTCATCAGAGGAAACAGAAATTTCAGAATCCTGGTCAGAAGTATCATAAGCAAACTCAGTCCTAGGTCTCTTAGAGGGGGAAGGTTGGCTTCCCCTGATTAAAGTAATAAGGTCTTCAGTCATTCTTATCATTTGTTCTTTAGGCTTAGAGGCCTGACCATGCGGTCTGGGCGTCAGTTTTCTAGGCATGGTTCGAGTTTTAGGCCTTGAAGAAGATGGCGCCGGTTTAATATGCAAGTCAGTAGGCCTGAATACACCCTCAGAAGCCGATGCCTGCACAGCGGCTCTGGACCCATCCAAGGTAGAGACATCCGCAGGTTCCACAGTTGAAGCATCTCGCGGCATACCGGACTCTGAATGGGTCTCAGTAGAGGCCTGCGAATCTGAAGTAGCGGGTATCATGGGCTGCGAAAGCACCTCACTGAGTACCGGAGAACTGGGCGGCCTGTCTCTGTCTTTATCTTTGCGTTTCTTCAGAAGGTCAGTAGTCAGATGGCTTACCGAAGACATAGGATAATTGAACATAGCACCAAAAAATTTAGAAGCGCAAATATACCGACGACGGATAGTTTGTGGTTTAAATAATGCACAAAACCGACAGCGAGGTACGTCGTGGTCAGGGCCTAGGCAAGGAATACAGTAGAAATGAAAATCTTTATCAGGTATTTGCTGTCCACAAGAAATGCAATTATTTACTTTTACTGACATCAGTTTAGAGCAAGAAAAAGTTTCCCCACTGGGGTACTTAGCTTTTAGTTGAAGACTTCAGTTCTGAAACTCGAAAATGAAAATGTCAGGAGTCAGCCGACTGGCACTTGCGAACTGCTTCTACTTCGGGCACCGCACGGCAAGAAAGACTGATGTAATGACGTCGGCTGCAAGTTTTATACCCCTGATGACCTGACGTCACGGAAGAAGAGACAGCAATCGAAGCAGGACCCAAGACTTTGTTAATCAGGCTGACTGAGGGCTACCTGCAAGCAGATAACCCAAATGTAATGACTGCAACAGTGAAACACTAAGAACATCCTTGACGACTGGATGGGAGATAGGAAATTCACCCCGTGGATCACGTCAGTCGCCTGCTAGACAGGGGTCCAGGAAAGTAAATATTGTGTGAAGAAATAGCCAGGGAATTGTTATGGCTAGGCTTGTATAGGCCCTAGGGCCGATAGCCTAGTACCAACCTATGAACCTATAAAAATAGGTGCCTAAAAAGTATTAAAACTCTTATCTTACAAGCAGTTAGGTGAAGCTGTTTCAAGCTGCGGTATATCAAACACCATGTGTCTTGTGTGAGTAGGCCCAGTCTGTCAGGAAGCTTGTGGTAATTGTGCTAAGTCATTTCCAAAAGAAGAGAGACGTATAGCTGCATAAAATCTTACCATAACAACAGATGTCCTTCTCTTCATGCTGCAGTATTATGCAATTTAGGGATCTCCAGCCAAGGACAGCCCAACATCCAGCCACTATACCAAAGCCTTTAGATATTGTATGCATTGCATGTTACATGTATGCTCCCCATACAGGCCATAGGGCATAAAGATTATGTATGGACACAGTTACCCAGAAACGAAATGCCTCAGTACGGTACAGTCTCCATAGGACAAAGGAGGGCATGCACATCCAGAGGGAGAAAATGCAGACGGAAAAGAGGGACCCTCAGTCAGAAGGGTAACCAAATCAAAGCCCAAAAGAAAAAGGCGGATGGAAGGAGGGAACAGAATACTGTAACAGTGAACAGAAGGACATTATTGTTATGGTAAGATTTTACACAACTGTACTTTGTCCTTCTATGTTACTGGTGCAGTACTCTGGATCTTAGGGGACTACAAAAGCTCAAGAAAAGGAATGGGAGTTGGAATGCTGGGAACAGCCCTCAACAAACACATACAGGATGGCCCTAACAAAACCTGTTCTGGACCTAGAAACCATATCCAATTTATAATGCTTAGTAAAGGTATGCACTGAAGACCAAAGAGCAGATCCAAGGATGGAATTGGTGTCCAAATACTTGAAGAAGGCACCAGAAGAGGCAACAGCCCTAGTGGAATGAGTTCTAGCTGAAGTAGACAGACATTTGCCATGAAATGAACAAAAAAAGGAAAAATACTTGGATACAGCCAAACCCAATGGCCTGGGATGAAAAGAAACAAAGAGCTGGTAAGGCTTGCAAATGGTTTTAATTTTATTCAAATAATATCAGAGCTGCCTGTGCAAATCCACAGTATGCAGGACTCTCTCAATAGTAGAATGTGGAGGATGAAAAAAGGAAGGGAGCTGTACTGCCTGACTTAAGAACAGATAATTAACAACCCTGGGCATAAAAAGGATTAGAGCAAAGAGACAGCCTCTCTCTGTGAAAAAAGCAGGAATGGACATAAGATCTTGGAGCTCAGAAACCCTCTTAGCAGAAGAAAGAGCAAGCAACAAGACAGTCTTCCATGTACAGTGCTGCAGAGAAGCTGAAAATGCAGGCTTAAAAGGAGCCTGAGTCAATTTTTCCAAAATAAAATTAAGGACCCAAGGAGGAGTAACAGGTTTCCTTGGTGGCCTAAAATGTAGGCTGGCTTTAAGAAACTATCTGACTTCAAAACGAGAAGCAAGGAGGATTCAAGGGCAGACAAGCAGAAAGAGCTGATAAATGGGCCTTTACAGAAGAACAGGCCAAACCACAATGGAGCAATAAACACAAATAGGAGAGAAACAAAGGGACCCCACTGAAAAAGGGCCCTGGCTATCAGTATGGCACTAGACCGAAAATCTTTTCCACTTCGACAAATAAGACTTTCAGGCTGTAGGATTTCTTGCCTCATGTAAAACCCTGAGCACAGCATCAGAAAAGATGTACCTAAAAGGGATCAAAACCCTATCACCCACATTGTTGGGTGAAGAGTGGACAAGTGAGGATGGAGGAGTAAACCCTTGTCTTGTGTGAGGAGATCCAACCGGTGAGGTAACCAGTGGTGATTGCTGCTGGCCAGATGCAATAAGAGGGGGAACCAGTGCTGTCTTGGCCAAAATGGAGTCACCAGCAAGATTTTCAGGGAATCCAACTGAATCCTCTGAAAGACTATTGGAAGCAAAGGAAGAGGAGGGAAGGCATACAGAAACATCCCCTTCCAAGGAAAAGGAAGGGTGTCCACTTTCCATCAATTGGCATGGCACTCTGGAAGGGAAAAGAGGGAGCTGCCTGTTTAGAGGGGAGGCAAAAATATCTAAGTGAGGAATACCCCACTGATGGACTATGCCCAGAACCATGCCTCTGTGAAGCATCCATTCATGAGCCTGTGTTTTGGACCTGCTGAAGGAGTCTGCCACTAGACTCTGAAGGAATACACACTGCCTGAAGAGTTAGCTGATAACTGATAGTCAGAATGCAGGCCTGAAGAACCAGCCTGCAAAGAAGATAAGACTTTGTACCCCCTGCTTGTTGACATGCCACATCACTGTGGTGTTGTCTGTGTAAACCTTCAGGGGACCTGGAGAGAACATGGGGGTGAAAAGCCTGAAAGGCCAGAATCAGAGCTCTCATCTCTTTGATGTTGATATGGTCTGACTTCTGATGGCGGGGGGTAGGGACCCTGAACTAGCAGATGACCACAGGAAGTCCCCCCACCCATGTCTGAAGTGTCGGTGAATAGTTCTTGAGAAGGATCCAGAGACTGACACTGCAGCCTGGGTTGAGGGTAAGTTGCTGTACCTACTACTTGAATTCTTGCTTGAGATGAGGAAGGAGAGGCATTCTGAAATACAGAGGATGGCAATGCTAAAGCCAAACTGACTTGAGGTACCATTGAAGCTTCTGCATATGCAGTCTGGCAAGAGGGAGCACTGGAATAGAAAAGGCCAAGAATCCTAGGTCCCGAAGAAATGCCCTGGCTGGACTGGCAGGGAGAGGAAGAAGAGACTGAAAGAAAGCTGTCAAGGACAATACATTTGCAGCTGGAACAGAAGCCAACATTGTCACTGTCTGTATCCTGCAACCCAAATGCACATAATCCTGAGGAATAAATCAGACAGACTTCTGAAAGCTGATAGTGAACTCCAGATTTTGAAGGAGAAATATGGTGAACTCCAGAGCCTGTAACAGGCAACTGGGAGAAGGTGCCTGA
This sequence comes from Protopterus annectens, assembly GCF_019279795.1. Lineage (NCBI taxonomy): Eukaryota > Metazoa > Chordata > Ceratodontiformes > Protopteridae > Protopterus > Protopterus annectens. The sequence goes on along the minus strand of NC_056725.1, from coordinate 1,326,322,836 downwards.
ATCAACAGGTTACCTAAATAAGGAAAAAGATAAATGCATTGAAGCCTGCAAAAAGCAATCACAGGCACTAGGCATTTTGTGACTATCCTTGGGGCAGCAGAGAGGTCAAAGGGCAAAGCAGAGAACTGAAATGGGAGGAAGAAACACAGAAAAACACAAACTTCCTGAAAAGAGGGTTAATGGGAATTTGAAGGTAAGTATCTTTCAGATCCATAAAAAAAAGAACAAGCACAGGAATTTGTCTAGTTCCAACCTCACCAACATGAACATTGAAAAAAAAAATAAAAAACAGAATCCACAATGGGGATCGCTTGTCTGTGACGAACAAAGGCTTGTTGCTTTGGAACACTACCTGGCTTTCATGATTTTTGGAAAGTATTATGACTGACCTCATCAACAAAGTTTTAAGACTACTAGTTTTTCTGTTTTTATCTTTCAGAACCAAAGACACCAGAAAAGCCTGGGGCAGAAACAGAGGAAACAGAGTTTAAAGACAAAGAATCCGAAAGGAAGGAAACCTGGGAAGCGTGTTGAGCAAGGAGAGATCCAGAATAGGACTTCAAGTACCCTCCTTTTGATGAATCAAGAACATTCTGGAATAGAGCCCCTTTCCTACTTTGGAATGAAGGACAGGCTGAATAGTTCCCTGGTCCAACAGGGACCAAAAAACTTCTGAGAAATAAGGAAGCTGCTCTCAAGGAGGTTGAGGAATCCCTAAAAGAGGAGGGGGAATTTCCGTAACATGAAGTAACTGTGACAGATGATGGCCAGCACCCAAGAATCTGAGGTGACGAGTTTCCAGTTTAGAAGACAGAAGAAGAGCCAAAGAGACAATGGAACTTGGCCGAGGGTTAAGAGGTGCAAACTGTCAGAGAGGCTGGCTTGTCAGGAAAAGAAGGTGTCTATGCAACAGGAGCCTGAGAAGACGTAGCAGAAGCAGCTTGCCTACCACCCTCTTCCTGTCTTTAGTGGCCTGATGAGGATGCCTGCAAAGAAAAGCAGACCTAGTCGGATAGTTCATCTGGAACTTATGGGTGGGGGGGGGGGGGGGAGTTATGTACCTACCAATAACGTTCCATGTGAGTTGTCCATCTCGCCCTTCATTCTTGACTGATGGGTTCGGAACCGATCCTTGGTTCTGACTCAGCACCACTTTCTAAAGCTCGAGATCTCCAGCTAGCTTGTGGCTCCATCCCTATCCCAAGATACTGTGGGGCATTCCCCATATCATGTTTGCTGATGTTCTATTTTTATATAAAAAGTTAATAAATATCTAAATCAATTATATTTGCCTTTACCAGACTTAGAATAGGGTCAAAGACCAATAGCCAAAAGGAAAAACCACCTCTCATTCTCCCAGAAATCAAGGAAGGGGTTTAGGTGGGTGGGATGTAAGAATGAAGGGCGAGATTGACAACTCACATGGAAGGTTATGGTAGGTACATAACTTCTTTATGTGAAGTTGTCGTATCTCGCCTTCATTCTTGACTGATGGGACAGCGTCCCAACCACCTTTCTTCTTGGGTGGCTCAAGGGAGTATATTCTTCAGAACAGTGGAACCAAAAGAGGCCCTTGTCCCTGGAGGGCATGTCTACTTTGTAATGAGTGATAAAGTATGAGGCTTAGCCCAAGTATCTGCTGCACAAATAGTATCTATGGAAAGCCTAGCACGGGAAGCAGATGCTGCCCTTGTTGAATGAGCCTTGATACCTTGAGGCAGTTTTTTATTTGCTGAATTATATACAAACAAAATGCATTGAGACAGTCAGTTTGATAGAGTAGTTTTTGCTACTGGAAAACCTTTTTGTTTTCTGAGTAGGATACAAAAAGCTGATCAGATTTTCTAAAGTCTTTTGTTCTACGCAGGTAGAAACACGGTTGTCTATGAACGTCCAACTGCTGTAGCAAGTATTCTGCCTTATTACCGTACTTGGGGAAGAATACTGGTAGAGCAATAGATTGAGGTTAGATTCCAGCATGCTTTGGGTGAAAAGGATGGATTTGTCCGGAGTGACATTCTATCACTGTGAAAAAGCATGTATGGAGGTTTAATGGACAAGGCTTGCAATTCAGATACTCTCCTGGCTGATGTGATAGCCACTAGAAAGGCAGTTTTCCAGGTTAGAAATTTCAAGTCACAAGATGATGCAGGTTCAAGGGGGGGGGGGGGTGAGAATTATTTTGGACAAAAAAAAGTTGAGATTCCATGGTGGTAATGGTGGTCTGATATATGGTCTTAATAGATTTGTGCCTCTTAGGAAGGCCTATGCCAGCCTGTGAGACATTATATTTGACTCTTCATTGCCAATATTAAAATATGAGATAGCTGCTAATTGAACTTTAATAGTAGATGCCGCAGCTCCTTCATTAAAAAGTTTAGACAAAACTTTTAGTATAGATGATATGGGCACTGAATGTGGATCAATATGATTTTGTGAAGCCCAGATAGAAAATCTCTTCCATTTACTGAGGTACAATTTCCTGGTAGATATTTGTAAGAAGAAATCAGAATGTGTTGAACTGCAGATGAAAGATTTTGTGACCTGGCTATTTTGGGAATCGGAGCAGCAAAGCTGTCAGCTTGAGGATGGAAAGAGAGGGATGAAAAGCCCCTGAAGAACGTGTCAGGAGATCTGGTACTTGGTCCATGATCCAAGGCTTTTTTCTGTAGATGAGGCTGTAGGAAGGAAAAACAAATTTGATGAGGCCAGTATGGTGCTATCAGGATTAATGTCCCTCCCAGCGAATTGGCTTTCTGAAGTACCTTGGGTATCAGTGGAAAATAGGGAAAAGCATAAAGCAGACCCAGGGGCCAATTGTGTACAAGCGTGTCCCTCGGAGATTCCCCCGGTGGGGGAATAAGGGCAAGGTAGCTGCTGCATTTTGTGTTCGTGGATGTAGCAAAGAGATTGCAGCAAGGCTGGTCCCATTTGCGAAAAACCACTTCCGCCACTTCTTGCTTCAGGGACCACTCATGGGGCATTAGAATTGCCCTGCTGAGTTTCTCCGCAATCACACTGGATTTCCCCAGAATGTGCATTGCTATTAGAAAGCGCTGGGATGAGGTCGTCCATTGCCATACTCTGAGGGCCTCTCGACAAAGGGGTAAGACTTTGGTTTCTCCTTGTTTGCTGTTGTACCATATGACTGACATGTTGTCTATCTGGATTGTAATTGTTCCTAGAGAAAGAGTGTGTTGAAACGCTTACAACACTAATAACACTGCTCTCATCTCTAGTACATTGATGTGCAGGTGAGCCTCGTGTTCTTGCCAAGTGCCTTGGGCTGTCTTTCCCTGATAATGCCCCCCCATCTGGGAAGCGTCCGTGGTCACTGTGGCTAATGAGGGAGGTACAGTGAAAGGACGACCTATGGTGACTTGATCTGAATTAAGCCACCAGGTTAGGTCTCTTTTGCAAGAATGTCGGAATTATCTGGTATGACATCGGTAGTTCCTGCATGGACCACTGGGGTAAAAAGAAGCCACTGGAGAATTCTCGTATGCATCCGAGCTAGGGGGAGAATGGTGACTGTTGCTGCCACTGTCCCTAAGACTTTGAGAATAGTTCTTGCTTGGACTCTCGTTCTTGAAAGCAGGTTTTGGATTTGTGTCCGAAGGGTTTGGATCTGTTCCTGTGGAAGAGTTACCATCATTGTGTCAGAGTTTAGTTCTGCGCCTATAAAGGCGATATGCTGAGATGGCAATAAGGCAGATTTTGTTAACTGATTGTGATCCCTATTTGAGTACACAGATCCAAAGTGCTGTCTCTCGCTTGTAGTAGTAGATGCTTGGTGGTGGCAGTAAGGAGCCAGTCGTGTAAGTACGGAAACACACGGAATCCTGCATGTTTCAGATGAGCTGTAACCACTGCCATGCATTTGAACACTCTGGGGGTTGTAGTAAGCCCAAAGGGCAGTGCTCGGAATTGGTAGTGACTGTCTCCCAGCTGGAAGCGCAAATGACTCCTGGATGGCCTGTCCATTTTTATGAGGTAGTATGCACCCTGGAGGTCTATTTAGCACATCCAATTGTCTTTTCCCAGAAAGGGAAGGATTGGCTGTAGCATGACCATCCGAAACTTTGTCTTTTTTACTGATTTGCTTAACGTGCTGAGATCCAATACTGGTCTCTAGTCCCATTTTCTTTGGAACTAAAAAGAATCTTGAGTAAGTCAAGGATCCTATCTGGTCTGTGGGGATTGGTTGGATGGCTCTTTTTTCTAGCAACTTTTGAATTTCGGTTGTTGCCCGATTCCTGGCGGGAACGTCCGGAATTCTTCTCATGGTTGGGGGAGGGTTGGAAAAGGGAACAGAGTAACCTCTAGATATGATCCTTTGTACCCAGTTTTATTTTATTTTTAGCCAGGAGTCTGGGTACAAAGACAAGTGCCCCCCGACTGCCTCCAGATTGGAACAGTCAGGTTTCCTTTCAGGAACACTGGAAGGGCTTGCCGAAGAAAGATTCCCGGTCACCCTGATTTTGCGGACCCCCTCTACCTCGTGGCCGGCGTCTTCCATTATTTCCCCCTCCTCTGCCCCTGGAGGGAGTTCACCAAGTGTGTCCTGAAAGGCTCTCTGGGATTTACAAAACCACATCTTTCCATCCTTTTGACCCTTAGGATAGGGTCTTGAAGGAGTAGAAAAACAGACTCCAATGGCAGAGAGAGTCTTCCCTTCCTGCTCACACCTGGTCAGTGTTTCTTTAACTTTGTGCCCAAAAAGCTCAGAGTAATCAAAAGAAGTGTTGATGAAGGATGACTTAAGATTCCGCAAATGAGCACAAGTGCATCCAGGAATGTCTCCTACGGGAAATTCCAGAAATTGCTGATCTGCTTGCTCCATCGGCTGCATACAAGATAAGCCGCATGGAAGAGTTGACTATTGAGTTTAGGGTAGAGAGCTGGAAAGTTAATTTATCCGAGACTCCCACAGCTACATTACCCTGGAGAACATCTCCAAGCTCCTTTAGGAGATATCTCTCTGTAATCTTGTAAAGTGAGTTAGGTAATTCAGGGACCACAGTGTAAAGGTCGCTGATGAGAAAAAGAAGTTATGTACCTACCATAACGTTCCATGTTAGTTGTCTTCATCTCGCCTTCCTTCTTGCTGTTTGGGTTCGGAGCCGATCCTTGGCTCTGACTCAGCCATCTTCTACAGCTCGAGAGCTGTTTACTGGCTCGAGGCTACCCCTTATCCCAGAATGCCCAGCGTCAGCTACCCAGATCTCGTTTGTGATAGCGCACACTAGACATTAGTACAGTAGCCAGTTACTAAAACTGGTTGTCCAATACACCTAAACAAGGAAAGAGTAATAAATTTACCTGGCATGTGAAGTAATAAAAGATGCTCAGCCAGTGAAAACAAAAGGGAACTCCTCACAATCCTCTAGGAAGGGGGAAGGAGGGAGGGACGTAAGAAGGAAGGCGAGATGAAGACAACTAACATGGAACGTTATGATAGGTACATAACTTCTTTATGTTAAGTTGTCTATCTCGCCTTCATTCTTGCTGTTTGGGACAGCGTCCCTAGCACCTAAAATCCCGGGTGGCTCATTGGAACAAACTCTTCAGAACAGTAGAACCAAAGGAAGCTCTACTCCGGGAGACCATATCTACCTTGTAATGAGAGATAAAAGTGTGGGGGTTTGCCCAAGTGGCAGCTGCACAGATTGAGTCTATGGGCAACCTAGACTGAAATGCTACAGAGGTGGCTAATGCTCTAGTGGAATGACCTTTTGGTTTAGCTGGTTGCTCTTTATTTCGTAATTGATAAATAAAGGCAATAGTATTAGACAACCATCTGGATAAGATCACTTTAGAAAATGGAAGACCTTGTTTGTTGAAAGCGTAAGAAAGAAATAACTGGTCTGACTTTCTTAGTTCCTTAGTTCTATGGAGGTAAAAACGCAACTGTCTGTATACATCCGATTGGTGGAGCTTGTATTCTGCCTTGTTGTTGTGATTAGGAAAGAAAACTGGGAGATCTATGGATTGATTTAAATTGTTTTCTGAGCAGACTTTAGGAATAAAGGATGGATTGGTCCTCAGAGAAACTCTGTCCTTGTGAAACACCAGGTACGGAGGATGAACACATAGTGCTTGAAGTTCTGAGACACGTCTAGCTGAAATGATAGCAACCAGAAAAAGTGTCTTCCAAGAAAGAAATTTTAAAGGACACGATGCTGCCGGTTCAAAGGGAGGCAAAATTAAGGAGGCTAAAACTAAACTGAGATCCCAAGGAGGGGGAGGATCTCTAACTGGGGGTCTAAGAAGAGATGTTCCTTTTACAAAGACTTTGCAGAGCTTATGAGACATTATGCTAGAATTAAACGTACCGATATGAAAATTAGAAATGGCAGCTAGTTATACTCTGATGGTAGCGGAAGCCGCACCAGACTGAAAAAGATGTGTTAGAAATTCAAGAATTTCATGGATTGGGGCTGAGAAAGGATCCAAATTTCTAGATTCTGCCCAATAAGAAAACCGTTTCCATTTACTAGCATACTTGCAGACATTGGACCCGACCCAGTTTGGCTTTGTCAAGGGAAGATCATGCCTTTTGAACTTGGTCGACTTCTTCGAAATAGTCACCAAGGCCATTGATGAGGGAAAGGCAGTCCATACAGCCTACCTTGACCTTGCAAAGGCTTTCGACACAATACCCCACTCGGGTATTGTAGAAAAACTTACCAGCTTAAATGTAAACCCATATGTCACAAGATGGGTTGCAAACTGGCTTAAGGACAGAACCCACAGGGTTAGAGTTGCTGGCGCTGTGTCAGACTCCAAGCCGGTCACAAGTGGTGTCCCACAGGGCTCGGTCCTTGGCCCCTATTGTTTGGCATCTACTTCTCAGAAGTACAGGCCAACATGGGAGGACTTTGGCTGACAAAGTTTGCAGATGACTGCAAACTGGGCCATAGTGGAAAGTGCATCGGACACGGATATCCTTCAGAAGGACTCACGGAAACAGATAGCTGGTGCCAGAGCCATGGCCTGAAGTTAAACGCCAAAAATGTATAGTCATACCCTTCGGGAAAAACAAGGTAACCCCAAGCTACCATATAGGTGGCAATCCACTAAGCACAGAAGAGGTTATCAGGGACCTGGGGACCCAGGTTGACAGTGGCCTTTCTTTTGACACTCACATTGCTAAAGTGGTTAGAAAGACCTTCTACATTGCCCACCTGATCATGAAGGGATTCACATCCAGATCTAGTGAGGTCATTGTTCCCTGTACTCTTCACTTATCAGACCAATGATCGAGTACAATTCCCCATTCGGGATGTATCTCACCCGACATCTGCAGCAATTGGAGAGACCCCAAAAGTTCCTCACCAAAAGGATAAAGGGACTCCAAAATCTGTCATATGCTGCCAGATTGAAGAAACTCCAGCTCTATTCAGTCGCATACCGTCTGCTCAGAGGTGACATGTGCCTGACATACAAGGCCATGTCCAACCCGAATTAATGGACATGCTCCACCTCAAAAATCCAAATCCACCAAAACCACTAGAGCAAGCGACAAAAACCTTAGCACGGATATAAATAGGTCGTGCTGGAGGGATAGATTTATCACTCAGAGACTCCCTATGCTGTGGAATAAAATCCCGGTCCATGTGAGGCAGAGCACCTCGCTGACTCTGTTCAAGAGAAATCTAGACCTGTGGATGGGAGATCGTAGGTTTACCCCGGGAATCATCTCTGGGTCACTGCTGGACAGAGGCACAACAAACTAATGGGCACAGTATTTTTTCATATAAGGGGTGGCGTAAGCCACAATAATTTGGGCTAGGCTTATAAATGCCTTAGGGCAGATAGCCTAGTATAAACCTATGAACCTATGAACCTATGAACAATAATATCACAGACTGCTGGGGAGATATTGGAAAGCCTGGCTAAGGTTGGAAGTGGAGTAACCAAGCTGTGAGCTGGAGAGTTTGAAGGGATTGGTGCAACCCGCCTGACTGGTGAATCAGCAAATCTGGAACCGGGTCCAGAATCCACGGTTGATCCAGAAGGTGGAGGTGTAGGAACAGGAACCATATTTGTCGAGGCCAATATGGGGCAATGAGGATCATTTTGCAACCCAATGAATTTGCTTTCTGTACGAGTCTTGAAATTAGGGGAAAAGGGGGAAAAGCGTAAAGAAGTCCCTGAGGCCAATCGTGGACTACAGCATCTCTGGGTATATGGCCTGGAATAGGAAGTAGGGAGAAATAGCTGTTGCATTTGTTGTTGAGAGGAGTGGCAAATAGGTTGCAGCAAGGCTGTCCCCATTTATGGAAGATAAGATCCGCAACTTTCTGATTCAGAGACCACTCATGAGGCATGAGGATAGCTCTGCTGAGCCTGTCCGCTATAACGTTGGATTTCCCAGGGATGTGCGTTGCTATCAGAAAATGTTGGGAGGAAATCGCCCATTGTCACAGTCTGAGTGCTTCTCGACATAAGGGGTAAGACCTGGTCCCGCCCCTGTTTGTTGATGTACCACACCACTGACATGTTGTCCATTTGGATTGCAATGGTCCCGGAAGGAAGAGAGTCTTGAAGGGCTTGCAACGCTAGGAGAACTGCTCTCATTTCTAGGACATTGATATGCAGATGGTACTCATGAGGTTGCCAAGTGCCTTGGACTGTCCTGCCTAGATAATGCCCCCCCCCCACCTTATCAGGGAGGCGTCCGTGGTCACTGTGGCTACCGGAGGGCGTTGTATGAAGGGTCTGCCCTTTACTACTAGTGGGGAGACCATCCACCAAGAAAGGTGCCTTTTGCATGTTTCTGTAATCAGGATCATGTGAGACATGGGTAGTTCCTGGAAAGACCACAGTGTGAAAAGAAGCCACTAAATGATTCTCATGTGGAAACGCGCTAATGGGACAAGAAGAATTGCAGCTGCCATGGAGCCTAGAGCTTGGAGGACATGTCTGACTTGAACCCTTTTGCTCTGTATTAAAATTAACACTTGTTGACGAATAGTGGAAACTCTTTCCTGTGGTAATCTTGCAAACATTTCTTTTGTGTTTAATTCTGCTCCTATGTATGTAATGGAATGACAGGGCAACAAGGCAGATTTTTCGAAATTTACTGTAATGCCTAGTTGAGTGCATAATGTGATTGTATAATTCCATGCCTCTAAGAGTTGACGCCTGCTGGTAGCAGTCAGGAGCCAGTCATCTAAATAGGGAAACACCTGGAATCCATGACGCCTCAGGTGAGCCGTGACTACTACCATACACTTGGTGAACACCCTGGGGGCTGAGGTGAGACGAAAGGGCAGAGCTCTGAACTGGTAAAGACTGGCCCCTACCCGGAAGCGAAGAAATCTCCTGGAGCATCTGTCCATCTTGATATGGTAGTACGCGTCCTGAAGATCCATCGAGCACATCCAATTGTCCTGACCCAGAAAAGGGAAAATGGACTGCAGTGTCACCATCCGGAACTTTTCTTTTTGTAGATTTGTTCAATCTGCTGAGATCCAGTATTGGTCTCCAGTCCCCTATCTTTTTTGGTACTAAAAAGAATTTTGAGTAAGTTCCGGATCCTAGCTGGTCTGCGGTGACGTCTTGAATGGCTCTTTTTTTCTAGCAGTCTTGAAACTTCTGTGACTGCTTGATCCCTTAGATTGGGTGGGACATTTGGGATGGGCTTTTTCGATTCTATGGGGGATTGATGGAAGCGAATTTTGTAACCTCCGGATATGATGGATAGTACCCATCTGTCTGTTGTTATATTTTGTCAGGCTTTTGGGTAGAGTGAAAGTCTTCCCCCGACTGCCTCCAGAGGTGAGCAGTCGGGCAACCCTTCAGGGATGCTGGAAGGGTTAGGCAGAGAAAGTTTCTCTGTCACCCTGGTTTTGCAGTCCCCCTCTGCCACGAGGGCGGCGTCTGTTATTGTTGTTTCCCCCTCTGCCCCTGGGGGAAAAATCAACATGCGTGTCAGGCAAGGATCCCTGGGATTTTCAGAACCACATTTTTCCGCTCTTCTGACCCTTAGGACAAGGTCTGGAAGGAGTGGAAAAATGGACTCCCACGGCAGAGAGTGTCTTGCCTTCCTGCTCACACTTGGTCAATGTGTCTTTCACCTGAGGCCCAAAGAGAAAAGAGCCATCAAAGGGAGTGTTGGTGAAGGACGCTCGAAAGGGTTCCGTAAATTGACACAGCCGCATCCAAGCATGTCTCGTGAGAGCCACGCCTGTCCCTGCAGCTCTGCTCACTCCATCGGCTGCATAGGAAATCAGCCTCATGGAGCAGTTAACTATGGAATTAAGAGTCGTAAGTTGAGAAGCTACTTTGGCTGGTGCTCCCTCAGCTGTAGGATCCTGAAGGGTATCTCCAAGCTCTTTCAGGAGATCCCTTTGAAGACATGTAAAATGGCATAGAAAATTCAGGGACCTCATTGAAAAGGTCGCTGAAGCAAACATTCGCTTTCCATATCTGTCCATAGTCCGAGACTCTCTGTTCGGAGGATGGACAAATGAAGAGGTCTCTGCTAACTCTTTCTTGGTGGCTGCTGCTACCACCATGGCATCAACGGGCACACCTTTGGAGAGGAATTGCTTCCCTGGGGGGCTGTAATAAATTTGTTTGGTCTCCTCGGAGTAGGCTCCACAGAATCTGGAGCTGACCAAGCCTTTTGAGCCTCTACAGGCATGAGTGGATCGAAAGGAGGAGATACCCAGGAGGTGGAAGGTCAGGAACCGAATGCATCCAGGTATACAGACTTGTCCTCGGTAGGGGCTAGGAAAGTCCAGTCCCTCCTTTGCCTAAGCATTTCAAGGATGTCCAAAAAGGAAACATCTTCAGAGGGAGACCTTGGGGACCCTTCCGATTCATCCATGTCTGTATCTGAAGTGACTGACTCAGGGGAGTCTATGTGCTTCCTCTTGCACTTCTTCTTCCGGGGAGGCTCCTCCGTGTGATCAGGGGAGGCTTCAGAAGAAGAGGGATCATCCAATGGGGTGTGTCCTGGGGCACAGGTTCCCAACGCTTGGGGTCTGGAGGAGGAGTAGAGGTTGGCCAAACACCATGGGGAGAGAAGCCGATGGAGCTGGCAGTAGAGCTGTCTCGGGGGACAGCACACTCCGCATGACCTCAAAGGCGTCCTGACCTCTAGGCAGAGAAAGCTCCGGCTCCGAAGAAACAGGAGTTTTTCTCCACGTTGAGGGTGACGGCTCCGAGGCCGATGTTGGAGCCGAGCTCACCTGTGCCGAAGCTCCGAGGGGGAAAACGGGGTCAGACAAGGGTCCGATGCCACTCCCCCCTCAGAGCCGATGAGAGAGCCTCGGTGCCCAGATCCCTTGATAGAAAGTACGATCAAGGTAATCGGAGCCGACGGAACCAAAGGAGAAATGATGATCGGCGCCAATGGTTCTAATGCCTGCGGATCCATTGTCTCCGGCTCCAAGCTAAAAGTAGTCGGAGGAAGAATAGAAATAGAGGCGGTTGGAGCTGATACCTGTTGAGGTGGGCTGGGCAGAATTTTTGCCAGTGCCTGTGACTTAAGCAACCTACTTACTACCCTCTCCACATCATGATCCGATAATCTAGAGGATCGAGAGGAGTGGGAAGAATGATGGCTACGTTCACTCTGTAATAAAGGTGACTGTGGTGCCGAGTGGATTGACTCCAAGGATGGCGACCTCAGTCTCTTATGGCTCCGAGATGGCTCCGAAATAGCAGACGGAGCCGACGGAGGAGTTTGTCTTGTTGGTGGCAGCCAATACCGATATACTTGGTTGGTTAAGTAAAGGAGTCGGCTCCGAAGGTGGAGCCGATGGCTTGACAGACTTGGGGGATTTCGCTGGCCGAGTACTTTTAGCCAGAGAATCCTGAGGCTTCAATAATCCCCTAAGGATTAATTTGTTTTTGCGCTCCTGCAGGACCCTTGGACTCATAGGTTCATACTAGGCTATCCACCCTGGGGAAATTATAAGCCTAGCTCAATTCTGTATGGCTTACGCCACCCCTTGATTTGAGTATACTGTGCCCTTTTTAAGGTTTAGTTTACTGTGCCTCTGTCTAATAGTGACACGGGAGTAATCCCTGGGACAAACCTACGATCCCCCATCCACTTATCGAGATTCTTCTTGAAGAGATTCAGTGAGGTGCTCTGCCTCACATGAACTGGAATTCTATTTCAGAGCGAAGGGAGCCTCTGGGTTATGAACCTGTCCCTCCGGCAAGTTCTATTTATTTCTGTGCTGAGGTTCAAGTCCCTCGAGCGTGTGGCTCTAAGGGATTTAGATTTACTGAGATGGAGCATGTCCATTAATTCTGGATTTGACATAGCTTTGTATGTCAGGCATAGATCGCCTCGAAGTAGGCGGTATGCAACTGAGTAGAGCTGGAGTTTTTTTAACCGAGCAGCATATAGAACAGGAGTCCTGCAGGTGAACAGCGCCCAAACAATAAACACAACTAGTGTGCCCATCTGTCAGAGACATTTTCTGACAGCATGAGTCACACTTTTTGAAGCCAAATACCTTAGTATCTTTAGACATTACAGAAAACAACAACCATACAACAAATAATGAAAAACTATAAAACAAGAACAAATAAGAGTTTTTTTTTTTTTTTTTTTTACAGTTAAAAGTATAGAAGGAAAGCCTATAATTTAAATGGCTATCCTGGGGTGGGGGGGGGGGGGGGGGGGAGAACTCTCTAACTTAAACGAGTTCAAGGGAACAGAAGGCCTGAGAGATATGGAGCGACGGCCAACAAAGCTAACTACACAAGAACGCGAAAAAAGGATAAAGGGATATTATCTATATACTAAAAAGACAATACTTGACAAACTTTCAAGAAAAAAACAACAATATATAATATCAAAAGGATTATACTAAGCCTGAGCCAGTAAGGAAGCAACCTTGCAGCTGAAGTGGCAAACGAGATCTGGGTAGCTGACACTGGGCATTCTGGAATAAGGGGTAGCCTTGAGCCAGTAAACAGCACTCGAGCTATAGAAGATGGCTGAGTCGGAGCCGAGGATCGGCTCTGAACCCAAACAGCAAGAACGAAGGTGAGATAGACAACTTAACATCATAAGTTTCCCGTACCTGTTCATCGTATGCGACTCTTTATTTGGTAGATGGACAGATGTGGACATCTCAGATAACTCCTTTTTGGTGGCCGCCGCCACCACCATAGCATCTACAGGTACTCCTTTAGTCAATAAGTTTTTGTCCTCTGGTGCAGTAATAAATTTATTAGGCCTTCTAGGAACAGGTTCCACTGTATCTGGAGACTCCCACTCCTTTCGACAAACCAATTCCATGGCGGAGAAACACAAGAGGTGGAAGGTAGAGAACCAAAAGCCTTCATGTACACAGACTCCTCTTCAGAAGGGTTAGTGGCCTTCCAGCCGCCTCTCTGCTTAAGGACTTCCAAGATGTCTGCAAATGAGACATCTTCAGAAGGCAACCATGGGGACCCCCTCTGACTCATCGAGGTCCATGTCTGATGTCAATGACTCTTCAGGGGAGTCCAGGTGTTTCCTCTTACATAACCTCTTTCGGGGTCCCTCCTCAGATGGGGCTTCTGGGGAGGTTCCCGAAGAGAAGGGTTTGCACTGTGGGGCCTCATGAGGCTCTGGATCTTTACGCTGTGGGCCAGATTGTGCAGAGGCTGGAACCAAAGTCCTAGGGGAAGGAATGGTAGGGTCTGATATACTGTGGGGACAAAGCTCTCCTCATGATCACGAAGGCTCTTCTCCCATGACTTGAAGAGAACTCTGAGGAATAAGAAGCCCCCACAGAGCCATGACAGACAGCTCCAATGTCAAGGTAGGAGCCAAACTCATCTGGACCGAAGATCTGAGGTGTAAAGTCAGAACCGATAAAAACTTGGTGTGCCCCCCCCCCCCCAACACTGGAGCCGACAGGAGAGTGTCGGCCTCTAGACACCTCAGGCGGTGCAGAAGTAGTCCAAGTGGTAGGAGCCGAAGAAACCAAAGTTGGTCTTGGCACTGTAGGATCCACAACTATCAGCTCAACACATTTCAGCTCCAAAGCCACAGTAGGGGTCGGAGGAGAATCGAAGTAGGGAGAACTGGTATAATTGGATCTAAAGCCTGACGGGTCGGTTCTAATAAAATTTCTGATAGAGCCGGTGTCCTCAAAAACTTCTGCACCAAGCGATCCATATCCAAATCCGACAGACTTTTAGAAGAACGAGAGGATGGTGCCAGTGATGGCACAGACTGTAGAACTGGGTATGGGAGAGGAGGAGACACTGGATCTAAAACAGGTGATCGGCTCCAAGCTCTAACTACCATCAGCCTCGACACAGATGGAGCCAAGGTAGAAGTCTAAGTACAGGTTGTCAGTTCCAAAACTTATTGAATCTTATTTGATGGCTCTGAACCATCTGATGAGGCAGGAGATAGTCTCTTTGAGGCCTTGTCAGACTTAGATGAAGGTGAAGAGGTCTTCTTTGAAGGAGTTCAACCCTTATCCAAATCCTCATCAAAGGAAGACTTTAGCAAACCCTTCAGAATCAACTTGTTCTTTCACTCTTCTAACACCCTGGAGCTGAAAGAATGACAAATGGAACAATTTTCCTGCAAATGCAGGGCTCCTAAACAGTGTACACATTCAATATGACCATCAGTAATCGACATCTTTTGTGAGCATTTTTGGACATCTTTTAAATCCTGAGACCTTGGTCTCCTTAGAATCTTTTGTTTGTTTACTAGCAATTATCAACAACAAAAAACAATCAACAGAAGATATCATCCTTCTAAATTAAACAGACTGTCAGCTCTTTAAGGAAAAAGGAAACAATTCACAGTACTGCACCTGAAAAGCAATGCGTACATTATAACAACCCTCTAATTAAAACAGGTTGACAACAAAATCTATCCAACGATATCTATATATGTATACACTATAATATACAGAAGAAAAGAACAGAAGTTAAAGCCCGCTACTAACAACGGGGAAATCTTATAAATACTGGCACACAAAGTAAAGCCTCAAAACAAGACTACCGAGGAAAAAGTTATAAGGCAAAAAGTACAGTTTTGTACCTACCATAAATGTAGATGTCCGAACTGGATAGCATCTGCAGTCATAACAAGTGGGTTGTCCTGTCGTCAGGCAGCCCTGCAGTCGGCCGGATTCCAAAGTCCGGGTCCGGCTTCGGCTGATGTCGCACTCCACCCGACGTCATCTCTGTTGGTCTTCGGGTATAAAAGCATCAGCCGACGCCATTTTCCTCAGTGTTTCTTGCCCCAGATGCCAGTAGCCCTCTTGCAGGCTAAAAATTTGGATAGATGCCAATGTTTCCAAATAGATAGAGGTAAACACAGCAATAAGCATATATATACATATATACAAACAAATACACCATAAAAGACTCCCCCCCAACAGCTAGCTATTAGGAGGGTAAACACCCTAGGAGTACCACAGAGGGGAAGGAGGGAGGGTAATCCTGACTGCAGATGCTATCCAGTTCGGACATCTACATTTATGGTAGGTACAAAACTGTACTATGTCCTTCATGGATGCATCTGCAGTCATAACAAGTGGGTAGAATACCATAGCCAACTAGGAGAGGAGGATAAAAGTAGATTATGGTGTGTTTAGGATCCCTTGCAGTACAGCAGTGGCAAACCCTGCTCGGGATCTGGAATATAGAGGCAAATTATAATGCTTGGCAAATGTATGCACGGAGGTCCAAGTAGCCGCCTCAATAATGTCTTTGGTTGCCACTCCTCGTAAGAAGGCTGTGGTAGTGGCTGTTGCCCTTGTAGAATGAGGTCTTATGTTCTGTGGAATTGGTTTTCCATGGAAGGAGTAACAGTATCGTATGCAATTTCCTATCCATTTGGAGATTGTCTGTTTGGAAATAGCTTTTCCTTCCCTTCCTGTTGCATAGGCTACAAAAGTTGGTCAGTCTTTCTGCTATTTTTGTTCTGTCCAAGTAGTAGCGTAGCTGTCTATGTACATCCAAGGTATGCAGTATTCTTTCCCCTCTGTTTTGTGGGTTGGGAAAGAAGGTAGGTAGGTGGATTGCCTGGTTTAAAGACACTATGGATACCACCTTGGGCATAAATGTAGGATTAGTCCTCATGGACACTCTATCTTGGTGGAAGATTAGGAAGGGTTGCACTGCCATTAAGGCCTGTAGTTCTGAAACCCTCCTTGCTGAAGTAATTGCCAGTAGGAAAGCAGTTTTCCATGACAGGTGTTGTAGGTCTGCTGTTGCTGCTGGTTCAAAGGGTGATAGTGTCAACTTTTCTAGCACAAAGTTTAAATCCCAAGCTGGTAATGGTGGTTTCCTTGGAGGTTTTACATTCTTGATTCCTCTGAGGAACTGCCTGAGCAAAGGGTGCGAAAAAACAGGTGGATCAAAGCTGTATTCTGCTGAAATAGCTGATGCATGTATCTTGATGGAGGAGTAGGACAGGCCTGAATGAAGAAGTTCGCCAGATACTCCAGAATGTTAGGCATATCTATGTTTGACACATCTTTTCCTCTTTCCATACTCCAAATGACAAACCTTTTCCATTTTCCAGCATAGTTCCTTCTTGTTGAAGGTCTGCGTGCTTCAAGAATAATGTCTTTAACTCTTTGGGAAAGTTCTGGATTAGCTGCTGCTATGTGATGTTCCATGCAGGCAGTTGCAGCGTTTTTAGGTTTGGATGTATGATGCTGTAGTTGTTCTGAGTTAACATCAAAGGCATCAGGGTATTGGCCACATATTGTTCGAGACATGCTCTTCAGTAGTGGGTACCAGTGTTGTCTTGGCCAGTTTGGAGCTATCAGGATTATCCTTGGACGTTCTTCCTTGATTTTTAGTAGTACCTTGTGTATCAAAGGAAGAGGTGGGAATGCATATGCTGTTAGGCCTTTCCAGTTGAAGGAGAGTGAGTCCACTTTCCATGCTAGTGGGTGGAATGTCCTTGTGCAGAATTTTTGAGCTGGTGATTGAGAGGTGATGCGAATAGGTCTATCTGTGGCATTCCCCATTTCTTCGAGATGGTCTTGAAGATGTCCGGGTGCAGCTTCCATTCGTGGGCATCCGAAGTGGTTCTGCTTAATATGTCTGCTAGAGTATTGTCTTTCCCCGGTACAAATATTGCCTGTAACTGAATGTTGTAGCTGAGTGCCAGGGTCCACAGCTCCAAGGTCATTCTGCATAGGGGGTATGAATGAGTGCCTCCCTGTTTGTTGATGTACCACATGACTGTGGTGTTGTCTGTCCTTATCATCAATTGGCCCTCTTTGAGAAATGGTTTGAACTTTTGGATTGCCAGTTTTACTGCCAGCATTTCTTTTAGATTGATGTGCAGGTGAAGTTGGTCCTGTGTCCACAATCCTTGCACGCATTTGTCCAGCATGTGGGCCCCCATCCTAGGTCTGAAGCGTCTGTTGTGATGGTCTGGCTTGGTTGACATCTGCGAAAGGGTAGGCCTGGGTTTGACTGGCATGCCTGAGCCCACCATAGGAACTCCTGTTTTAAGCATGGAATTAGTGGGATTTCTGTTTCTAGACTGTGTCTGTGTTGGGACCATAAATTCTTTAGGTACCACTGTAGTTTCCTCATATGTAGTCTGGCAAATGGGACCAAGATTATGCATGATGCCATGAAGCCCAAGGCCTGCAGAACTTTTCTTGCTGTTAACTTGTTCAGTTTTGTTAGTGCCAAGAAGTAAAGAGGAAGTTCTTCTTGTTTTTCTGTAGTCAGGAATGCCATCTGTTGTACTGTGTCCAATTCCGCGCCCAAGAATGTCCTTGTTTGGGATGGTATCAGCCTTGACTTTTGTAAATTGACTGTGTATCCCAGTCCTTGTAGCAAGTAAATGACCCTTTGTAAATCTGTTGTCAGCTTGCTTTTGTTGTCCCTTGTAGCAGGCAGTCGTCCAGGTATGGGTAAATTTGAATTCCTGTAGTGTGCAATGCGCGATTACTGATGCCCGGCATTTTGTGAATACTCTCGGGGCAGTAGATAAGCCAAAGGGCAATGCTGAGAATTGATAGTGCTCTGATCCTGCAAGAAATCTGAGGTATCTTCTGCAGATTGGTCGAATGGGGACGTGCAGGTATGCCTCCTTGAGATCTAGAGTTACCAGCCAAGACTCCTTGCCCAGCATGGGAAGAAGTTGCTGTAGGGTCAGCATTTTGAATTTTGGGACAATGATGTATGTATTTAAGGTGGACAGGTCGAGAATTGGTCTCCAACTTTTTCCTTTCTTGGAACTAGGAATAGTCTGGAGTAGAACCCCTTTCCTTGTTCTGCTGTTGGCACTCTTTCCACAGCTCTCATGTTTGCTAACTCCATTATCTGGCGTAGAGCCTCTGTTTTTGATTTGGAGGTAGATTTGGCATTCCTCTTGACTGGTAAAGTGTGGAAGTGAAACCGGTAACCTTGATCTATGGTTTGTAAAATCCACTTGTCTTTTGTTATGTAGTGCCAGTTCTTTGAAAATAAGGTTAACTTTCCGCCTAGAGGAGCTGCTATTTGTTCCCTGGTAGGCGGATTTAGGATTAAGTCACTGTGGTTGTGCTGATGTAGTGGCAGTGGCTGTGTCTGTGCCTCTGTTGTTACCTTGCCACTGTCGTCCTCTGTAGGCACCTCCTCTGGATTGGTTTCTGCCTCTGGAGCGTCTATTCCTGCCCCTTTGAAATTTTGTGGAGTCAGGAAAGGACCAATTTTTGGCAGGCCAGTTCCTGCTAAACCTTGGGGTTGAACCTGCAAGAAATCTTTAACAGTTTGAACAGATTTTGCCTTTTCTTCCATTTTCTTCATAACCTGCTGTGCAGGTGTACCAAACAAACTTGTCTTGTCCATAGGAGCATCTAGCAACTTAGCTTTAACATGATCCGTAAGGCTTGTTCCTTTAGCCATGCATGCCTTCTTATCACTGTGCCTGTCATGGCTGATCTAAATGAAGCCTCCAGTGCATCATAGCCACATTTTAAGGAATGGTTGCTAACCTGTTGTATGTTATTTACCATCTCTAATACATATTTCTTATCAAGAGATTCATCAGTGGTTAGTTTTTAGTTAACTGATCAAGCATAAACTCTTGGTATTGTATCATGTGAAACTGACAGTTTAAAGCTCTAGCTGAGAGAGTAGCTGAAGTGTAGACCTTTTACCCCATCTGTCTAGTGACCTTGCTTCCCTTTCAGAAGGAATAGGGTTTTTAGCTGTGGTCGGCTACTGCCTTGGGACCCTGGGATATAGTTTCTGGGTCTGCAAGTGGGGCCTTGTAAAGGTGGTGATGAGTATCTGGCACCCTGTAAAATCTGTCTGGTTTGGCAGGGGCTGGGGGTAAAGAATCTGGAGCGGAGCAAACATCATTGAAAGCATCATCCACCACAGAGAGAACAGGAGGTATAGCTAAGGGCCTGTGCTGTGGGAGGTGCAGAAAGGTCCTAAGTCTTTTTCTGGAGTCTGAAAAATCCTGTTGCTGCCATTGGAACTGTTCTCGCATGGCATGCAAGGTTTCCCCAAAGGAGAATTCTTCTGGTGGGGAAGCAGCTGGAATGGATTCTTCAGCATCAGAATCTTCAAAATTGGAGAAGGGAGCCTCAGGCTGGTCAGTTATGTCTGATTCATCAGCAGAATCATCAGATTCTGCTCGGGATCTAGAGTATAGAGGTAAATTATAATGCTTGGCAAATGTATGCACGGAGGTCCAAGTAGCCACCTCAATAATGTCCTTGGTTGCCACTCCTCAGCTGTGGTAGTGGCTGTAGCCCTTGTAGAATGAGGTCTTATGTTCTGTGGAACTGGTTTTCCATGGTAGGAGTAACAGAATCTTATGCAATTTCCTATCCATTTGGAGATTGTCTGTTTGGAAATTGCTTTTCCTTCCCTTCCTGTTGTATAGGCTACTAAAAGCTGGTCAGTTTTTCTGTTACTTTTGGTTCTGTCCAGGTAGTAGCGTAACTGTCTATGTACATCCAAGGTATGCAGCAGCCTTTCCCCCCTGTTCTGTGGATTGGGAAAGAAGGTAGGTAGGTGGATTGCCTGGTTTAAAGACACTCTGGATACCACCTTAGGCATAAATGTAGGATTAGTTCTCATGGACACTCTATCTTGATGGAAGATTAGGAAGGGTTGTACTGCCATTAAGGCCTGTAGTTCGAAACCCTCCTTGCTGAAGTAATTGCCAGTAGGAAAGCAGTTTTCCATGATAGGTGTTGAAGATCTGCTGTTGCTGCTGGTTCAAATGGAGGGAGTGTCAATTTTTCTAGCACAAAGTTCAAGTCCCATGCTGGTAATGGTGGTTTCCTAGGAGGTTTTACATTCTTGATCCCTCTGAGGAATTGCCTGAGTAGAGGATGTGAAAAGACAGGTGGATCAAGCTGTATTCTGCGGAAATAGCTGATGCATGTATCTTGATGGAGGAATAGGACAGGCCCGTATGTAGAAGCTCTGCCAAGTACTCCAGGATGTTAGCAATATCTATGTTCGAGACATCTTTTCCTCTTTCAGTACTCCAGATGACAAACCTTTTCCATTTTCCTGCATAGTTCCTTCTTGTTGAAGGTCTGCGGGCTTCAAGGATAATGTCTTTAACCCTTTGGGATAAGTCTGGGTTAGTAGCTGTTATGTGATGTTCCAGGCAGTCAGTTGCAAGGTTTTAGGTTTGGGTGCATGATGTTGTAGTTGTTCTGAGTTAACATCAAAGGCATCAGGGTATTGGCCACATTCTCCCCTGAGACATGCTCCTCAGCAAAGGATACCAGTGTTGTCTTGGCCAATTCGAGCTATCAGAATTATCCTTGGACGTTCCTCTTTGATTTTCAGTAGTACCTTGTGCATCAAAGGAAGAGGTGGAAATGCATATGCTGTCAGGCCTTTCCAACTGAAGGATAGAGAGTCCACCTTCAATGCTAGTGGGTGGCATGTCCTTGTGCAGAATTTTTGAGCTGGTGATTGAGTGGGGATGCGAATAGGTCTATTTGTGGCATTCCCCATTTCTTTGTGATGGCCTTGAAGATGTCCGGTGTAGCATCCATTCGTGAGCATCCGAGGTGGTTCTGCTTAACATGTCTGCTAGGGTGTTTTCTTTTCCGCACAAATATTGCCTGTAACTGGATGTTGTAGCTCAGAGCCATATTCCAAAGGTCTAGAGTCATTCTGCATAGGGGGTATGAATGAGTCCCTCCCTGTTTGTTGATGTACCACATGACTGTGGTGTTGTCTGTCCTTATCCTTAAATGGCCTTCTTTGAGGAATGGTCTGAATTTCTGGATTGCTAGTTTTACTGCCAGCATTTCTTTTTGGTTTATGTGCAGGTGCAGCTGGTCTGGAGTCCACAATCCTTGTATGCACTTGTCCAACATGTGCGAGCCCCAGCCTAGGTCTGAGGCGTCCGTTGTGATGGTTTGGTTTGCTTGAAAGTTGTGGAAGGGCAAGCCTGGGTTTGACTGGCATGCTTGAGCCCACCATAGGAACTCTTGTTTCAGGCATGGGATTAGTGGGATTTCGGTTTCTAAGCTGTGCCTGTGTTGAGACCATAAATTCTTTAGGTACCACCGTAGTTTTCTCATATGCAGTCTGGCATGGGGGACCAGGATTATGCATGATGCCATGAAGCCCAAGGCCTGCAGTACTTTTCTTGCTGTTAGTTTGTGCTGCTTTGTTAATGCCAAGAAGTAAAGAGGGAGTTGTGCTTGTTTTTCTGCAGTTAAGAATGCCATTTGTTTTACTGTGTCCAATTCCGCACCCAAGAATGTTCTTGTCTGGGATGGTATCAGTCTTGACTTTTTTAAATTGACCGTGTATCCCAGGGCTTGTAGTAAGCAAATGACTCTTTGTAAATCTGTTGTCAGCTTGCTTTTGTTGTCCGCTTGTAACAGGCAGTCGTCCAGGTATGGATAAATTTGGATTCCTGTAGCCTGCAATGAGCGATTACTGATGCCAGGCATTTTGTGAATACTCTGGGCAGTAGATAAGCCAAAGGGCAATGCTGAGAATTGATAATGCTCTGATCCTGCAAGAAATCTGAGGTATCTTCTGCAATTTGGTCGTATGGGGACGTGCAGGTATGCCTCCTTGAGATCTAGAGTTACCAGCCAACACTCCTTGCCCAGCATGGGAAGAAGTTGCTGTAGGGTCAGCATTTTGAATTTTGGTACAATGATGTATGTGTTTAAGACGGACAGGTCGAGAATAGGTCTCCAACTTTTCTCTTTTCTTGGTACTAGGAAGAGTCTGGAGTAGAATCCTTTGCCCTGTTGTGTTATTGGTACTCTTTCCACAGCTCTCATCTTTGTTAATTGAGCTATCTGCTTTAGAGCTTCTGTTTTTTTGATTTGGAGGTAGGTCTGGCATTCCTCTTTTTACTGGTAAGGTGCGGAAGTGCAACCTGTAGCCTTGGTCTATGGTTTGCAAAATCCACTTGTCTTTTGTGATATAGTGCCAATTTTTCGAAAATAAAGCTAACTTTCCGCCTAAAGGTGCTGCTATTTGCTCCCTGGTAGGCGGTGTCAGTCAAGTCACTGTGATTGTCCTGTTGCAGTGGCAGTGGTTGTGTCTGTGCCTCTCTGGTTATTGCCTTGCCACTGGCGTCCTCTATAGGCACCTCCTCTGGATTGATTTCTGCCTCTAGAGCATCTATTCCTGCCTCTTTGAGATTTTGAGGAGTCTGGAAAGGACCAATTTTTGGCAGGCCAGTTCCTGCTAAACCTTGGGGGCTGAACCTGTAAGAAATCCTTAACTGTTTGTACAGATTTTGCCTTCTCTTCCATTTTCTTCATTACTTGCTGAGCAGGTGTACCAAATAGACTGACCTTATCCATAGGAGCATCTAACAGCTTTGCTTTAACATGATCCGGCAAAACCTGTTCCTTCAACCATGCATGCCTTCTTATCACTGTGCCAGTCATGGCTGATCTAAATGAAGCCTCCAGTGCATCATAGCCACATTTTAAAGAATGGTTACTAACCTGCTGAATGTTATTCACCATTTCTAAAACATATTTCTTATCTAAGGAGTCATCAGAGGACAGCTTCTTAGTTAACTGATCAAGCATAAAGTCTTGGTATTGGATCATGTGAAACTGACAGTTTAAAGCTCTAGCTGAGAGAGTAGCAGAGGTGTAAACTTTTTTCCCCCATCTCTCTAAGGACCTGGATTCCCTTTCAGTTTTTGCTGAGGTCGAAGCTACTGCCTTAGGCCCCTGGGATATAGTCTCAGGATCTGCAAGTGGGGCCTTGTATAGGTGGTGATGAGTGTCTGGCACCCTGTAAAATCTATCTGGTTTGGCAGGGGCTGGAGGTAAAGTATCAGGAGCAGTGCAAACATCATTAAATGCATCATCCACAACAGGCAGAACTGGAGGTATAGCTAAGGGCCTATGTTGTGGTAAGTGCAGAAAGGTCCTAAGCCTTTTTCTAGAATCTGAGAAATCTTGTCCCTGCCATTGGAATTGTTCTCTCATGGCATGTAAGGTTTCCCGACGGAAAATTCCTCTGGTGGAGAGGCAGATGGAATGGATTCTTCAGCATCGGAATCTTCATAAGTAGAAAAAGGAGCCTCTGGCTGATCTGTAATGTCTGAGTCATCCGAAGAATCATCAGAGGACACTGGCACGGGGGGCTCTGCTCTAGGTCTCTTTTCTGGAGGCTGAGAGGCCCTGTCTGGGTGAGATTGGGATCCCCTAATTAAGGAGATTAAATCCTCTGCCAGAGTAAGCATTTGTGAACAAGAAGTGGGCCTATGTGAGGGGGTCTTAACAGGCACTGATTTAGCAGTTTTGGCTGCTTTAGCCCTGGCAAAGGCCTTTATAGACATGGCTGCAGGAGGCCTAGCAGCACCACGTGCTGGGGTAGAGACATCCAAAGGGATGGTGTCTGATAATTCACTAGGAACCACAGTAGTAGGCAAAACTT